>NC_089219.1:151659386-152015351 GCF_963924675.1 Phocoena phocoena
GCACTGTTCCCCAAACTGGTCAGATCATGGGAGTCATCTCGTGCACTAATTAAAAGGGTGGATTTCCTGGCCTGGCACCAGATCTTTGGAAACAGAATTTCCAGGAGAGACGCCTGGAAACCTATATTTTAAAAGAAGTGCCCACAGGAGATTCCTATGACCAAGCCTGTTTAGGAAACCCTGGGCTAGCAGACAATCAAAGGGCAGTAAACACAGAGGGCATTTTGAAACTAGATAATCTGGTTTGCAAAATATGATCTTGCATCCTGTCTCTGGAAAGATCAAGCTTACTCATCTTTGGCCAATAACTTACTACAGGAGTGCTGCCCCCCAGACTATCTCCCCACCCACGTCCATGTGACAGAGATGGTCCATCTTTAACACTTTGCAGTTAGGAGTGCCCTCACATTCTGTGAAGTCTAGACCTCAGTGTGAGTCCCAGAGAGAGCCTGAGCTGCCCCTTCCAGATGCCTAATTCTTGTTTGTGGCTCTTCCTCTTTGGTGAAATCATACCAGTCCTTACCGTGTGTGGGAAATGTTCCAAATGCTACGGCATCACTAATATTCACAGCATCTCTAAGAAAGAGAGTAGTATCTCCATTTTTTAGATAATGGCTCAGAAACATAAAGGAGTTTGCTCAAGGTCACATACCTAATATGTGACTGAGCATGGATTCAAACCCATGTGATTGCAAAGCTGTGGCACATTCCACTCTGCAACTCTGCCTCTCTCACAGATTACTTCATCTCCCCAGTTATAGCTCACCAAACTATTTTGCTTGCTGTTAACTCTTCACAGTTATACCCACTAATTTCAGAACTGCAGTTCCAAAATACCGGGAACCATCCAGCCTAAAGGAATCCAGGGAGAGTACCCAGGGGGCTTTGGGACAGGAGAGCTCAGTTAGAAGAAAAGGGGATGGTGAGAGCAACTAGCTTTGAGCACAGATGGCCACACTTCCCCATCCACCCCCATCACTACATCCTCCTAGAACTGAATAAAGCCGGAAGGGGATATCACCTTAGCTCAGGGCAGCAGGAAAGAAGTTGACCTCTGGGAGGGAGATAGCTGGGGAGGGGTTATAGCAAAGGGAAAAATGGGAGGGGGCATCCCTTCCCCAGCAGAAACAAAAGACAGAAAACTTTCCAGCCATGTCAGGCTAGTCTTGTGACTGTACCATGCTAGTTAGGGGATCCAGGATTTACAGGGCTCTGGAATTTTGTAATGTTTCAGGATGAGCATCCAGGTAGCTCGTGGAGAAGCCATTGGTAGATAGCGGCTGTTCCTGAAAGAAGGCCAAGGGACCTGGAGGACCTCAGGATGGAAGCTAAATGAACCATATATTAGAAAAGTGCCAAGCAAGACTGAAGAGGGCCGCCCACGGAGGTACTTCCCTCCCAGCCTCCTCCACTGGCCCCTGGCCAGTGATCAACACCTCCTCCTTCCCCCGAATCCTCCACCCCCGCCAACAATCTCATACTCTAAGCGAAACGCTGTGCCTGCTATACAAGTGCCATTTCATGACACTTCATCAACCCCTCTCCGGCTAAACTGCTAAGTCCCCAAGCTTATCCTATATAGAAAATTCTGGAGCAGCTTCTAGCCTCATTGTCTTCTGGAGGGAGGGGATGCTGTGAGGTTTTTGCAGTGTTGCAAGGGAGCAATTTCTCTTCTGTAGTCATGGGAGTTGGTCAGACTTCTGACCTGACCTGGTATCAGCTATAGCTGAAGGAGGGGAAGGAGAGGACAGTGGAGAGAAAGATGGTGACAGAACACTGTGAGAGAACACAACAGGCCTGGGGAAAGACTTCCTGGAGATGAAGGGGCTGGCAGTGACTCAGTGGTCTTTCATCTTCACAATGGATATTATAGGCCATAACGAAGTTAAAGCCAGTTCTGAAGAAGAAAGTTCCTTATTGGGGAGGTAGGAATGAGACCCCACAACCAGTCTCAAGGCATCTCCTTTGGAAAGGAAAAGTGTAGAAGAGCTCTCTCAACTAACAAGCTTTAAGAGTAAGCAGGAGGAAAGCAATTATACCCCAATAGAGATATCTAAAAAAAAGAGTAAGCAGGAGGGAATTCCCTGGCAGTCCGGTAGTTAGGACTCAATGCTTTCACTGCCGGGGACCCCAGTTCAATCCCTGGTGGGGGAACTAAGATCCTGCATGCCGAGCGGCTCGGCCAAAAGAAAAACAAGAGTAAGCAGGAGTAGCGCCTCCGTGACCTTGGAGGCATACAAAGGTCCACTGTGATGCTCAGAGACCCTTACTGTCTCCTTGACACCACCGCCCCCTCTACCTCCGAGTCTCTCCTTCTGAAGTATCTGGCTGGCTTGCTACCTGCTTGTAGTTCCTGTCTTTTCAACTGTGCCCTCTGCTCCCTACATCCCTGCTTCTCTCTTCACAGACTGTAGCTATTTCTGCTTTTTTCAGTAGGGAAGGGCTGGGTGTCTTCCCCTTCCCAAGGTCACAGCTGGCTGGGCTGGAAGGAAATCTGCTCCCTCTATCCCCTTTCAGTGTTTGGCCCTAGGAATCAGCGCAACACAGGGCAGACTACCTGAATGAGTCTCATCCATCTCATCCATCATTCATGCCACATATTTATTTAGTACCTACTAAGTGCTAGGAGCTGGGAGTACACTAGTGATCAAAATATAGTCTTGTCCCAGTGGCCCTGAGGCTTTGGAAGACCCCAAAACTGGGCCTTCTGTATTTATATACTCATAGAAATATCTGCAGTACCCATAACCAACAAAGAACTCATATCTGAAATGCATAAAGAAATCCTATAGGGCTTCCCTGGTGGCGCAGTGGTTAAGAATCCACCTGCCAATGCAGGGGACATGGGTTCGAGCCCTGGTCCGAGAAGATCCCACATGCCGCGGAGCAACTAAGCCCATGTGCCACAGCTACTGAGCCTGTGCTCTAGAGCCCCTGAGCCACAACTACTGAAGCCCATGCACCTAGAGCCCATGCTCCGCAACAAGAGAAGCCACCGCAATGAGAAGCCCACACACCGCAAAGAAGAGTAGCCCTGGCTCGCCGCAACTAGAGAAAGCCTGCGCACAGCAACGAAGCCCCAACACAGCCAAAAATCAATAAATAAAATAATTTAATTTTTTTTTAAATCCTATAAAGCAATAAGACAGAAAGCCTAATAGAAAGTGGACAAAGAAATGGACAAAGTACTTGAACAGATATCCAAATAGTAAATAAATATATGAAAAGGTGCTTAATCTCACTGGTTACCAAGGAAATGCAAATCTGAACCACAATGAGATACCACCCACCAGAATGGCTAACATTTTTAAAACTTTATAGATCGACAGTACAAAGTGTTGATGATGATGTGGAGCAACTGGAATTCTAAGACACTGCCAGCAGGAGTGTAAACTAACATGAGCACTTTGGAAATTTATTTAGTAGCATTTATTGACACTAAACATATAAACATAGCCTATGACCCAGTAAGTCTGTTCCTAGGTATATATCCCACAGAAATAGAAACATAAGTGTACCAAAGGACAGAAACAAAACTGTTACAGCAGCGTTATTGATAACAATCCCAAACTGAGAACAGCCCAAATGTCCACCAGAATAATAGAAAAATAAATTGTGGTATATGCATTTAATGGTGACGAAATAGAATTCATATTTTATTCCAAGACAGGAAAAATTTAAACAAAAAAGTTTTCTCTCCCATTTGGGCCTCCTCCTTCCCCTTTAGTGTGTATTGTGCATCTGTATTAACCAGACTTCCTTAGGAGATAACGTTCCTTCTCAATCTTGTAAGGGGTCATGATGACCCACTGCTTTATACTGCAGATCTGGATTGCGTAAACTGTCAATATGTCATTTGGTGTATAAACCTTTGTCTCAAAAACGTATGTAACTGTGCTTTGACCTTTAATGGGCAGAACAGTCCTCAGAGGTTTCTGAAAAACTGTCTCCTGAGTTATAATCCTCAGGTTGTCTCGAATAAAATTTTCTATTTCTTTCTTAGCTTGACTATTGATTAATTTTTTTATCAACATCTGCAACGGCATACCATACAGCAATGAAAATAAATGAGCTACTGCTACCACAACAATATGCATGAATTTCACAAGCATACTGAGTGAGAGAAGCCAGACACAAAATAGTACCAACTGAGGGACTTCCCTGGTGGCGCAGTGGTTAAGAATCCGCCTGCCAATGCAGGAGACACGGGTTCGAGCCGTGGTCTGGGAAGATCTCACATCCCACATGCGGAGCAACCAAGCCCGTGTGCCACAACTACTGAGCCTGCGCTCTAGAGCCTGTGAGCCACAACTACTGAGCCCGCATGCCACAACTACTGAGCCCGCATGCCACAACTACTGAAGCTCGTGCACCTAGAGCCCGTGCTCCGCAACAAGAGAAGCCACTGCAATGAGAAGCCCGTGCACCGCAACGAAGAGCAGCCCCCGCTCACCGCAACTAGAGAAAGCCCGTGTGCAGCAACGAAGACCCAACGCAGTCAAAAATAATTAATTTAAAAAATAGTACCAACTGAATGGTTTCATTTATATGAAGTTCAAAAGCGGATACAACTAACATATGGGATTAGATAGAGGTTAATTTGGGAAGGAAGGTGGCATAGTGAATGGGAGGAGACATGCGGAGGGGCTTTGGGGGTGCCGGTAATGGTCGAATTCCTGATCTGGGTGGCCATTATACAGGTATGTTCACTGTGTCGTAATTTGTTGACCTGTACACTTAGGATTTGTGCACTTTCCCATAGGTCTGGTATACTTCAATTAAAAAAAAACTCACAGGAAAGGGGGAACTGTTTCAGGGGGATAAAAAAAAAAAAGGAGGTGGGAAGGGAATAGAAGGCAGATCAAGATTTTACATACAGGTGGATTAGCTGCGGCAAGATGAAAAGGGAGCAGGGAAGACTGTTGAATGGAGCAGGAATTGTTTCCAGCCCCTGACTGAAAAGTCTCCAGATACATCAACCTTAATTCCCCACCCATCCCTACACCACCTATTGAAAAACTGATCCTTTGGAAGAAACCCAATGTTTCCTAGTCTAGCAGTTACTTCTGTCTCCAGGCAGAGAGACTCAGTGTTTGTAGCCAAAATTAGAACCCCAGTTTTGACACTGACATTTTCTCTACTAGGTGCTGTGAGACTTCAGGCCCTTGATGCAAATTCCCAGCAGCTAAACTGGAATAATCCTGAGGACTAGAGTGGGAGGTGAGGAGCTAGGTTGTACACGTTTGCCATCCTTGCCCAAGGGAATCACCTGCCCCTGTTGCTGTGTGTGCTGGGGGGGTGCGTGTACTTCGGAAAGAGGAAGGCGCAGCCAAAAGCTTCATACCCAGCACTGTGTTCTCTCCCCAGGCACTCCTCTACTCCAAAACCCATCCAGGGGTCTAGAGTCATGCTCGAATGCACCCCTTAGCCACTTTCCGGGAGGAAAATGACAGGAAGGAACCACTGGTCACAGGTTCCACTGACAAGAGGGGAAAACCTGGGGGTGGCGGTTCCTTTATGGGGGAGGCGGTTCCTTTATGGGGGAGGTCACACCCCCTGCACAAAAACATCCCCAAAAGAACCTGTACTGAAATTGCGTTAGAGAGGTAGAGATACCCCAGGGAGGAAGTGGCAAACGGCGAAATGGGAACACCCCTCTTTGATCCCATAAGGTGCGTCAGGGAAAGTTGGACTTCGTTTAGGCAGGGACGGAGACATCTCTTCCCATGCTGCCACCAGGATCAGTGGGTCAGAGGAAGCCAGGCTCCCCCCCCGCCGCCCCTACCTCAGTTGCTGCGTGTGGGACCACAGCGGTGAGTCTGACCCCTCTTCCCGCCCCTTTCAAGGCTGGGACTTTATTAAGGCCGGTTCTATCAGGCTGAGCCACGCGCTTGGAGGAATGCGGATTCTGGCGGAAGCGCGAGGAGACTAGCCAGCAGGAGAGGAGCTGTGTCCGAGAACAAGGTAGGGACGGTTCTCTCCGGGAACCAAGCGCGGGGTTAAGAGCACGGGGATGGCTGCTTGAGGCCCGGAGGTCAGAGCTGACTGGCTTCACGGGGAGGTTTCCCAGTCTCCCCGGCTCAAGGAAACATTCAAGATGCAGGGATAGACGTGCACAGGCGCACACGGCTTTAAAGAGCGAGGAAAGGTCCCAGCGCGGCGGGGCGGGCCCGAGGGAGGTGGCAAGGCGCCTGGAGCGGGAACCTCAGGCAGCCGGCGGATGGGCGCTGGGACCCGCGAGCCAGCCTCTGGCTCCGGTCACTCCTCGCACTGCGTTTTGCTGGCGCCCCGCCTCCGCGGCTCGAAGCGAAGGAAAGGGGCCAGGCCGAGTCTGAGCCCGCCCCCTCCCCCGCCCCCTATTGGCTGCTGCAGTTGTCCATCCAAAATCTATTTTTGATGGGGGGGGTGCCACCCAGTCTGCCCCAGATCACGTTTGCCCCTAGCAGCCAACCAGTCGGGCCCAAGTCCCCGGGCAAGAAGCGATTGGGGGCGAGTGAGCTCGGCCCCACGGTCCCCCGTCCGGGTCCCCCAGCCCCCGCCCGGGAGCAAGGCGGTATATCCTGCACTCCCTCCCTGACCACCTCCCCTTCGTGGAAGCGGAGCGGCGGCCTCGCAGTAACGCAGAGGCGAAATGTAGCGAGCCGGGTGTCGCGGCTGGACGCTCGCCTTGGCTGGGGGTGTGGGGGGCACGCCGGAGGCCGAGGAGGACTGCCGAGGAGGAGTGATGAGAAGAGGGGGATCCCTGCACCCCCCAAGACCACGGGTCCCTGCTGCCACACGCCAGGCGCCCCCCTTCCTTCCCAGCGAGGGGCAGGTCAGTCCTGTTGGGTCTAGAGGGTGGGTGGCGAGGGCGGGAGACCTGGAGCGCAGCGCATTTGCAGAGTCTGAATCGGGGAGAGGCGGGAGGGCCACCCAGATACCTCTCCCTCCCGGGGTTTGGGGATACTAAGACGGTCTTTTTTGTCCCCTCCTCAGGGCATCCTGGGTCACTTTTGCTTCTTTCATCCCATGGCCTTAGGCCCATCTGAAGTCTTCGTTACTGGAAGGAGTGGGGTGAGGGACTGGCTTCTCTTCCTTCGAGCCCCCCTTTCAGGTTAGGTGACCTGCCAGGAAGACGGGAGGAGGAGGGAGGGTCAAGTTTTAGCGGACTCAGAAACTTTTCTGGCAAGGGGCAGTGGACTCTCTTGCTCAGAGGTTTCCTCCTGGATCTCTAGTGAGGGTTTTTGAAAGAACCACAGGACAGTGTTTCAGGAGACTGGAAAAGGGAGTCCTGGTGACGTGAGTGACTAGAAAGAGAAAACAGTTCCCATGGGCCAGTTACTGGAGTTTGATCCACCCTTTCCCAAACAGGAGTTGACTAATTGTGTGTGTTTGGAATACTTAAGGACCTATTCATCTTTCCTAGGGAAATTCTCTTTAAATTTATTTTTTACTTGGAGAGCTATTCTGGTGAGCTGGAATAGGGTGGGATCAAGGCCTGGGGATTCCTTTAGGCAAGAAAAGTGGGGCCATTACAGCTAGAGAGACATGCATTTGGGAGCAAGTGCATTTTGGCTTATGCTGCTTTGCTTTTCATTTTGCTTTGTTTTATTTACTTATTTATTTGGATGGTGCTTTTGTTTTTTGTTTTTTGAGAATTACATTATATCCAACTCTCAATAACCCTGGGGAACAGGGTGAACCTAGAGAACTGAAATGTGTGCATAATAACCAGTAGTTTTACCGTCTTTCCCTTCAAACTGAGATAACACCTTTGTCCTATCTGACAAGCTCACAAGGCCAAGAGCAGGGGGAGAGAAGTAGGAACAGAGGCCTGGATCCAAGTCAGTGTCTGAGCTTTCTGTAACACTGTTGACTCTCAAGGGCAGGAGTGGGTAGGCCTCTGGCTCTTGGCCTTGGTCTGGCAGCCTTGCCCCATTGCCCAGGAAGTCCTCCCAGTTGTTGTTTTTTTTTCCTCAGGGGCTGGGGCTGTTAGGGGTCGGGGGACCTTCACTCAGTGATCAAATTCTCCCTGCTTATTTGCCCTGTGTGGCTATAAACAATCACTTTCAACAGCAGGGTGGCTACAGGGAGCTTGTGACTGAATTTGTAACTGACCCCACTGGGAGACCACACCTTAATAATCTTGGGTTCTTAATGGGCATTCAAGAAGGGATCTCCCCCAGGACATCCCTTCCCATCCCCGGTCACTGAGAAGGCAATGCCAGGGTCTCCTGCGCAGCATCTCCCTAATCCCAGGCTGGCCACATCTCATTGCTGTTGACCACCGTGGTGGTCCCTGTGAGGCAGTGGGTTGCCTGTTGGGAACATGGCAGGCATAGTGCCCTCTGGGCATCTAGATGTCACAGGGCAGGAATGGGTGATTTAATGAAAAAAAGGAAGGCAAATAGCAAACTCTTTATGCCTGCCTTGTGGGAGGATTCTCCCAGTAGGAGCTGTCCTTTGCTGTATCGTAACATTCTCTTTTTCTTGTCTTCTTTCTTCATACATAAGGTGTTCCATACAGATTCTTGTGACTTTAAGGACCAGGGATTTGGGAAGGCGCAAGGTCTTCCCAGGAAGGAAGGACATCCCTGGAAAAAAGGAGAGAGACAGCAGACAGTGCCCTGGGACCAGCAGAGCCCGAGGAGCTGTGGGAAGCTGAAGGAGCCCAACCAGAGGCGGGGGAAGGAGCCACAGCCCCAGGCCAAGGCTGCCTTCTGAAAGATCTCAACTCAAGCTACTTTAATGAAAGAAGGGCTACCTCAGAGGGCACCCCAGACTTAGCTGGGCTCTTCTACTCTGGATGGCCCTTGCTCTGAGAAGCCTGCACTGAGAACCAAAGAAGTTGAGAGGCCAGAGAAGCTTCCCCCAAGCACAGCGCTGGCCAGCTGGGTCAGGCTTCTGCACCCCTAGTGGCCGGCTGCAGTCTGGTGAGGAGTTTCTTGCTCCCCTCCAGCTCGTGGCTTCAGTGCTTGATGGGGCTGCCTGTTGGTGGATCAGTTTTTGTAGCACCTGATAGGAGCGGAAAGCCGTGGGAAGAGGTCCCGCGGCGACCAAGCCTGGGTTCACCCCAAGACTAAGTTCTTTCCAGAGTTAGAAAGGGAGAGAAAGCAAACAAAGAAAGAAGAGTTCCCCCCTTCTCCTCCTCCCTTCCCGTCATGTCCTCTAAGCCGGAGCCGAAGGACGTCCACCAGCTGAACGGGACTGGCCCTACTGCCTCACCCTGCCCTTCAGATGGCCCCGGGCGAGAGCCCTTGGCCGGGACCTCAGAGTTCCTGGGGCCTGATGGGGCTGGGGTAGAGGTGGTGGTGATTGAGTCTCGCGCCAACGCCAAGGGGGTTCGGGAGGAGGATGCCCTGCTGGAGAACGGGAGCCAGAGCAATGAAAGTGACGACGTCAGCACAGACCGTGGCCCCGCACCACCCTCCCCGCTCAAGGAGACCTCCTTTTCCATCGGGCTGCAAGTGCTGTTTCCCTTCCTTCTGGCAGGCTTTGGGACTGTGGCTGCCGGCATGGTGCTGGACATCGTACAGGTAGGACCTGGAGAGGGCAGCTCTTGACCCTGAGCCCGGAGCCACCTTTTCCTCCTGGGAAACTGTCTCTTGGAGCTTTTCTTCCACCTCCCTGTCAGAAGCAGCTGCTGTTTCCTGGAGTACTTTTCCCTTTGGATCATGTCCTTGGCTTCTTCTTCGTCTAGTTACTTTCTACAGAAGCCTTGAGGAAGCTCAGTAGTCCCAGGGGGGTGGTCAGGGCAGTATTGCTTAACAGAAGCAGAACTGGTTCCAGAGCTCAGGCTTGGAAGAGGAGAGATGGAATAGGGTTGTTACCTGCCATCCCTCCTGGGCATTTCTGCTGAGCCCAGCTCAGTAGGAGACATTTAGATAGGTCTCCTCTTTATACTTTCTTTTCCCTTTACTTTGGGGTTTCAAGGATACCCACAGGAGAAAGCTCAGTTTCAAGTCTCCCCTTCATCCCCCTGCTGGGCAGGAATTTGTCCAGCTGCCAAGAGGGTCTCAAATTAAGTGGGAAGGTTCTTAAAGGCATTTTGTGTTGCTTGTCTGCCTGTAACCTTGGCAGGATCTTGCTGGGGATCGGGGGTGGGCACATGCTGTCTGATACATGATTTGCGGGGGTGGGGGGCGGTGTTGGTGTGATGAGACATAGAAGTGCTAATTGTGTGACATATATGGGGACAAAATATAATCTCTCATGGAATCTCTCAGGAAGACATGGAATTCAGCATCCCCTCCCCTTTTCCCATCCAACCCTACCAACGATGCATGTGGTAATACAAAGACTCCTGCTGGCAAGTCTCACCAGGCCCTTGTCCCAGGAAACAGCGTGGTTGGTTCTAGGTGGTTCTTTCAATGGTGTCTACCTGGACCACTTTGGCTTGAGTCCTTGGGAGAACACTGCAGCTTTGGTTGCTAATGAGGATGACATTTATGTCATTCCTGCTCTCTCCCCTAACCTGTTATCTGGGGGATTGTTCCTCATGTCAGAAGCTAGGAAGGCGGGCTTTGGATTCCTCCCCCTGGTAGCTGCTCCCTCTAGGGCAGCGAGTGGAGGTAATGGGAGGAGGAGGAATGAGACCAGGGTAGCAGTCCTCCACCTCTTCCATCCCTTTCCTGTGGCCTTGGTTTTCATTCTAAGAGTTTTCCAGTTCTGGTTTGGTGCCTCCAAAGGGTATAGAACCAGGATCTGGTGGTGACCTGGAAAGGGGTTGTTTTCTTTTCTGGATAGTAAGAACGGTAGTGGGGAGCATCTGTTGGCCTCTTCTGTGGGCCCATGAGGTAGGAACCATAACCATCTCCATTGTGTAGATAGGGAACCTGTGGCTCAGAGGGATTAGGTAACTTGTCCCTGGTCATCTGACTCAGAACCTATGCCATTAACCTCTATGGCCTTCACCGTGGCTGTGGTTCGCCAGTTGGTTAAAGACTCTGGGAGGGGTCTGCTCTCTTTGTCTTTCCCCGAAGAACAGCGTAGACTGGAATCGGGAACAGCTGGAGTTACATTCTAAAATGAGCAAAGCACAAAAGTTCTTAGAGGGCCCCTCCCTCCCCCCATCTCACACACTGAAAAGACTTCTGACCCTTGCCCACCTCCACCCCTCACCCATGGTCCTGAGACATTGAGAAACCCAGGTAGGGAATCTTTGGAGCCTGACCAGTGTGCCCACAGAGGGCCAACATTCGCCCTCAGTGTGGCACCTAGGCCCACCCCAAAGCTAAGGTCCAGTTGGTATGGATGACAATGGCTGGTTTGTTCTTGTCCCCGTCCCCCCAGCCTCCTGCCACAGCTGGTCTGGAGCAGGCCCTGCAGATGGCTGCAGTTATATCATGGCAGGGGTGGGAGCAGAAAGATCAGGGACCACAGGGAGATTCTTATTCCACATCTAAGGGGGCAAAAGCGGTGTCTGACAATCTCGGATTCGGGAAAAGCAGGACAATTTCTAAGGATTCACACCGCATTCCCCCTTCACAAGCTAAGATGACCTTCAGTGGGACAGAATCTGGGGCCCTAAGAGGCTGGGGCCATCAGGAGGAGCTGGCCGTAGAGTGTCCCCAGTGTCTCAGAGCAGCTGAGCAGAAGGCCGTGTTGGTACAGATGTCTCCTTGGTCCAGGGCACCCCCCTTTTTTCCCCACTGCTGCAGAAGCCCCAGTCTCTTCCCCAGGCCCATTTCTCTCTCCTCTTATCTGCCCTCCTCACCACTCAGCCTGTAGAACCAGCCTCTGCAGTGAGATAAGGGGCTGGCGTACTGGCCAAAAGTAGGAAAGGTTTAAGTGGACTGCAGTCTGCTCCAACTTTCCCACCGTGGCTGAAAGTTCCCATAGCATTTGGGAAGGAAAGCAGGACTGGGCCCAGTGTTGGAATTGAAGGGGGTTGGGATCTGGGAGCCTCCATGCTGCAGATGCCCTGCCCCACCTCCTGGTTTGGTCCTAGGTGGCTGCAGAGCATCTCACTCCCCTCTTCTGTCAGCCTTTTGAGGGATGGGGGTGGCAGGAGGTGGTGTGCCAACCTTCACTGGAATACCCAGCTGTGTTAAAACAGGTGAGACTCCCAGCTCCTTATCCTGACTCACTCCTCACTTGCTGAGGATCCCAAGGAAAGGAGACACCCCCTCCCCGAAATACCTCCTCCTCTCGCTTTTCTTCCCTGCTGTGTATACGGAAGAGTCTACAAAGATGAAAGTGGATGGCAAGCATGGGCTTAGGGAAGTGGAGTGGGAAAGAAGCGTTCCTCTCATGGCTGGCCTGCCCCCGTGGCTGCTGGCATTCCTCGCTAGGACACTCAGGTTCCACATGTCCACCCATTTTATCACACTTTGTACAGCCCTCTGTACCCGGGTGCTGCCCTGAGGCCCTTCTCCTTGGACACCTAGAGGATGTCTGCAGGTGGCGGGGGAAAGCCTCAGGTGAAGGTTGGGTTTACTCTAATCTGAGCTTGACTTATTCCTCACCCTGAATGGTAACTCCAGCCCACCTTCCCAGGTTCTCCCACAGCCTGGTTCTCAGAGCTGCTAGGGATCTTAGTCTTCTTCATGTCCTTGACTCCAGCTTTTCCAAGCTGTGACTTTCTTCCCTGCTGCTGTCTCCCTGGAGGGGAAGGCTCAGGGCAGAACACTCAGAGGCAGGCAGGGGTCTGTCTTTGAGGCCAGAAGAGGTGAGGGATGGAAGAGGCAAGATGGAAGTATCAGGATGAAGTAGCAGCAGGGCCACTGAGGTGTGAGACTTAGGGTGATTGTTCTGAATTGGGATTATTTCTAAGTGTGAAGGGAACTGTCTCATCCCTGAGCCCCAAAATATCAGGGCCCAGTGAGCCCTCACTCCCCTGTATCCATGGACAGAGAAGGAAAGGGAAGAAGAGCTGCATTTCTGAGAAGCAGTGTCGATGTGTTCTGTCCCCACTTCCCGCCAAGTGCTTCCTGGAACGTGCCCTTTTCCATCCCCAGCAGAGCAGGAAGGTGTGGGTGAAGGCTTGGCTGACCGGTTTGACCTCCGGGGCAGGCACTTCCAGCCAGGATGAACAGGATGGGCCTGAATTAGGCCAAAGGAGGAAGGAGAGACACTGTCGGGCCCCTGCCCATTCTACCCACTCCTCACCTCAGGGCAACCTGCTTCCTGGGCTCTCTCAGAGCCGTGTGTGTGTGTGTGTGTGTGTGTGTGTGTGTGTGTGTGTGTGTACATACATGTCAGAGGCTCCCCTGCCTGAGCTGTGTCTTTGAGAGGCTTTGGTGGGTGAAGAAAGTATGTGTGTAGGCATTGGCTACTTTGACCCGAGTGCCAGCTCAGGGCGTTGCTGGGTAGGGGCACAGGGGGTGTGAGGTTCCGGGCTGTATCCTGGCTGGCCGGGAAGACTTCTGCATAGGGCTGTCATTGCAGCCGCTGGTTCTCCTTTCCTGTCTGTCCCGAATCTTATCGCTGCTAAAACCCTATCCCTTCTAGGTCCTTGTGTAGTTGAAGGAGAGGGTGCCTGTGAGCTGGGAGATGCAGGGATTTGGGAGTATTTATAGAGGCAGCTGGAGGGGCTTAGCTGAGCTTCATACATTTTTTTTCTTAATCGTAAAGACAAACAATGTACCTTACAAACAATTCAGAAAATATTGCTGGCATACACTTGGAGTATTTCTTTCCGTGCTCCTTCACTCTGCCAATAAGTACATATATTTTACATTCGCCTACCTGGAGATCAAAGCTTTTCACAGAGCCTGCGGCTTGGAAGCTGGGAGGGGTAGGTGTTATGCAGTGAGGAGGGGATACGAGGCTGGGCTCTTGAGCTGAGCTTCCAAACCACCCTTATAGGTCAGCCACCCTTATGAGGGGCGGGGAGGGGAGCAGAGAGAATTCTTCGTCTCTGGAGCTGCGTGTCCAGTAGAGGTGAGGGAGGAGGAGGTAGAGCTGAGCACGGCCTTGCCTGCTGGGAGCTGGCGCCCCAGAGCTATGTGCTGGCCTTGTCCAAGAACAACAGTCCCCGAGTTCCTCCAGCGTAGACGGGGCTCACTGGGGCTGCCTTCTCTTTGGGGGCCCAGGGATGAAAAGGGATTTGCATCCCTCCTGGCTCTTCCTGTGGGTGCCTGAAAGCTCAGCAACTGTGGCTGGGGGACAGGCGGTTTCTTTCCCATCCTTAGTTTTCAGAAAGAAGAGCCTTCCCTAAAAAAGTCCTGCGCCTTCCACCAGTGAAGAGCTAGGCCAGGAGCTCAGGTACAGATACGCTCCAGCCCTAGCGAGATGAGCCCTTCCCCTGGGTCCTGATAGGGACTCCCCCTGCCATCAACACCCCACACACACCCACAAAAAGAACTCTAACAGGAAAAGAGAGGTCCTTGCCTTTATAGGACTCCCCAGTGTCCAGCCTCCCCTGGACTCTAATCCTGGCCTTAGCCCCCTCTGATTTCCGTGCTCCTCTTTTTTTTTTAACTGTGGTAACAAACACATAAAATTTATCATCTTAACCATTTTTAATGTATAGTTCAGTGCTGTGAAGTATGTTCACATTGTTGTAAAACAGATCTCCAGAACTTTTTTATCTTGCAAAACTGAAACTCTACACCCATTAAACAAACATGAACTTCCTTTTTCCCCCTCCTCCTAGCCCCTGGTAACGACCATGCTGCTTCTATTTCTAGGAATTTGAATACTTTAGATGCCTCATATAAGTGGAATCATATAATATTTGTCTTTTTGTGACTGGCTTATTTCACTTAATATAATGCCCTTTTTTTTTTTTTTGCTGTTCGCGGGCCTCTCACTGTTGTGGCCTCTCCCGTCGCGGAGCACAGGCTCTGGACGCGCAGGCTCAGTGGCCATGGCTCACGGGCCCAGCCGCTCCGCGGCACGTGGGATCTTCCAGGACCGGGGCACCCCTGCATCGGCAGGCGGACTCTCAACCACTGCGCCACCAGGGAAGCCCAATATAATGTCCTTAAGGTTCATCCATGTTGTTGCATGTAACAGGATTTCCTTCCTTTTAGGGCTGAATAATATTCCCTTGTATGTATAGACCATGTTTTGTTTATTCATTCATCTGTCAGTGGACACTTGGGTTGCTTCTACCTCTTGGCTATTGTGAATAATATTGCTATGAACATGGATGTGCAAATATCTCTTCGAGACCCTGCTTTAAGTTATTTTGGGTATATACCAGACGTGAGATCGCTGGATTGTATAGTAGTTCTCTCCTTAATTTTTTAAGGAACTGCCATATTGTTTTCCATAGTGGTTGTACAATTTTACATTCCATCGACAGTGCACAAGTGTTCCAGTTTCTCCACATCCTCACCAACACTTGTTATTTTCTATCTTGTTTTGTGTTTTAATCGTTGCCATCCTAATGAGTATGAGGTGATATCTCATTGTGCGTTTGATTTGCAGCCTTGCTCATCATTAACTATAGAGTTGTCAGTGCTGGAATTGCCTTTAGGGACCATCTGATCTGGTCCCTGAAGTGTACCTTTTATAGTCAAGAGCTCAAGGCCCTTATAACTTGTCGAAGGTACCCCTGCTGGTCTCTGTGGGAGGATGTTGGGGACACAGCATGAGGCCTATCCTTCTGGTCTCTTGTGGGAGACCCACGACTCTCAGTCCAGTGCCTTTGCTCATTAGAGCACTTTGCCTCCTGACCTTGATGCTCTGATCAGCCTGCATACATCTGTCTGGCCTCCTGACCCCTCCCCTCTCCAAACCTGAAGGCTTTCCATGCTTAAAACAGTTAAAGGCCCGGGGAAAGGAATCCACATTGCCCTGGGGCAACCCAGTCCCAACCTTTTTTGCAAGTCTTCAGTTTCAACTGCAACTAAAGTAGCTTTCAAATAACCAATCCTGGCTCCTACATTTTTCCTACTTAGCACTAAGGAGTGCAGTGCTCTCTGAACCTCAGTTTCCTCATTTACAATGTGGGATAATAATAGCTCCTACCTCACTGGGTTGTTGATAGGCTATAATGAGAAAATGCACATAGAGCCTTAGGCTGGCACGTGGTGCAGACTTAAAAGATGTTAGCTGAAGAAATAGGTAGGAGAGCCAGGCCTGATGGTCTCAGGGCTGGAATCCCTGTCTCCTGACTCCCAGTCCAGTGCTCTTCCTTGCAGGGGTACACTTACCTTTCCTGACTGAGAGATTGGGGCAGGTCTGTAGGGTGAGAGAATGCAGAGGAGGAATGAAAAACCTCTTGCAGACCAACACTCTGAGGTTTGGGGGCCACGGTGTTAATTCAGAGCCTGTTCTAAAGGAGAGCTGCTGTGGCTGAGGCACAAAGCCCTTGGAGATAGATAGAAACCAAACAAACTCTCTAATCTCCTCAACCCCAGCCCCATGGAGTCCAGTGCTCAACAGCTGAGACAACACCGCTCAAGGCTGAGGCCACAGAGAAACCAGACTGAAGACAATTGGAAGGGGGATCGCAAAGGAGTTCTGGGGTATAAGCCAGCCCGGGGTGACTCAGCTGTGTGGGTCCCTGCCGTCTTCTCCCCCAGCTCCACAAAGCAGGCAGAAGAAGCAGAGACGGGCTAGGGCCTCCTGACTGGAAGGGACCCTCCACGTCTCCCCTGTTCTGGGTGGCAGGAGGGGGGGCTTTGTTGTTTGGAGTACCACGGACTTGGTTTGCTTCCAGGGTTCCTGGAGGAAAGGCGTCTGACGTGCTCACTCCCTGCTGATTCCATTTTCTCCTCAAGCCCCTGCTCCCAGACTATCCAGTTGTAACCGAACAAGGGCTCCTGTACCCACAGCACAGAAAGCCAAACTCTGACAGCAGGTTCGCAGCAAAGTAAGGGCTTACTGCAGGGCACCAAGCAAGGGAGTGGGAGACAAGCCTCAGATCCACTCCCACTTGGTCTCTGAGTGAGGGGGATTTAAAGGGGAAGAACAAAGAAGCTGGGGTTAATCATCGTCTTGTGACATTTCTTAATTGTAGTTTTGGGACTCAGAGTTTAAGAGTCTATGGTCTGGTGGTCCATGACCCAAGGGTCTGTTAGCTCATTTTGACCTAGAGAAACAGCCTGAGTGTGTACGTTAATGATGTTATGATTGACCTCAGAAATCTTAGTCACCTGACTCTGGCTGATTGGTGTTCAGTTAGCACAGGATTGAGGTCAGAAGGGACAAGAAAGGGATTAAAGTTTTGGATAAAGACATTAATCATAACCTTGGAACAGGAACTCACTTTTAGGAGGACTCAGTTTCACGTTCAACCTCGATGCCAGCCCTTTGGGGCCCTGAAATGCCTGGGTTCTGTTTTCGCCTTGCAGCACTGGGAAGTCTTCCAGAAAGTGACAGAGGTCTTCATCCTGGTGCCTGCACTGCTGGGGCTTAAGGGGAACCTGGAAATGACCCTGGCATCAAGGCTTTCCACCGCAGTGAGTGTCCTGGCTGGGAGGAATGGGACACACAGAGGACTCGGGGGCAGCACAGAGCCTGACTAGGAGATCACCACAGGCCTTTCTCAACTGTCCAGGTCTGCAGTGTGGGTCTGGGGTGGGAAGGAGTAGGGAGACCCCAGGCCAGTTGTCCTGCCCCTGGGCAGGAGCTCCCTGCCCAGAGTGGTTCCCAGGCTCGGTTTCTGGATGTCCCAGCCATCCTTGGCCTCCTGCCCCACCCCCTGCTTCGCAACCCGCCTCGTGACTGTTTGTGCAGCTTTGACAGGCAAGCATCATGCTGGTGCCTCCACCTGCACAGATGGGGGCCTCCTCTGATCTCCAGCCCTACTCTGCAGCTGGGCAGGAGCAGAGCCAGGCCTTCCCAGCCCCCCTCCAACCCCATTCCCTTTCCCCCATGGCAGGCTGCTCTTCTGTAAGGGAATAGATGAGGAGGGGCTGCTCATCACTCCCACCTCCCCAGACTCTTAGATCGGCCGTCATGGTTCGGAGACTGAACCGGATACAGGCCCCATGGGGTGTGAGGCAGGAAGCAGTACAACTCAGGAGGCCAGGGGAGCCAAGTGACAGGGGTGTCCCTGCACGGCCATGAGCCTGGAGAAGGCAGCAGAGAGAAGTGGCAGCCAGCCTAGCCCTCCCCAACTTGCCCTCCTGGCCTATTCCCATGCCGCCTCACTCCTTCCCAAACACTCTCGTGGCCTCCGTCCTGCACCAGCAGCTGACCTTTCTCCCCTAAGATGGCAAGCTGGCTTCAGAGCCAGGGAAGGATCAGGCCATTTTAACCCATGCGGGAATGAGCTGCCCAGGTGAGCAGGGCAGAGCATGGAATCGGCCTCTGCTCAGTGGCCGTCCTGAGAGGAGGGGAGAAGAGGAGGCTGCCTTGGGAGCCCCCTTCCCAACCCTAGCCAGAGGCAGGAGCTGAAGGCTCTTTTGCTCCTTCCCTCTCACCCCAGCCCCTCGACCCTGCTTCACTTTCCCTGGGGGGTCATGTCCTGGTCCCAGAGTCTTAGGTCACATGCACTGCCTGCTGATCCAGGCAAGGTCCTAACGGATGGAGCTGCAGGCCTTTTCCAGCCTGCAGGGAGCTCCAGCTCTGGACAAGGGAACTCCAGACCCTTGTCCTCCCTCTCCCAGGCCAACATCGGGCACATGGACACACCCAAGGAGCTCTGGCGGTTGATCACTGGGAATATGGCCCTCATCCAGGTAAGAGAGCAGGGACCAGAGACGGCGGGGCTAAGCTTCCTCCCTGGTCAGGAATTTGAAAGGCTTAAGTCAGCCCCGGCCGACTCCTGAGTAAAGCTCCAGCATCCTGCTGAACTGGCTTCTCCCGAAGGGACTCCAGGAGGTAACCAGGTTTCCCAGGAAAACAGCCAAGATGGGGCGGACCCCAGTATCTCCACTGTCAGTTCTTGGCTTCCGGTGGTGCAGAGGGCTTGTGTCCCCACAGATCAGACTCAGGAGGAGACTCGGGAGTGCTGCAGGTCCTTGACTGCTGTTGTCCCATCTCCCCATGAGGCCACACAGGTTCCGAACTGGGAGTCTTCCCCGTTGAGTCCCAGGCCTTGTGTCTGGACCGAAGTCTCAGGCTCTTTTGAACCTCCCCCAATCCCCAGAGGAACACTCATTCAGCCAGTAACATGTCCTGGGTTCCTGCAGGGTGCACTACCCAGTACTTGTGTCTGGTGTGAAACTAAATAAATAAAGACATCATTCCAGCCTGGGAGGACTGGACAGACCAGCCCCGCCTGCCTCCTGGGGCTGCTGAGGGCAGGAAGAGGTCTTTTAAGTGCTCAGTGACCTCAGCTAAGACACGCTCTGCTCTCCGAGTTACCACTCCCCTCCTCAGGTGCAGGCCACGGTGGTGGGCTTCCTGGCGTCCATCGCAGCCGTTGTCTTTGGCTGGATCCCTGACGGCCACTTCAGTATCCCACATGCCTTCCTGCTCTGTGCCAGCAGCGTGGCCACGGCCTTCATTGCCTCCCTGGTACTGGGTAAGGAAGGGAAGGGAGGGGCAGGGGTGTAGGAAGGGCTGCCCCAGGGGTGTCAACTAAACCTCCAGTCTCTCTTTTTGTTGGTTGATACCCCATTATCTCTTCTTACCCTGCCTGGCCCCTCTCCTTCCTCCCCAGGCATGATCATGATTGGAGTCATCATTGGCTCTCGCAAGATTGGCATCAACCCAGACAATGTGGCCACGCCCATTGCTGCCAGCCTGGGAGACCTCATCACCTTGGCACTGCTCTCAGGCATCAGCTGGGGACTCTACCTGGAGCAGGGTGAGGCTGAGGCAATCAAGGGTGTGACCAGGGTGGACTCCTGGGTGGGATTGGGAGAGATGGTAGTGGGCTTGCACATGTGTAAGGATTTCTTCTATGTTCTTAACTATTTGGTTGGAGCACAGTTTGTAATAACTCCCTGCCTTAGAGAGGTGAGGCTAAGTACTTATCTCACATTCATGCAGGCAGCACGCGCAGGGGTGAGAGTATTTGAGAAATATGCTTGGTGCTGTATATTCTCACTTACCTTGGAGGGGTAAGGGGGAAAGGGCAAAGGAAAGGAACTAGAGGCTGGAATCTGCTTGCAAAATGAAGAAGAAGAGGGGAGATAGGGATTTCTGGGGAATCTAAGCAAGAAACCTAGGATCTGGTCTGTGCCCCTAATAAGTTCAATGTCTGAGGAGGTTTCACCTTGGTGACCTTATCTACAAATGGTTTCACCTTCCTTATCTACAAATGGAAAAGGCTGGCCCCATCCACCTCCCGGGTTTACAGTGAGCATCAAATGAGGTAATACATTTACTGGCATTTAGTGTGGTGTTACTGTTGATCAGTTGGGGCATTTGCAGGCTGAGCCAGGGGGAGGCTGGGAGCAGGGAGCCGCAGTGCTCACCTCCCTCCCATCTCTGCCTCTCTTAGATGTCTGGCAATATATCTACCCCCTGGTGTGTGCCTTCTTCGTGGCCCTGCTGCCTGTCTGGGTGGTGCTGGCTCGACGGAGCCCAGCCACAAGGGAGGTGTTGTACTCAGGCTGGGAGCCTGTCATCATTGCCATGGCCATCAGCAGGTAGGCTCGGGCTCTTGATGCCCACCCTCCCCCTCCCCCCTCCCTTCCACAGACTCACTTTTAAGCCCCAGAAAGAGGAAGTGCGGCACAGACCCTAGAAATGCCTTCAACACTGGATCAGTCACATGTCCTTCCGGTGCAAGTGACACAAGCCATCTGAAATGGGTTTCATTAGAAAGCAGAACACACTGGCTTAGAGAACTAAAGGGGCACAGCTGGATTCAGGGACATAAATGATATCATTAGGGCCCCAGTATTCTCCATGTCTCAGCTCTGCTTTTCTCTGTGTTGGCCTGCAGCTTCAGGTTTGCACTTCCTTACGCTTACTGATTCCAGCAGGGATTCTTTCTCTCAACGATTCTGCAGGGTCCCATTATAGAATGTCATTGGCTGTCATCCAGTCATGTGGCTATCCCCAAACCAATCACTGTGGCCTTAGGGATGTGCCGCTCTGATTGGATGGGCCTGGGGCCTCACCATCATTGGAGCAGTGTCACTCGAACCACAGTGACTGAGTTTGAGAGAGGTGGTTCCCTGAGGAAAAGCCCAGCACTGTTACCAGAAGGGGAAATCATACTGAGCAGGCAGAACAGCAGGCCGCTCCTCTAGCCAACTTGGGAGGTGGGTAAAGGAGACAGCTGCCTGCCCCAGCTTGCTCCGGGTGCTGCGCCAGTGTGTATGTCAGGAGCATCAGCTGGTCTGGCAAGGGGAGGCGAGGACTGGAAGGACAAGGGACTCCTGGGAGCCACCTTGCTGCCCACGTCCAGATGGACCTGTACCTCTCATCCCGAGGTCCGGAACAGAAGCCTTCAGTGGTCTTTGTGTCTTGTCTTTGTGTCTGTGTAGTGTGGGAGGCCTCATCTTGGACAAGACTGTCTCAGACCCCAACTTTGCAGGGATGGCTGTCTTCACACCTGTGATTAATGGTGAGGTATTGGCGTTAGCTGCCTAGGGGAAAGAAGAGGGCGGGATCAGAGGATTTAGGGGGCTTTGTATCAGTCAGGCTTCTAGCAGGCAAGAGAGTCCAGCTCAGATAGTTCACGACTTGAACTGCTACTTGAAACTGTTACTGGAACCAGCGCATGAGCATTGCGTGCCTGGGTCCACGCTAGAGCTTTGGAGAGGGGCTGAGCCAGGCAGGGCCTTGTCCCCTCGGCTGTGTCTGACCGCAGGTGTACACTCTGCATCGATGGAGAAGGCAGGCTCCCTGAGTCTGCAGATCCACCTGTGTCCCTTCCTGCACTTTCAGCCGTGTTAGGAGTACGTGGGACTGCCACCTTTCCATAGCATGGGGGATGGGAGGAGCCTGGAAGACTCCCTGGAAGGAAGGGTGTCTTTGTCTTCCTTCTTAGTGTCTCACTCTTTTCCTGGGGTCTGGTGAATGGGTCGTGCCCTCCCCACTCCCCACCCCCACGTCTCAGGTCTTATGTGTCTCCGCAGGTGTTGGGGGCAATCTGGTGGCTGTGCAGGCCAGCCGCATCTCCACCTTCCTCCACATGAACGGAATGCCAGGGGAGAACTCTGGGCAAGCCCCTCGCCGCTGCCCCAGCCCTTGTACCACCTTCTTCAGTCCCGGTAATGCCAGAGTCCCCACCTCCTAGGTTCACTCCATCACTTCAGAAACAGCTGGGGCCTGCATATGTAGGTTCTCCTTCTCTGTTGGGCTGTATGTACCAGCTGTTCTGGAGGGCAGAACCCAGGCAGGAAGGCTGTCCTTTCCTGGGTCACCCTGGGGGCTGGGGACCATGGGATGGAGACATAGAGATAGTCAGCTGTCTGCTGCCCTGGAGTGTAGCGTGGTACCTCCTGACTTTGAAAGGCCTCTTGGAGCCCGTTCTCCTCCTCCCCTCCTCCTCACACCATCTCTCCCCTGGTTCCAGATGTGAATTCTCGCTCGGCCCGGGTCCTCTTTCTCCTCGTGGTCCCAGGACATCTGGTGTTCCTCTACACCATCAGCTGTATGCAGGGCGGGCACACCACTCTTACACTCATCTTCATCGTCTTCTACATGACAGCTGCACTGCTCCAGGTACGGACCGGCAGGGGCATGGGGGCGGGAACCAGGGCTGCCCTGCATGGATGGGAGGGGAGGTCCAGGCTTGGCCCAGAAAGAGTCTTCCAACTCTTTCTCTGTGACTGTGTGGCCGGTAAACACTGGACAGGGGCTCAGGAGAACAGGCTGTAGTTCCAGCAAAGTCACTAACATGCTGGGTGACTTTTGCTCAGTCATTTTACGTCTCTGAGGCTCAGTGATACATTTGTAAATTGAGAGGAGTGGACCAGAGGTGGTGGACTTCAGGCAGGTGCCACCCCCTCTAGCCTGGCCACACAGCTCCATGTGGTTCTGTTCACATGCTGGGGTTCCTTGGGAGATTTCATTTGAATAAAGGGTTTCACAGCTTGAAAACGTGTCAAAAGCACTGCACTAGATAATCTGTTGGATCCCATCCAACCTTGCCATTCTGTAATACTAGGATACTTTCTCCCTGGCTTTTTATTACCTTTTTTTCAACTTTTTGTTCTGAAATAATTATATATTCTCAAGAAGTTGCCCCCCAAAATGCAGAGAGATCCCATGTACCGATCACCCAGTTCCCTGCAGTGGTAACATCTTGCATAATTATAGCACAACATCAAAACCAGGAAATCAGTGTTGGTACAATGCACAACGCTATTCAGATTGCACCAGTTTTAACATGCACTCGTGTGTGTGTGTGTGTGTGTGTGTGTGTGTGTGTGTGTGTGGTTCTATGCAATTCTATCACGTGTACATTCATGCAACCACCACCACAGTCGAGATACAGAACAGTTCCATCACCACAAGCCTCCCTTATGCAACCCCCTTATAACCAAACTCACCCTTAGTATCACATTTTCAATTTCTGCAGATTTGCTTTTTGAATAGGTAATAACAGTCACATAGTTCAAAAAATTTGTAAGGTTCATAGTGAAACCTCAGTGAAAAGTCTTTTCTCTGCTTTTTCCAGCCATCCAGTTCTGTTCCTCACAGGTCATTGGTGTTATCTGTTTCTTTTTTTTTTTTTGAAGTATAGTTGATTTACAGTGTTGTGTTAGTTTCTGGTGTACAGCAAAGTGACTCAGTTTTATATATACATATACATATATATATACACACATATATATATAAAAGAATGAATATATATATATAAGAATATATATATATAAGAATATATATATAAGAATATATATATATAAGAATATATATATTCTTTTCCATTATGGTTTATTACAAGATGCTGAATATAGTTTCCTATGCTATACAGTAGGACCTTGTTGTTTATATCTGTTTCTTATGTATCCTTCAAGTTTATTCTATATTTATGCAAGCAAACATACATATTTTTCTTATTTTCCTCCTTTTTTTTAAATGCACATGTAGCACACTATAGTGCTGTCCACACCCTGCTTTTTTCACTTAACAATTTATCTTAGAGATCATTCCACACCCATATGTGAAGAACAGAACACCCTGATTTTTATGGCTGCATTCTCTCCTGTTGCATAGACGTGCCATAGTTTCATTTAACCAGTCCCCTATTGATAAGCCCTTATCCATAACTCCAACCCCTCATCCCCAACTTTAGAAATGTTGTGTGTTAAGACATCCTAGCAAGGGCTGGGCCAACCACATGCAGTTTCCCCGCGGCAGTTACCCAAGTTGCCACGTCCCATTGTGAGTTGGGGTGAAGCACACTCGGTGGGAAAAGGGAAGGTGTGTGTACCGAGGGTCTGTGGCTGGAGGGTAGCCCTTGGCCACGTCGGGAAGGATGGGCCCTGCTTCATTCCCCATTGTGAACACGCTGGGGGACACTCTCACCTCTACTGTCTTCTCTAGCCTGTGCAGGGCCGGAGCATGGCACTTGATCCCCTCTAAAGGTTCTTCCTGATCCCCTCACTGCCCCCTCCCAGCCATATGTCCCAGGGCCTGCTGGGGAGGCTGGAATGTGGGGACAGCTGTCGCCATTCCCTTCGTGGGACACGTCCCGAAGTCCTTCTGGCCACGCTCTTTATTTGGGATGCTTCTGCAGCTGCTGGCCAGGGTGTGAAGTTATGGGGGGCTGGCCCTCACCCAGGGCTGGGGCCAGGGCCACAGGAGTCCAAAGCAGCCGTGTGTGGGGCAAGGTGGAACGTGAAGGTGCTAGAACTGTAACCTCTGGCTTCCTTGGAGAGAAGACAGGAGAGCAACCAGGTTTGCCTAAAAATAGGTATCACTTCTGGCTTCTGGATCCCCCAGTGGCCCTGGTTCCGGCATCTGAGCCCCTCAGGGCAGAATTTGCATACCACAGTATTTACAAAGTACAGTCAGGAGTAAAACCTCCCAAATGACTGTGTTGGAGCTTTACCGTTAGAAACCGTTTCATTCTCACGCAGATGCAGTCATTTGGGGATCCCCAAATGTCAGGAATCATGCAGACTATATCAAAGATGCAGGCCAGCCCACTCCACCAGAATATTTTAGACCGAGTTCATCACCAGCTTAAAAGTGCGTGTGAATCTTGTTAAAATGCAGATTCCGATTTAGGAGATCCAGCGTGAGGCCTGAGATGCTGCATTTTTCAGAAGCTCCCAGCTGTTGTTGATGCTACCGTTCCTGGGCCCACTAGCAAGGTTCTAATCTAGATCATTCTTAATTTTCTGTAGTAATGGAAGAAAAGCAAGGGCACAGATAAATCAAAGCAGCAGATAATCCAAAACGTCTTTTGAATTGGTATGCACTGTCTGCTTTGTATTTAGCCGACTCATTCTTAATTCTGTTTTGCTAGGACTAATGTTAAAATAAACTTGCATTCTCTGAGCCCACAACAGCAGAATGGGAAGGGTCAGGAGGAAGGCAGCTTGGGATAATCAACTGTTACTCAGACAGCTGTGCCGGCAGCAGCCTCAAACGCCGTCCTTATTCCACTCTGCTCTGAGGACAAATCCCTGTATGAAAGGCAAACTCCAACCCCCAGCCCCCTGCTGGGCTCCCAAAGAGGCCAACATGGCAAGAATTGGAGTGACCTGAGGATAGGATGACCCAGAATTAGAGGCAAGAGGGCTGAATTCCTGCAACCAGTGGGATGTCAATTAGGAAGCCTCTTGTTTAGTAAATTTGGGAGCAGAATGTAATGCTGATGTGGGAAACTCCACAGAGTAGGGGCCTCTTCCTTCCCAAAGAACTCGAATTACTCCTGTCATCTGTTCAAGGTGGTCACTGTGGGGTGAAGGAACATAGAGGGGTTGCTGGGGCAGAGAGACGAGCTGTCCCAGCTTAAGGACTGTGGATAGTCAAGCCTTGTGATGCAATGAATGGGTTGATGGCATGGCCTCTGTCTCCCCCTGGAGAGAGGGGATGGCTGCAGGCTGGGCCCTTCTGTTTCTCCAGGTGCTGATTCTCCTGTACATCGCAGACTGGATGGTGCACTGGATGTGGGGCCGGGGCCTGGACCCGGACAACTTCTCCATCCCGTACTTGACAGCCCTGGGGGACCTGCTTGGCACTGGGCTCCTAGCACTCAGCTTCCATGTCCTCTGGCTCATTGGGGACCGAGACACGGATGTCGGGGACTAAGCCTGGTCACTCGGCCTTCTCTCCACCTCTCTGCACTTTCTGTGTGAAATTTTTTTTTGGTTTCTCTTCCCCCACCCCACCCCACCCCACTCGACACTCCCACCTCTTTCTAGGACTTCACTTTGATACCGAATTCTCATTATTTTCAATGGGAATTTTTATACATTGAGCCAAGTTTGTAGAGCAAGAATTCAGGCAGGACAGATGGACTGAGATGAATAGTACAAGTAGATTTTTGAGACAATCACCAAGTGCAATTTCATGGTGGGTGCCTCCAGGTGAAGTGGATTGGGGCAGGGGTTTCCATCTGGGATCTGGGGACATTTGGTTTAGCTTTAGCAAACTCAGCCTCTGTGAGTGGGCTCTGGTTTGGGGGGTTTGTCTTTGTTTTCTTTTTTTCTTTTCGGTTGAACAGAGGGATAAATGTCACTCTCCCTTCCCCTCCCACACACACATACTTTTTCTAGAAATGGACCAACTTCAAAGCACTAAGCAGGAGACAGATGCTCCTGGCCCCAAATAATCCTAGCCCTATTCTCTACCCTGCTCTCAAAAAGAATGAGGTGAACTCCTTAAATTGTGTACATGCTCCTTACCCAATTGCCTGATAAATACCACCAGCCCCCTCCCTTTGATCTTCTTTCCAATTGATTGTCTCATTCAGGAAGATATGAGCAGTGGCCCGGTCTCCCTGTTGACCCATGTCTACCCATAGTTTGCCAAGATCTACATCCTCCCTGGGCCCAGAGAACTGATTATCTCTGTTCAACCTTTATCTCTAAATGCTTCTAATCACGACCTTTACCAGAGCTTGCCGGGTTGGGTTCCAAGATTAGGGACGGAGGATGGGTATGTGAAAAATGGTTGGGAGGTTGAGGGCAACCAGGGGTATTTCACTGCTGCTGTTCTCCTGAAGACATAATCACGTGGTCACCTTAGACCCTGTCACTTCCTGCAATCGCTCATTCTTTCATGCCATGGAGGTCAGTTTTCCTCTCTCTTGGCTTCTGCCCACATTCATCATTCATTCACTCATTCATTCATTCAGCAAATACACAGCCTCCCCAAGAGCAGCTCTTCTGCAGGCACGGTCTGAAACATTTGTTGAGCACTGTCTGTTGAGTGCCTACTACGTGTCAGGTCCTGTTTGCACAGGCACTGACTAGCCAGCAGTAAGGGAAACACAGTTCTAACCTCGCCTCGTTCCTAGATATAAAGGCCATGTGCCCTTTTCAATCCGGCAGAGAGTTTCCTCGCTGTATTTCCATCTTTGTCACCGAGCCAGCTTCCGCCTCTAGATTCCACTCCTGGATCCCACTTGTGCACAACACTGACCACGGCTAGAGCCCCTAGCCCCATTTCTCAGCCACTGCTGATTTCCCTAAACCCCCCTTCCTCACCCTCCCTTCCCCCCATCTCCTCACCAGCCACGCAAAAGAGGATTCAGAACTAGAAGGCTGGATATCAACCAACTGCTTCCACTTTTCTCTGCCCAGCACAAGACTGGGAGAACACTGGAGTCTCTGCACCTCCCCCACACGTTACCGTGAACAGATCAGGATTCTGTTGTCCACACTCACATGTACAAATCTGGGCGTTTGGATGCAGGTTTTTTTCTAGCCTGTCTATCCACAGCTTTCCCTTAAGCCCTCCGCTCTGTAGCCTAAAGGGCCCCTCTCCAGGGGAAGGCTAGGCAGTGACCCTGACTTTTACCACTACCATGCCTCATCCCAGGAACTTGCCCTTTACTTCCAGAGACTTTCCTCTCCCTCCATTTCCACCCAGGCCACCTTCCAGAGCCTAGAACTTTAGAATTGGAATCATAGAGGTTATCTAGCTGGGGTTGTGTCCAGCAGAGTTTATTAACACCAGCCTGGCCTTGTTTCTGCTCTTCCTCAGGCCTTCTTTCGTCTTGTCTTCCACCTCCAAACCCATTTGCACACAGACTCTTATACAGGCACCAAAACCAACTCTTCCGCCCCTGAGGCCGTGCCCCTCTGGTGTGGGCCACCCCTGCCCCAGTCACTCACCGCTTCCTCATCTCTGGAGTTCAGCCAGGCTGCCCTGGGGGATTCTGGAGTGTCCTTTGCCACAAAAGCAAGAAGGTAGGCGTGCCCCAACCCCTGAGTGTGTGAGCAGAGGGAGGACTGCGGGGTGAGAGGGAAAGAAAATGGACTTCATGACTTTCGTGGAAGATCCATTTCTTTTCCCCCGATTGCACAAACTGCATGGACTTGTGGCCTGGCTGTGAGGAGCAACATTGGTTTACGCTTCTATCCTTAAAAAGTTACAGAACTGTGTCCTATGACAATTATTTATAGTGACTATAACTGAATTGACAAATGTCAACGTAACTGATAAATTATATTTGGTAAAATAAAGAGGACGTTTATTTAGGTGGCTGGTGGTTCCTGTGTGTCTCATCAAAAAGCAGCTTCCACTGTTGCTTTGGGCCCCCTCTGTAGTCCCACCCCCTCCTCGCACAGAAGTGGAAAGGGGCCAGAGTGCGACAAGAAATATTTCTTAAATACAGAGATGCGTGATAGAAAACATCAGCCATTTATTGAGAAGCAATCAGTGCTGCTCTGGGACATATTCCAGAAGCCTTACTCTGTCCTTGCTCTCCACACACTGACTCAGCCTCGGTTGGGGTATTGTGCAAAGGGTGCAAGCACCTATGGGTTAAGATTCCTTCCTGCCAGAGGTTTATAATCTGCTTGGGTCAAATAATAATAGCCATTCTTTGCTGAGCCCTTGCACATGCTTTCACTGTGCTCAACCCTGTAAACTCTTAGCAATTTACAATTGACTGCAAAGGGTTTGGAGTCAGGCGTGAATTCAAATCCCAGATCGTCTGCGTTGATCTGTGTGACCTTGAGCAGACCATTTACCCTCTGAGCTTCAGTTTCCTCATCTGTACTAATACGTATTTCCTAGGGTTGTTAAGCAACTTCAGTAAGATAATTGACATAAAGGACTAGACACTGTGCCTGTCATACACTGAACCCCAACATACTAGTCAACTCTGAAGTGAGGGGGAGGTGGGCCAATGACTAGGCAATGTCAATACTATGACCATAGGGGTAACCCGAGGGTTGCTGGGGAGCAGGCAGACGGAAAGGACACCTAACCAAGTCTTGAGGGGCAGGGAAGTCTTAGAGGAAGCCAACAAGAATAGGAGCAGCATGTAGGAGGAGAGAACCGTCCTGGAGAGGAAACAGTAAGCTAAGCAGAGAAGTGAGCCTGGTGCTTTGGGGAACTACAAATGGTTCGCATGACTGGGGGTGGTTTGCAGGGCAGGGGGTGATAACACAACCCTCTGAGACACGCACACGTTTGTGACGAAGCAGCTTTTCTGAGATGGCAGATAGGGAAGGGCAGAGTCACGGTGCAGTCCCACCCAGATCTGTCTGACGCCAAAGCCTCTGCTGGGAACCACTGCCCGAGCAGGACACGCTCCCCCAAGGATCCTTGACAATGGTATAAAGCAGACAGTGCTGAGCATTGCCCAGCTTGGTGATCAGCCCTTTTTTCTGAGATATAATTGACAAAGTTGTAATATATTTAAAGTATATAATGTGATTTAATATATGAGTACATTGTGAAAGGATTCCCCCCATTGAGTTAAGTAACACATCTATCACGTCACATAATTACCCTTTTTTTTCTAGTGAAAACATTTAAGAAATCAGCCTTTTATAACGGGCCTGGACTCTGGGACTAACTCTTCAAAGCAGTAATATGTTAGTAAGGCCATTAAGGGTTAGTAGAAAGAGGATAATTGCTTGTTAATTATTATTTGTATAATATTTAATATATAGTATATTATACTCTGTGATATACTTTTAAATAATAGCCTCATTTACAACTGCAATATTATCTCTCAAAACTTTGCAAAAAAGATATTATCACCATTTTACAGGCAAGAAACTGAGGCCCAGAGAGGTTAAGTGTCTTGCCCAAGGTCATAGATTCACACCCAGGATTCTCTCAGCCCGGTGCCTTCCCACCATGCCTGGAGCCAGATGAAAGAGGTGTCCAAGGTGTCCCTGTATAGAGAACATTAAAACGTACTGAAATGGTCAAAAATATGGTGCCTGTTATCTGTTTTGCCCTTGAGACACCTTGTATTGCTGTAAAATGATAATTGTCTACAGAAATAGACAATATCTTCCAGTGGACATTTAAAAACAAGCCTCCCAGGCGCCAGCCTATCCCTGATGATATTTTTGCAACATAATTACAGGCAACACCACCAACCCTGAGATCAGTCAGCTGACAGTCTCCTGAAATCCCGCTGTCTCCGGCTAAAATTCAGTAACTGAGCAATCACAGTATAGTGCTGTTTAGTGCAGTATATGTTATTACATTATCTAAAGATAAAATATTTTAATATGACTCCCAAGAAAATATATGGCTTGATTAAAAAAAATTTTAAGGGCTTCCCTGGTGGCGCAGTGGTTGAGAGTCCGCCTGCCGATGCAGGGGACGCGGATTCGTGCTGCGTTCCGGGAAGAACCCACATGCCGCAGAGCGGCTGGGCCCGTGAGCCATGGCCGCTGAGCCTGCGCGTCCGGAGCCTGTGCTCCGCCACGGGAGAGGCCACAATAGTGAGAGGCCCGCGTACCGCAAACAAAAAAAATAATAATAATAATTTTTTTTAAAAGCTAGTAAGGAAACCAATTGCAGGGAGTTCCCTGGTGCCCTACTGGTTAGGATTCCCGGCTTTCACTGCTGTGGCCCGGGTTCAGTCCCTGGGTGGGGAACTGAGATCCTGCAAGCTGCGCGGCATGGCCAAAAAAATCAAAAAAACAGAAACAAAATGCAGGAATGTGAGAACCAGTTGGCCAGAGAGAAAAAAAATCCTAAACATAATTTGAAAGACTTTACGGCTATATTCATGTTTAGTTAGGTTGGGTGGACTAATATTGTCTAGTTATTTATTGGTGTTTTCTTTTAAAAAGTTAAATGAAAATAATCCCAAATAAGTAAATATTATGTCATATTCAGAGGATAGTATACGTTCCTTATTTTGAACATACTAGAACAAATTTCTTATTTTGAACATTACAGAAATTATTTTCTCTTAGCTGCTATCAAAGAAATGTTGAGCAAGTAGATAGAAAACCTTGCTTTAAGGGAGCTCCAAATTGTGACCTGCCAGGGACACCCACGTTTATCCATCCTTGACTCTGCACAGACTATCACGTGTGTGACTTTCAAGTACATTACCAAGTTGTTGACTACCTCACAAATTACTCAGAAATCAAGTATGTATCTGGTTTTTAGGAGTTAGAAATCTGTGGGAAAAGTAACTAAGTCAAATATGAAATATTAACTAAGATTACCAGGCCAAAAATCAAACCAGCCTTCGATACAGGTTCAGGAAGGTGCAGGGGAGAGATGTCACCATTGCCTGAGGTATTCTCAGGGGACCCAATCCCAAGCCTGGAACACAGCCACTGATCTTCTCCCTTGGGACTCCCATGCTATGGAGGACAGAACAGCACATCACGTGCCCACCTAGGCTTCTACATTCTCTATCTTTTGCTTTGCTTAGCATCCAGGTTATCTTTTTCCTGTGTCAGGGTCAAAGATGGTGGCCAGAATCCTCTGGGATACCCCAGGGCATCACTAGAATTCTCCTACTCCTCCAGTGAGGCACAGCTGCCAGCTGCCTTCTCCAATCAAGGCAGATTCTTATTTTTTGAGCTCAATAAGTAAGAGTCATCATGTCCACTTTTGGAATGAGGCAACTGTTAGAAAACATGCTGAGGATGCTATACTCTTCTGAGAAGTCACCCTACTTTCCTCACACAGCTTAATTTTAAATATAATAACAAGCACAAGCTTTAAAGGTAGACATAGGTTTGAATCCCAGCTTTCTCAGCTCTGTTGACCCCCAGTTGTCCCTTCTGTAGAATGGGACAGCAGTGCCTTCTCTGTGGGGCTGTTGAGCACACAGAAGTTTCAATAAACAGAAGCTTTTATTATTATTATACAATGTTGATTAAGACGAGAAGAGCAATACTCAGAATATAGAGTTTGGGATGATATGAAGGAACTAGTGGATTGAGAAGTTAATAGACCCGGACCCACCCTGGATTCTGCTCATTAGTGCCGTGGGTGCAGTTGAAGTTGGACAAAGTTGTGCAGTGTGGCAGACCAGCCAGGTTCATAGGTCTCCGCTGGGTAAGTGCACTGTGACCCTGACCCGGCTTCATCTTCAGTGACCCGAAAACTCATTCCCATCCAGAAGTCATCTCAGGGAGGCTGACTTAGGCCCACAAACTCACAGAGGCCTGTGCGTAAGACCAGATGGTCAGTGGGCCTGACACACATGTAAGCCTGACCAGCACATCCCCTCCCTGGAAGGAAGCTACCCAGGAAAAAGGTGATCAGAAGGTACTCAGAGAGTAAGTTTGTTTTATAACTTGAAAATATAATGGTGTCAGGCCTTGTTAGTCAGCTGCAGACTCTCCACAATAGGGACACCAGACAGACAGCCAGATATTCCCTTAAGACTAAGGTGTCTGCCAGACAGAAGCCAGAGATGTGTAGCCACCCTTCTCCTCTCAATGTCTCCTTTCTTTACTTCTAAGACTGACCAACTTCCCTTCAGATCAACACATTTCTTCTTTAGATATGTTCATACTCCAATCAATCTAGTCTGCTGCCTAGGAACCTCTCATTACATGTTGATTTTAGAGTTTAACACAGTATTTCCAAGTTCTTGGTGGAGGGGTGGGGGGTTGTCAGTGGGTAACTAAGGGTGGCCTATGGGTACAATAGTCTCTGGCTTGCTCCCCTCTTTCAGAGTTGAAAGGTCATAGAAAATTAGAATCATCTGTGTTAGAAGGGAATGCCTTCATTATATAGATGCGACTTTCTCAGTGACACGTTGACAGTTGGGGCCACACACTCAGCTCTTTAAACCAAAAATTCTCCTCTACCCCTTTTCCTATCTTCTTTCCCTGGTTTTATTTGGGGTGGATGGGAGGGTATCCATGGAAGAAGGCAAATGTGGCAACACAAGCAGTAAGAACTAGGGTATAATGTTTTCCCTGGATACTCCCAGGCTCAAAGCTAGCTGCAGACTCTTGGGTACAAGCCCGCAGAGGAGTGATTGACACGTTGCCCTTTGAGCCCACCAGCCTCTCTCTAGAGGGTTTCCTAGGGCACCTTGCTGCGGAAACTTCTGACTGAATGCTTAGCTGGGTCACAGGCATTCCTGTGCTTCCGCTTCCTGTGCCCAAAGCAATCACCACAAAGTTATGATTACTTAAGTGAATCTGGAGTTTGGGGCTTAGGGACAGCTGCAGCCCCATGGCCTGACCCTTCTCTGGGTCCATCCCTCCCATCCGTGCTCCTGGGCCACTTGCTGTGTCATTTCAGTCTCCATTTCACGTTACAAAGCATTTTTCCACCTTCTTCCTAGCACAGGGGTGGAGGCTATGGAGATTATATAAACTTTCTCTTTTTTTTTTTTTTTTTTTTTTTTGCCACGCAGTGCAGCTTGCAGGATCTCTTAGTTCCCCAACCAGGGACTGAACACAGGCCACAGCAGTGAGAGTGCCAAGTCCTAACCACTGGATCACCAGGGAATTCCCTAAACTCTTTCTCTTCTATTTGAAGTCAAGCTCCCAAGTTCTTAGGCGATTTCCTAGTGCTGGGTCACTTCTTTAATAAATATTTATTGAAATCATATGGTAGTCATCACCAACCTGAAATTAGTGATGTAATAAGCTATACACCACCTCCTTTAGGTAGGGCTCTTGCCAAAAACGTTTTTCCAGAATCTAATCTTGAGAAAACAATCAGACAACCCAGAATATGGATTGACAACCCAGACTCTCTACAATACAACTCTTTAAAAAGAAAGTCAGTGTTATGAAAAGCAAAAAAAATGGCAAGGGATTACTGTAGATTAAAGCTCTCCAATAGAACCGTCAGTGATAAGGAAAACAGTCCACATCTGAGCTGTTCAATATAGTGGCCACTATTACATGTGGCAACTGAGCACTTGAAACGTGGCCAGTGTGACTGATGAGCCGATTTTAAATTTATTTAATTTCCATTAATTTGAATATAAATAACCACGTATGGCTACTGGCTCCTGTATTGGACACAGCATAGTTCTACATTAAAAAAAGCCTGAAGAAACAAAACGACCAAATGCAATGCATGAGCTTTTATTGGATCCTGGATCAGAGGAAGGGAAGTGAGAAAAAAATATTTCAAGGGATATAGATAAATGTAAATTTTTTATGATATTATTGAGCTAAAGTTAATTTTTTTAGGTGTGATAAGGGTAATGGTATTGTTACCGAGTCCGAGCTCCTACTGCTTGCTGCACAACAGGCCAATAAGTGGAGAGCTGAGTTCTTGGGGCACGGAATAGCGACTATATTTGGAAAGCCAGATGACCAAGAAGATGATGGACTAGTGTTCCAAAGAACCACCTTACCCTAGTTAGAATTCAGGCTTCTTTTATACTAACAGAGAAAGTGGTGTGGTTGGTTGTTGAAATGTCTTGGTGTTGGTGATATAATCCTTTGTGCTTGTAGCTGTCCACATAGGTCAGATCACCATGTTTCTATAAACCTCCAACAGGACAAATGTTATTCTCTGTTCTGCAACTTTTTATCTCTATATGAACGGAAAAGTGTTATACTTACTTTTAAAGGTCAGAGCCTGGACTTCCCTGGTGGCAGAAGTGGTTAAGAATCTGCCTGCCAATGCAGGGGACATGGGTTCAAGCTGTGGTCCGGGAAGATCCCACATGTCACAGAGCAACTAAGCCCGTGCGCCACAACTACAGAGCCTGTGTGTGCTCTAGAGCCCGCGAGCCACAACTATTGAGCCCACGTGCCGCAACTACTAAAGCCCATGTGCCTAGAGCCCGTGCTGTGCGACAAGAGAAGCCACTGCAATGAGAAGCCCACGCACCACAACTAGAGAAAACCTGCACACAGCAACGAAGACCCAATGCAGCCAAAAATAAATAAATAAATTTATTTTAAAAATAAATAAATAAAGGTCTGAGCCTTGAGAATGCACTATCCTGTATATTTCAGGTGATAGGCAACATTCTTAACTTACAGCAAAAGTAACAGAATACAAAGGTTAAAGTAAAAGAAACAGATCTAATATGCAGTCAGATTTGTTCTTCCTTATACAGTATTTTGGTTTTATAGGAGAATTTAATTATTAGGGCCTATGTACTAAAGTATTTAGGGATGAAGTGTGTGCTACTTTCTTTCAAAAGGTTTGATATGTATACACAAAGAGACAAAGCAGATGAGGCAAAATGTCAGTAATTGAAAATCCAGCTTTAGGACATACTGATATACATTATATTCTTCTTTTAACATTTCTATGGGTTTGAAATTAAAAAAAAAAAAGGTGGGAAGTAAAAAGGAGAGAGGCAGGCACCAACGGGAAGTGTGATAGTAACAGAGCAAGGCTGACCACTTCCCCAGCTTCCAAAAAGCTGTGTTCCAAACATGTACATGTAAATCTGTTGTTGGCACTCTGAATGTGCTTTCCCTCTCTCTTATTTATGACTGTCTATCTGGGAGACTGAAGCTTACTATCGAAGAAATACAATACCCCTACCCCCACCAAAGGAATTGTCACTCCTTTAATAGAAACTCTGTGACTTGGGGGGATACCAGGAACTTGCTAATCTTCCCTCTTAAATCCTCACTCTTCACACTTCTGATTTGGCAAACTTAAAGTAGCTCCTCTTACAGACAACCGGGGCCAAAGCCAAAATTTTGTATTTGAAATGCTTGTTTACTTTGCAATGTACTATTTGCATATAAGTTAAATAATTTTAAATTGGTCACACAGTTAAAGGAACACAGATCAAACCGATTGTAAATGCTCCAGGTGATGAATAAGGGCTGCAATAATAAGGGAAATATTCCTAAATCGGTTGATGCATAAGTCAGGCTTTAAAGCAGCATTTCTCAAAGTGGAATCTGGTCTGGGTATCACCTCAGTACTTGACAAAAAGGCAGATTCCCCTGGGTCCTACCACAGCCCTGCAGAGTCAGAATGTTCATATTTAACAAGCATCCCCAAGTAATTCTTATGCACACTAAAGTTTGAGAACCCGAAGTATGGTAAGATTTAGGTGTGTGAAAAGAAGCCTGAAGGGTATTCTGATAGGTGAAGCACCCTGAGCGAAGATACAAAGTAAAAAATGAAATTGGGCTTTTAAAGAGCAGAAGGAACATCACCTTTTGGAGGGGGAAGATTCCCGTTTGAGATCAGGTGAGATAGAGTTGTTAGGTAGGGTGGGGCTTTGGACACCAATTCAGGAAGGTTGGACAATTTTTGGATAATTGGTAGACAATGAAGGAACAATGATGTTTTAGGAAAATCATCCTAGCTGGTTGTACAGGATGCACTGAAGATTTTAAAACACTAAAATCAGGGAGATCAATAAACAGGTTTCTGAAGATGATCCAGGTGCGAATAATGAAAGCCTGAACATGAAAGTGGCACTGGATACAAAGCATAAAGGATGGGTGGGAGAAATGTCTTTGAAGGAAGGATCAGTAGGATGTGGTGACTGACTTTTTAAAAGGGAGGGGCTGTAGAGGAATGTGTGTAAGAGGAAATATTAATAATGCTCACTACTGCACACTACTATGTATAAAATAGATAACTAATAAGGACCTACTGTATAGCACAGGGAACTCTACTCAATACTCTGTAATGACCTATATGGGAAAAGAATCTAAAGAAGAGTAGATATGTGTATATGTATAACTGATTCACTTTGCTGTGCACCTGAAACTAACACAACACTGTAAATCAACTATACTCCAATAAAATTTTTTTTAAATGCTCAAGGTCTACAAGCAAAAACAAAAACCTAATAACATAGTTTTAAAATTGGCTAAGGAGTTGAATAGATTTTTCTCCAAAGAAGACATACAAATGGCCAAAAAATACATGAAAAAACATTGAATGTCACTAATCATCAGGGAAATACAAATCAAAACCACAATGAGATATCACTTCCCACCTATCAGGATGGCTATTATTAAAAAAAAAAAAAAGACAACAAGTGTTGGCGAGGATGTGGAGAAATTGGAACCCTTGTACACTGTTGGTTGGAATGCAAAATGTTGCAGCCACTATGGAAAACAGTATGAAGTTTCCTCAAAAAACTAAAAATAGAACTATCATATGATCCAACAATCGTATTTCTGGGAATTTATCCAAGAGAATTGAAATCAGGATCTCAAAGAGATGTTGGCACTTCCATGTTCATTGCAGCACTGTTTACAATAGCCAGGATAAGGAAGTAACCTAAATGTCTATCAAATGATGAGTTTAAAAAGTAGTATATGCATACAATAGAATATTATTCAGCCATTACAAAGAAGGAAATTCTGCAATAAGCGACAACATAGATGAACCTTAAAAACATTATGCTAAGTGTAATACCCAAGTCACAGAAAGACAACTACTGCATGATTCCACTCATACGAGGTATCTAAAATAGTCAAATTTATAGAGTCAAAGAGTGGAAGAAATAGTGGTTGCTAAGAGCTGGGGGGAGGGGGAAATGGGGAGTTACTAATCAATGGGCTTAACGTTCAGGTAAGCAAGATGAATAAATTCTAGAGATCTGCTGTACAACACTGTACCTCTCTTGCACACTTAAAATTTTGTATTTTTTGTATTGTATTGAATACTTTAAAACTTAAGAGGTAGATCTCATGTTAAGTGTTCCTACCACAATAAAATAAAAATGTTCAGGTCTGAAGCCTGAGTGAAAGGAAGAAATGATGAGGCCAGTGACAGAAATAGCTGTTTTTGTGGTGATGCAGTGAGAGGGAGGCTCTGGCAGGACAGCCAAATGGAGGCACCCTTATAGCAGTTGAACAGAACTGATTGGAGATAAAGATATAAATAAAATTTAGACAAAGAGAAATTTGAAGCCAAGGCAATTCACTAAAGTAAAAAGTTTAAAGAATGATCAGCTCAAGGACCAAGACTTAAGCCTTAGGAAATTCTTAGGGAGTGATGGGATGGAAGGAAACCATGAAAGAAAAAGGCGATCATCACAGAAGTAGGAGGATAAACAAGAAAAAGTGTCACAGAAGCCACGTGAGAAACAAATTTCAAGGAGTGTTCAACTATGTTAAAGCCAATGGGAATTGAGAAAAGACCATTGGAAAGGGAACTGAGACATTCGGAAAAGATGAGTAGCCTAGCCTGAACTTCCTTACCTGGGTAACAAATATTTTGGGCTAAATACATTCATTGTGAACCGTGCTGATGTTCCCTCCTCACAGAACGTAAGAGGTAGCCTATCAAGAGATCTAACCAGGGCTGTTTTCCCATTGCCCTGCTGCTTTTACTTCTATTCCTGGGAAAAGTATAGAAAATGGAACTTATTTTCTTCGCTGTGAAGCTCACGTCCCCTTAACTGCTACCTAAAGGGCAGGCAGGTCAGAAAAGTTACAGGCTAAAAAATTAAAAGTATTTGCAAAACTGTAATTTAATCGTTATTCATGAGCAACAGCAACAACTGGAGGAGGGCTGCCAGTGTACTCCAATTAGCTTCCAGCCCAAATGATGTGATGACTAGAGATTGTGGAAGTGAGGATGAGGAACCGTCTGTTGTTTTCTATCTTTACTGCAGTAGCTAGTTATTAAATATTAATAACTAACATTTAACGACATGGGTTTTCCTAAGAGTCAGCCTTTTAATCTGTCCTTGAATTTGACTGATATTGGGTCTTTGGGGGAAAATATAAGAGCTAGGCTTCATCATGTTCACAAGATCCTGGATATGTCCATCCAACTGAAAGAATAGGAAATAGATTTGGAGCATGAGGGATGAGGCTTGAGCTTTTATTAGTGGAATAATGTATGGCATCTATGGAATAATTTTTAATCTTAGCTCCATAAAACTTTTAAAGATAGTGAGAAATCTATCTGGGGACGGATTTAGGCAGGTGAAATGATGTCGAACAAATCGCTTCTGAAGGATCTTCTCTATTCCAGAACTATTTTAAAATAAGATTCCAAACGGTTGAAACGATTTGAAACTTTGCGTAGTTTTTTAAAAAAGAAAAATAGTGCATTAACTACACTTCCCAGGAGGCCAGGCAGGCGAGTCTCCTCACTCGCCTACTTCTCTTCACCGCGAGGTAAGATGGGAAATGTAGTGCCCCAAGCAACGCTGCACGTGACGCACGCGGAGGAAGGCGAGAGGGACTGCGCCGCCTGGTGCGGTATGGGGTCCGGGGAGTCTAGTTGTGAACGTCTTTTTCCCCAGAATTTGGTTTTTGCAGTGCGGGGAGGGCCCCCATCTTCTCCCTGACCGTGAAATGAGCTGGCCCGGGTTCATATGCCCGCCGGAGCAGCTCCGGGGAAGTCCCGGTGGGTGAGACACCGTGGTGCCTCATCCAGTTTCTCGGTAGCCGGGCGGGGAGGGGGAGAAGGTGAGAACAGCAGGGGGCTAGCAGCTTGCGCCCTGCGCCCCACCCAGGCTGCGGCCGCCCGGGGAGGAAGCGCGTATAGGTTGAGTGCGAAGTTTCCTTTTTTGCTTTCTCGTCAGAGAAGCCCCAACGGGCGGTTCGGCGGGAATGCCAAACTTCAATTTGAGCGGGGTCGCGAGCCAAAGGGTTTAAAATAAGTTACTCCCCCCACTTCCCGCCGCCGTATAACGTCCATCCCGCTAGCCATGGGCAGCCGCGATCACCTGTTCAAAGTGCTGGTGGTGGGGGACGCCGCAGTGGGCAAGACGTCCTTGGTGCAGCGATATTCCCAGGACAGCTTCAGCAAACACTACAAGTCCACGGTGGGAGGTGAGACGTCGCTGCGGGGGCGGGGTAGACGAGAAGCCGGGATCACGGGACTTGAGCCGCGGACTCAAGTGGGGTGGGGAACGGAGGATTTGGTGCCTTTGGGTCCTTCCCCGGGCCTGGAAATAGGTGTCTGGGATCCTGAAGGGAGGCATGCTGGTGTTTGATTTTCATGCCTCTCTTGGGTTTCCCCCAATTAAGTTTTCCCAGCCTGAGCTGATTGTCTGGAAAGAGAGCAAAACTGTGACGATGGGAAATGAGGGCGGGTGGATGAGAAAATGAGCGATTGCTGCGTGTCGCTAGGGAACTCAAGTCTCCTCCTGCAGCCTTCCTAGCGGTCACAGGCACATCTCTGCGATCAGCAGAAGAAGCTGAGACCCTCTGGAGCGCCTGGTTAGGTACCAGTTGGGGCTGTTGTCCTGCCTGTCACGGGAGTTACAGACAGCTGTTGAAGGAACAGAAGGGTGTTTAACCTGGCCTCATGGAGCCTAGCTTTGTTACGGAAATACCTGCATGGGAGGGCCCCTTGGCCACACAATCAGATGCTTATCAGGGCTGAAGAGCTGTGTGTTTTTTGTCCATCGATTGCTTAAATAAAGACTAGGAATTCTTCCTAGTGTAAAATATACCACTTTTCTGACCTATCTTCCCCCCCCACACACACACCCCTTTTTCTCTCAAACTGGGGAGATGAAGGAGGCAGGGAAGACCAAGAGTTAATTCCTTTCTTTCCAGTTTGGCCTTTGGACTCAACTGTCTTTTCAGAAGTAGAAAAATGCCTTCTAATTAGAAGTTTAGATGGGAAGAGCTGGTGAAGAGGGAAAGTAACAAACATTTATTTATCTCCATTAAAAGAACATTTTTTAAGGAAAAAAAATTGCAGTAATGTAAGTTTTGAAATTGTGTGTTAGTGTTCATTCTGGAATTTTTTTAAATTAACATGCATTTACATTTGCAGTTAAAACACCCTCCTTAAGAATATTCATCAAGGGCTTCCCTGGTGGCGCAGTGGTTGAGAGTCCGCCTGCCGATGCAGGGGACACGGGTTCGTGCCCCGGTCCGGGAAGATCCCACACGCCGCGGAGCGGCTGGGCCCGTGAGCCATGGGCGGCTGGGCCCGTGAGCCATGGCCGCTGAGCCTGCGCGTCTGGAGCCTGTGCTCCGCAGTGGGAGAGGCCACAACAGTGAGAGGTCCGCGTACCGCAAAAAAAAAAAAGAACATTCATCAAAATTAAGGGTTTAAAGTTACAAACAAACAAAAGTTTCAAAGGTTGTTTCCTGACCATTCTGCCCCACACTGCTCAATAATATGAGGGTCCCTATTTCATGGATTTGGTTTAAAAGTATCCCACTAATTTTTAGCAATTGTTGTAGTTTTCCTTTAGTAGAGAATATAATTGACTGGCTAATTTTTTGTTCAGTGTTTATTCTTAATTTTTCCTAGCTTTTATTTCTGTCATAGACGTGGAGAAATGTATTTCCAAATCTCAGAAATTATCCTGTTGCTGTCCTTATCAAAAGCTCTCCCCCGCAGCCTTAAGTCATGGACTCAGCATCTACAGATGTGGCAGTAGATTCCAGCACTGCTCTTAAGCATCATCCATGGAGTATCTTCTTCCTGGTGAATCCTCTGGGACCTTTTCACTTTATCCCATTCCTGCCCAAGATAATTCCTACGGCCTTATGGAGAATGTAGAATTCCCTGAGGGTGTGTTTTTCTCATAATACAGTTGGACTAGAAACCAACACTGAAATGTGGAAGATGCAAAAGCCAACCCACTTACCTCATTTCCCTCTTCTACCCCATCATCCCTTCCCTGAGAAAACCCCCTAAATCTCCCAGAAACTGTTTAACCTGAGATTAGGAGTTGTTTTTATAATTACTCCCATCCTCCTATCCCCAGCCTTAGAGACAAGTAGGATCAAATACATTGGTTTGATGAGAGAGTAAAAGCTGGAGATGCCTTCAGAGATGCATGTGAATTACCTGTCCCACACTTAATACATGAGTGTGGGCTCATCTCAGTCCATTGAGGGCTTAAAAGTAACCAAACAAATAAAGAATGAATGAATGAATGGGATTGGAGTTGTGTGTCTCTAGGGTTGTAATTGCATATTTGATATGACTTTGTGGATTTTTTAAGGTAAATTTAATTCAAGTATATTATACATAAATTTTCAGTGGATTTTGCTCTGAAGGTTCTCCAGTGGTCTGACTCAGAGATGGTGCGCCTCCAGCTGTGGGATATTGCAGGTAGGATGGATAAGACTGGACAAGAACAAGGAAGACATTTTGGTTTAACCAACAAGCTCTCAGAGAAAAAGTGGGACAGGGAGACCAGAAGTTTTTTCCTAAAGCTGGAATGATTGAACTGCTCTGAGGACATATAAGCTGAATAGATGTAGAGCTTTTGTAGATGTTTTCTGTAGATGTTTTGCCCTGAATAAATGTAGAGCAGTCTCTGTGTCAGTGAGGGTCTGGCAAAGTAGTGAACTGTCCAGACTGTAGGTAGATGCTCCCACAGCAGGGGGAGGGGGTGCTCTTTCTAGGTTTTCAGCTGACCTTGGTGAGAAACAAGAAAAGAGAAGACAATAATAATAATAGCTAATCCTTATTTATTACGTGCCAAGCACTTTTCTGAGCATTTTAGATTCACTGACTCATTATTAATCCTTACAACTATCCTATGATAAAAAGCGACTGCTTGCTTCCTCACTTTACAGATGCTCAGTCTGAAGCACCGAAAGCTTGACTTGTCTGAAGTCACATAGATAGTAAATGACAGAGCAGGGGTTTGGAATTGGGTGATCTGGGCGCAGAATCTGGACTCACCCACTACGCATACTGCCCTCTTTCCCACAATGAAGATGGAAAGGGCAGGGTGTCAGGGAGGGTTCCAAGGCTGGCTCTCAGGATCACCTTCTCAAGAACCGTCTCCTTACTTCCCAGGGCAGGAGCGCTTCACCTCTATGACCCGACTTTACTATCGGGATGCCTCTGCCTGTGTTATTATGTTTGATGTTACCAACGCCACTACCTTCAGCAACAGCCAAAGATGGAAACAGGACCTGGACAGCAAGCTCACACTGCCTAATGGAGAGCCGGTGCCCTGCCTGCTCTTAGCCAACAAGGTATGTGGTCGATCTTGGAAAATGGCCCGCGGCCTCAATCCGTGGTCAGAGAGTAAGCGTGTCTAAAATGCACTCTGATTGTGGGTGTCCACTTGCCCTTCTCTACCTCCTTTCAAGAGATGTTGAGACTTTCTTTGGGAAGAATGTTGGCTGTAGATTTCAGATGCTGCTGTTCTAGCCATGGGTGGAACTGTTTTAAATCCACACGTATCTGAGCAATGTTTCTATTCCCAGGAAGTTTATGGTGTTGCCTTTTATTTATTTTCTTTGCCAGTGTGATCTGTCCCCTTGGGCAGTGAGCCGAGACCAGGTTGACCGGTTCAGTAAAGAGAATGGTTTCACAGGTTGGACAGAAACATCAGTCAAGGAGAACAAAAATATTAATGAGGCCATGAGGTGAGTAGCTCATACTGTTCTAGGGATAGGCACACAGATTTACCCATCTTCCACTGCAGCCCCTTGGCCCTTCTTTCCTTGTTTCTGAGCAAACAAGAACAGACTGAGCCACTGGAATGCCAGCTCCTGAAGGTCAGGGATGCTGTCTTCTCTCCTGAGATAACTGGGGACAAAGGGGCATTTAAACCTTGTGGCTTTACTGAGTGCCATCTGGTGACAAGACAGATAATATCTGCCGTTTCTCCATCCAGCTTCTCAGGCTTGTTTTTTATTTGTTTTTTAGAGTCCTCATTGAGAAGATGATGAGCAATTCCAGAGAAGATATGTCTTTGTCCACCCAAGGGAACTACATCAACCTGCAGACCAAGCCCTCTTCCAGCTGGGCCTGCTGCTAGTAGCGTTTGGCTTGTTTTCCCTCCCAGTTCTAGGAGATCCTTCTCTTCCCTTTGGTTGCCCACCCAGCAGTTTTACTAAGTACATTTGAACTGTCTGCTGCTGACGGTCCAGTAAGGAGGGCCATCATCACTAAGAAAAGACACGTGGGACCCATGGGCATTTCTGCTGCCTCTGCTGCAAGTTGCCTGTCACTTGCTGCTGGCTCACGGGGCCCAGTCAGTGCCTTCTGTCCAAAAGAGATCATCTCATCTCTCAATTTGTGATCTGGGATTTTGTGGGAAGGATTAGAAGTCAGCATCTGTGTTTTACGGATCATAATTCTCACCTACTTTTGAGCATATTTTTCCATTTAATGTATATTGATATCTCAATCTGATAGGACTTCAGACTGCGAGGAAAATGAGATCAAAGGTCATTTCCCAAATTCCTTGTTGATCATTGCTTTCAGATTCTTTCTGTCTTGGGCTTTGAATTTAAACACCTGATTCTGAGATACAGGAGAAGTGGGGCTGGATATCTATGGGTTTAGGGCTACTGGAGGTAAACCAAAAGTCACGTCACTATTTCTTTAAGCTTCTCAAGTCATATTAGCTTTCTTTTGTCTTGGTTTTAAAAATAGTTAACCTTTTAAATGATCTGTCTTTGGTTAGAGCGATTCTTTCCCCCCAAAATTAATTCTCACTTTAAGGTTTTCTAGTGTCTCTCTCCCAGTGGGATGGGGACAGGGTTTGCAGGTTGATGTCTTGCCACGTAATGCTGCAAGTGACATCAGTTGGCCGTGGTACCCTGAACAAGTCTATTCCTCACAGCTCTGGGCGTCTGAATGGAAGAAGAGGGTCAGGTTAACAGAACAAAATCCTATGGGGCAACTTGCTTAGGAGCACTTTGGGTGTCTAGCACTTAACAGCCATAGAAAATAAATATTATAAAATAAATAGCACTTAACAGCCATAGAAAATAAATATTATGTATAGAATAAATATTATGTATAGCCTGGGGATGGAGAGTAGATAGACAGAAAATCATTAGATAATTTAAGTGCTAAGTTGGGTGGAGTTTTTAGTATCAAATCACTTCTAGACAGTTTAATTTGTTAAATTCTCACAGGATGGTGATTTATAACCTGCCCAAAGTTATGAATATTCTTAGTGAGCTCAGGCTTAGAGCTCTTTGAGAGACACTTACCTAAATAAGTGTTCTAAGTCAGTGGTTCCCAAATCTGACTAATGAGAACCATCTGGGAAGTTTGTTTAACGATTTTAAAATAAAATGTTTTAAGATTTCTGTTTCCCAACCTCAAACCTACTGAACCAAAATGTCCAGGGATGAAGCTTGGGGATTTGTTGCTGTTGTTTTTCAGAGTTTCCCAGGCAATTCTGATCAGCCCAGTTTGGAAACCCTTGCTGGAGAACGTGGTAAAGATGCAGAGACCCAGGCCTTCCCTGGGCTTCTGTAGGCTCCATTAATTCTCCAGGTGATTTTGACACACACCAGACTTTGAAAAGCACTGTCCTAAGAGATCAGAGGCCAAATATCAGAGCCTTCGGTGGTTTGTTTGTTTTTAATGCCAGTTGTTATAAATTTTGCACAATCTTCTGAGACCTTCAGGTTCTCTTTTGTATTACTCTTTCCAGGTAGGTTTTTTATTACAATGATTCTGAAAATAATAGTGGAATAATAAGTTCTCTATGAAAATAAAATTGACTTTTATTCACTGGTTTGAACCCCTGAAAAATCACAAATAAATGGGAAATAAGTATTGTATTGATAGTAGTTATTGGCCTTCAATGTGACTTTGTTATTTTATACTGATAGAGTATTGTGGAAATGGAGACTTTAATTTTTAGATACCTTCTTTAAAAATGAAGGTTATTTTTTAAATACCTTCTTTAGAAATGAAGGTAAGGGCTTCCCTGGTGGCGCAGTGGTTGAGAGTCCGCCTGCCGATGCAGGGGACACGGGTTCGTGCCCCGGTCCGGGAAGATCCCACATGCCGCGGAGAGGCTGGGCCCGTGAGCCATGGCCACTGAGCCTGCGTGTCCGGAGCCTGTGCTCCACACTGGGAGAGGCCACAACAGTGAGAGGCCCGCGTACTGCAAAAAAAAAAAAAGAAGGTAAGTGTTACTCTGTTTATCTATTAATTTACCAGTACTGATTGCTTCATTCCAATTCAGAACTTGATGTAACTTCTCAAATACTGCAATGGTGACCATTTAAAAAACTTGAATATGCTTTCTTTTCCTCCTTGCTGACTCAGGATATTCCTGCCTTTTCAAGCATTGCTAGAGGCTGGCCTGCCAGCCCTTCTGGATTTTCTCTCTCAGTTGGTCAACGTTATGGCCCTGAAACTAATTAAAGAAGAAAGTGAAATATTTCTCTTTATGTCCCTATCTATAAAGAAAAGGGAAAGCAATTAAGATAAGGAAGAAGAAAATATTTACATGGTTAGAAATGTGATTATACTAAAAATAATTAGATCCTATCATTTGGATGCTACCTCTTGGGTAAAAATTGTTTGGAACATAGATATCATTGTAGCCCTTCCCTAGAGAAATTTCCATATTTGAGACAAGATACCCCTTCAACCATCCACCTGGTCTGTGGCCAAAGAGAAAACATAAGCATTCCTTGCAGACTGTTCTAAGAGACCCAAGGAAAGGCTGAGAACAGAGCTGTGGGATTGTGACTGCCCTGGCTTTCAACTTTGAACAGAATAGCTGAGTGATCAAACAAGCCTAAGTCAAGGAAGGCCCCTCAGCATAAGTGACGGTTTGCTGTTTTGTACTGCTAATGAGCCGGAATTGCTCCAAGATGCTGTTACTCACTTTCCTTTCCTATTGCTAGGGAATATTTGGGTTCCTTATTTTTCCCTCATCTCCAGGTTTAACTGTTTTCTTCAGATGGTCTGTCTTCTGTACTCAGGACACTGTCCCATGTAACAGGAGGCTCTTCCCGTCTGTCGTCCTTTTGTAGGCAGTGGCCTGCTTTTGACATGATCTAAGGCCATGGTTAGAAGATGTAAAAATCTCCATGGTAGGTATTCTGTAAAATCTAGTGACTAGATTGCTCAGGGAAATAAACCTCTGTGCCCTTTTCTCCTTCACCCCGCTTGGTTCACTGTGTATAGGAAGAGGCCTCAGCTGTGTACATGACTCATTTATTAAAACCAAATAACCCCCAAGTTGGAATGGATAGGAAGCCACTAGAAAATGTGCACTGGGGACTTCCCTGGTGGTACAGTGGTTAAGAATCCGCCTGCCAGTGAAGGGGACACGGGTTCAATCCCTGGTCTGGGAAGATCCCACATGCCGCGGAGCAACTAAGCCCATGCACCACAGCTACTGAACCTGCGCTCTAGAGCCCACAAGCCACAACTACTGAAGCTCGCGTGCCCTAGAACCTGCGTGCCGCAACTACTGAGCCTGTGTGCTGCAACTACTGAAGGTCGTGTGCCTAGAGCCTGTGCTCTGCAACAAGAGAAGCCACCGCAATGAGAATTCCATGCACCACAACGAAGAGTAGCCTCCACTCGCCGCAACTAGAGAAAGCCCACGCACAGCAAAGAAGACCCAACGCAGCCAAAAACAATGATAAAAAAAAATGTGCATTGGAAAGAACTTTACACGTATTTTTGATTCAGCCATAAATACCAGAGACTGGAGAATATATCTACATATGACCTTTGTTGTTGTTAGAAAACCCTGCCTTCTCTTTGGCTTTCAAGCATAATCTGAATTCTGTTCAGTTTTATCTGCAGAGTTTCAGTATAATACTGGTATTGCTCCATTTAGGGTTCTCCAGGGAAACAAATCTAATAAGATATGTGTGTGTGTATGTGTATGTAAAGGGATTTATTACAAGAATTTGGCTCATGTGATTATGGAGGCTGGCAAATCTAAAACTTATGGAGCTGATGTCCCAGTTAAAGTCCCAAGGCTGGCAGACTGGAAGAGCTGATATTCCAGTTCAAAGGCCACCAGGCAGGAGAATTCTCTCTTACTCAGGACAGGGCCTTCAACTGATTGGGTGAGGCCCACCCATGTTAGGGAGAGGAAACTACTACAACTACCAATTTAAGTGTTAATCTCATCCAAAAACACCCTCACAGAAACACCCAGAATAATGTTTGACCAAGTATCTGGGCACCCCATGGCCCAGTCCAATTGACACACAAAATTAACCATTACTTGCACTTAACGGTACTTTACTATGTGATGGTGCTGTTTTGGTAACTTTTCTTCATACTCAACTCTAATTTGATTCACACTCATCTGATTAGGAACTAACTACATATTAATGGGAGTAAAGAAGAGAAAGCAGATAGGAAAGGAAGACGATAAGATAGACGTTTTATGATTTATCATGATATGAGAAGGGCAGCCCAGTAGCACTGGATACCAATATCTGACTTGGTATAAACTCTTCCCTCAGCTCTGTGAGTTGTGTATGCTTCTTACACTATCTTGGAAATAAGAAAGCAGATAGTTCTCATTTTATGTTTGAGGGAACAAATATCTCAAAATTTGACTAACTGAAAGGCAGCTGGTTGAATTCGTAATAAAGCCAAGACATAACTGCAAATCTTCAAGTTCCCCATCTCCATTCTGTCATTTAGGTTTCTGTGAAGCATTTGACCTGAAAAACCTATTTTAGAAAATAAGCCCAGACATTTAGAGAAACAGAACTGGCCCCTTTTGGGTTTGAAACTCTTAGTTTGTGTTATATAGACTTTGAGACCATGTTCATGTGTTGAATAGAGACGTGTGTGATTAAATTTGGAGCCAAATTAAGTGCAGGTTGAATAGCATGCAGCACAGATATGTCCTGAGATGTTTGACAAGTTCCACTTACTAAGATATGTCACCCAAGTGCAGTGACTGTTATTTAATTTTGAACATCAGCTTTCTTGTTTGCAAATACAGGGATTAAAATTTTTTTATTCTTTTCCATTGTAGTTTATTACAAGATATTGAGTTTAGCTCCCTGTGATACATAGTAGAACCTTGTTTTTTATTTTTTATATACAAGCACAGGGATTTTAACAGCCATTTTATTTTCGACTGTTGTTGCCAGTAGTTGACATCTGAGTGTTTCTGTAAGCCAAATACATATTCTTCTAAGCACTTCACATGGATTATTTTTATTTTCACAATGACTCTATGATTCCACATGTATAGACATTTAAGGCACAAAAATTAAAACTGCTCAAGGTTAGACAGCTAGGGAGTGGTGAACGGATTTTTTTTAATATTGCTTCTGGTTTTTTTTTTTTTTAATATAAATGTGTTCATTTTTGGCTGCGTTGGGTCTTCGTTGCTGCATGTGGGCTTTCTCTAGTTGTGGCGAGCAGGCAGGGGCTACTCTTCGTTGGGGTGCGCGGGCTTCTCATTGCGGTGGCTTCTCGTTGCAGAGCACGGGCTCTAGGCACGCAGGCTTCAGTAGTTGCAGCACACAGGCTCAGTAGTTGCGGCACACAGGCCCTAGGGTGGGCGGGCTTCAGTAGTTGTGTCTCGTGGGCCCTAGAGCGCAGGTTCAGTAGTTGTGGCGCATGGGCTTAGTTGCTCCATGGCATGTGGGATCTTCCCGGACCAGGGCACGAACCCGTGTCCCCTGCATTGGCAGGCGGATTCTTAACCACTGTGCCACCAGAGAAGTCCCTGGCAAACTGATTTTTAACCTTAAGCAGTGTGACTCCAGAAACTCCCTTTACTATAATACACTGCCTACCATTTTGTATGTGTATGTTTTGATGGTGACATCCTTGAAGTTTCCCACATAAATATTCAGTAAGGTGGGAACAAAGAGTAATTTATTAAATGTATATACAGGTTTTCAAATACTTTTATGATGAAAAATTTAAATCTACTCATTAAGGAAAATGGAGAAAAGAAGGAAAATCCAAACCACTATAGACCCAAAACCCAAACAAAACCTCTATTTACATTTTGATAAATTTGTGTTCAGTACATTGTTTTTAATGCAAAGATTTTTTGTCATATATTTGTATTTACACTTAAATCATTTCTGATTACATACCTTTTATGTATCCAGTATTGCAGTAGGAGTTGTGGGGGATATAGAGATCTATGCCATAGAACTTCAAAGAAGGAGGGCAAGAAAGGTTTCTTAAAGGGAAGTAGGACAGGAGATGGATACCAATTGAGAAAGAGGTGGGATAGGATTTCAGGTTGGGAAGAAAGGGGGTTTCGAATTTTTACACAGGTTTGAGAAGTAGCCAGTAGACCAAAGGGCTCATGTTGTAGAGCAGTGGGAAATAAGGTTAGAAAGATTGTGGACAGATTATATAGGTCATTAATTAAGCAATAGTGGCACACGTACCATGTGCCAGGTACTTTATTAGAAGCACGGGACGAGGCCTGGGGAAGAGCGTTTATCATGGGAGCTGTAAGGACATATTGAAAATTTGAGTGTAAGAATGCCATGAGTGCTGTGCTTTAGGAAGGTAGCATTGTCTGTTGTATCTACCACATATTCCAAAAAGAGAAGAGAAGCTGTTGCAGTAGTTTAAGCACGAACTGGTGACAAGGGACATGGCGAGTGAAAAGTGAATTTGAGAAATGCAATGAAGAAAGAATCAAGAGGTCTCTATACTGAAGACAGTGAGGGCTTGGGGTGGAGTCAGTGGCACCAAGGGGTTGAGCTCAGGTGATTAAGAAGAAGGTGCTTCTGGCAGAGGTGCAAGAGTCAGGAAAAGAAGGGGAGATAATTTGTTTGGCATAGATAAATTGAGCCTGTGGGTGTTCAAGTGGAAATATCTGTTAGGCAGTCAGGATACTCGCTGGAACTCAGAAGCAGAGAGGGGGGCAGTAGTTGGTAGAATGATGCCCATACTGGGCATGGTCAGAATACATCAGTTCTCCTAGGAATGGTTAGGAGATAGTGGAGAAAGAGCGACAACGCCTTGGACATTCACCGTGGTCAAACATGACTGTCATCACTGTCACCTTTTCTCCATCTGTATGCTGTGGGCAGTGTTTGTTAACTCTGTTCCCAGGGCTCAGGGATTGTTATGTTCTAGTGGAGGAACAAACCAGCTGTTGGATTTGGGGTTCTTCCTTCAGTGAAGACAGTGTGATCCATGCTGCCTCCCAGAGTGCTTCACAGTGTCCAAACTATTATACCTTCGCAAGGGAGCCCTTTTTGTTGTTATTGTTATGCCAATCATGTGAAGGCTGTAAGGACCAATATAATTATCCCCATCTTACAGGTGAAGGAGCAGAGGCACAGGAGTTTAAAATTTGCTGAAGGTCACCTAGGTAGTAAATCACAGTGCTCAAGGCCAGTAGTTTTCATTACAAGTTCAGTGCTCTTTTTTGTTATACCTTGGGGTCTCCGCTTTCAGCACTGTTCACTTAAAAGTATTTGTTGGTGGTTTAGATGGATAAGGCGCTGTCTTCTTCAATGTTACAAGGGCAAGTTTTCTATGGATTTTATTGGTGGTGAGCAAAGCAACAAGTATTAGTCTTCTGGGGTTTCTTCTTCAATTTATACTGGATGTCAAGTTGTACATCCTTTTTATTTCAGTGGTAGAAACCCATCTAAACTTAGGTCTTAACATTCTAAAAGTAGAGAGGAAGATGGAAGTCTGGAGCAGAAGAAATATACACTTGAGAAAATGAATGTAAAAGTTAAAACTGGGGACTTCCCTGGTGGCGCAGTGGTTAAGACTCCGCGCTCCCAATGCAGGGGGCCCGGGTTTGATCCCTGTTCAGGGAACTAGATCCCACATGCATACCGCAACTAAGAGTTCACATGCCACAACTAAGGAGCCCATGTGCCGCAACTGAGGAGCCCGCCTGCCACAACTAAGATCCAGGAAACCAAATAAGTAAATAATTTTTTTTAATAAAATGAAAATAAATAAATAAAAGTGAAAATTGACTTTGGCCCAGTTTTTTTCTGGCTGTGACCTGTGGCAAGGGAGCATCTTCTTTAACCATGCACCTATCTCCAAGCAGGTTTTTGGCCTCTGGGGTTACAGAAAGACTAACCAGACACACAGCTCTTCTATCCCACCCTTTCTTGTAAGTATTGTGATGGGGCAGAGAGTCAGCAGGTTGGAAGTAGAAGAGTAAAAAAGAAAATAAAGCCTGGAGAATCTTTCTTTAACTTCCCGGCAGGGTCTTCAAAGACAGGTCCCTTTCTGAGCTCCTGTGGTCAGTAGAAGCAGTGTCTATCTTTAGACCTCGTTGGCTGTTTTTCATGAGGCCACAGAACTGGAAGTGCCCAGCACAGAGTAAGTGCTCGAAAATTTTTACGAAGCTCCCGGCAACTATAGCATAGCGTTGAAGGAAGTGGGTCTTTATTTTTTTTTTTTTTTGCGGTACGCGGGCCTCTCACTGTTGTGGCCTCTCCCGTTGTGGAGCACACGCTCCAGACGCGCAAGCTCAGCGGCCATGGCTCACGGGCCCAGCCGCTCTGCGGCATGTGGGATCTTCCTGGACCGGGCCACGAACCTGTGTCCCCTACATCGGCAGGCGGACTCTCAACCACTGCGCCATCAGGGAAGCCCGGAAGTGGGTCTTTGATAGGGATAGGGAAGAGCCATCAGGCCCATCACCCACATGCTGCCAGATTGTTTGTTTGTTTTTTATTTATTTGGTTGTGCCAGGTCTTATTTGCAGCAGGCGGGCTCCTTAGTTGCGGCATGAATGTAGGATCTAGCTCCCTGACCAGGGATTGAACCCGGCTCCCTGCACTGGGAGCTCAGAGTCTTAACCACTACGCCACCAGGGAAGTTCCTGCCACTTCTTACTGTCTTTAACATATGCAGGGGAGAAGGAAAAGGCTACTTCTCAAAATATAACTAAAATCATAGGAGAAATTAAGCATTGGGTTTCAAAGCCCATTAAATCTCATTTCCAGGGAGAAAGAATAACTGTCTTTTCTGTCTCCTGAGCCTGTTTCGTTTTCACAGTTTCTCATAGTTTTATTACATGTATTGTCTCTTCAAGGTTAACCGACATGCATCTAAGATCTAACCTGTCATATGATCAGTGTCTTTCTTCAGTTTCCTACACACTGGCTGTGCTTGAGACGTGTCCAGGGAAGATTCTCTGGGGATGCACTGGAAGGATCTGACCTTGGAGGTTGCACTCCAGGTTCTCCTGACAGGCAGGGAAACAGTGCCAGGGCTCTTGTAGGCATAACTCTGTACTTGCCCGCTAAAAAGTAAACTAGAAGTTCAAGTCTTACGTTACTTCCTTCTTAAGAGACAGTGTTTGTTGAAATACTGAGCAAATAAACAAGCACATAGAGGGAAGACTTTAGCCAAAGCTGAGATGAGGAGAGATATAGGCTATGACCCTCACCTTGGAAGAGGAAGAGCCTTCATTCAGTGGCCATCTATATATAGGCCTTGAAGTAAACTACAATGCCAAGGCCTGGAAGACCTGTTCTGAACTTTCCACCTGCCTGGACATGTAGACTATGGCCAGTTCCTTTCATTACCTAATAAGTAAGTAACGAGAATTCCTCTGCCTTATCTCACGATAACAAATATTGGTATTTGCTAAATAATGGCAATCTGACCTAATAAAAGAGCCTCCAACAAAGTCACTCGTGATCACTGCACCACTCCAGCCTCTGCACTGGCATTTTGACAATAATATGGATGACAATACACTTAGTCAAAACAGATTCCAGCACCCATTATGCCCCATCAAAAAAAGCAAAATAAATGTTGACAAGATATGGAGAAACTGGAACCCTTGTGCACTGCTGGTGGGAATGTTAAATGGTGCACCTGCTATGGAAAATAGTATGGAGATTCCTCAAAAAATTAAAAATACAATTACTATATGATCTAGCAAATCCACTTCTGAGTATATGCTCCAAAGAATTGAAATCAGGGGCTGGAAGAGAGACTTATACACTACATTCATAGCAGAAATTATTCACAATAGCCAAAATCTGGAAATGACCCAAGTATCCACTGACAGTTGAATGGATAAACCAAATGTGGTATATACATACAATGATATATTATTCAGCCTTTAAAAGGTAGAAAATTTTGATACATACTACAACATGAATGAACCTGGAGGACATTATGCTGAGTGAAATAAGCCAATCACAAAAGGACAAATACTGTATGATTCCACTTATATGTGGTTCCTTGAGTAGTCAAATTCATGTAGACAGGAAGTAGAATGGTGGGTACCAGGGGCTGGGGAGAGAGGGAATGGGGAATTAGTGTTTAATGAGTATAGAGTTCAGCTGGGGAAGACGAAAAAGTTCTGGAGATGTGAATGTACTTAATGCCACTGAACTACACATGTAAAAATGGTGAATTCTATGTTATGCATTCCTTTTTTGCTATCAACAATAGCATTCAGGGGTGAAAGGGTGGAGTGACATGGAAGAGAAGATATATATATATAACTTTTTTAATGCTTTACTAGTGGACTGTGCTATTCTCTTCCCTTAGGAAAGCCAGATTTTACAAGGGGAGACTTTCAGGAGGCAATAGTGATGGGTTGGTTTGTTTGTTTATGGAGTGTAGCTTCAGTTGGTTATTAACAGGCTGCCTGTGATAGGGATTGAAGTCTATTTTACAATGGTCAGGTAAACCTTGGCCGTTCCCATAGGGATCCTGAGCTCTGCCTCTGAGAGTTTTATGCATCCAACAAATGTTCATAGATTTAAATGGAATGATCTGAGTTACCCTCAGTTATTTGACTTGAGTCTTGAGGCAGCCCCTCCCCCATCCCCACCCAGGGATAAGGGATTGAATTTAACAAATACTTACATTGCACTTACTGTCTGCCAGAGACTGTCCAAAAGCCTCTTCGTATATCAACTCATTTAATCCTAATAATCCTATGAATTAAGTACTATTGTTCCCCATTTTACACATGAGAAAACTGAGGCAGGCACAGAGAGGTAAAGCTATACAACTGTTAAGTGGTGGACCTAAGGTTCAAACTGAAAAACCTTCTGGCCCAGCGCTCATGCTCCTAATCATTAGGCCCCGAAGGTCCATGTCTGGGACTTTAATGACCCTGAAGTGATCTCAAGGTCCAGAATGGAGAATGGAAATTGGTGGTTAAGTTATTCCTTGACTGTGATCCTGCCTCCCTGCTCCAGCAGCGGTTGGGCTCCTGAGGTCTAATGCTTAAGCAAGGAGAAGGGGCTTGTGGGTTTAAGGTCAAAATTTTTGAACCTATGGAATTTCCCTCCAATTCAGAAGCAGCCCCTTGCTGACGAATCAGCTGCCTATCCCACGGGTTTTTCTATCAGTGGAGTTTCTAGATGATCAAGGCAGGCGAAATGATACATCATTAAGCTAACATTAAATGATATTAAACTCTTAATAAATCTTTTTTCCCAGTCATCCTAAGACGCAACCCAAGACGAATCTGCAACTCTGGAGTGGAAACCAGGGGGCGGGCCGAGCAGCGACCATTTTTGTTTTGCGGCCGTGCGCTCTCAGAGCACCTTGACTAACAGGACCTCACGGAGGAGGCGGAGCCTATCAGTGAGTGGGGCGGAACCTGGGAGACGTGATGATTCAAACGGACGAATGAGCTCTGCGCATCTGGCAGAAGCCGCCAATGACCGGTCGTGTTGGGGCGGAGCCCACAGGCCCTAGTGGCTTTGGTTGTACGGCGGCTTTGGCGCATTTTCGGCTGGTTTGATTCATCCATTTTGAAGAGACAGGGGAGCGGGGGGCTCGTCTGATTAAGGGGCCCTGAACCAAGGAGCGGCGGAGTTTGAGAAGCCAGCAGCTCGGGGTTCGGCGGCAGCGGCCCCCTCGGCCGAAGTTGGGGGGGGTGGGGCGCCGAGCGCGCGGGGTGGGGGGGGTCCTGGTCTTTGGCTTCTCGACTCGGTCCTGTTTCGACAGCGAACATGTCTCGGCCTGTCAGGTCAGTGCGGAGTCCGAGGCCTGGAACGGGTTGGAGGGGGTTGGGGTGAGTGGTGAAGGAGTGGGGGACAGAAGCCTAGAGTCGGCCCTTTCCTGTGCCACGCGCGGCCTCCTCCTTTTCGGGGCCCGCGCGCGCCCTTGAGCGTAGGGGGCCTTGCTGGCCCGCGGGGCTGCGTGGGGGTAGCGGCCGCGCGCCCATGCGCGCGCTCCTCCCCGCCCCGCGCCGTTGCAGGGCTCTGGGCTGCTTTGCTGCCTCCCCCACTCGCCGCACTGGAGCGGGCAGGGTGTTCCCTGAACCTCCGTCGGTCGGAGGGGGAGGGGTGTGAAGTCAGCGCCCCCACCCAGGCCCCACCTCCTCCGGCCCGGCCCCTTGGTGCGGGTCGCGGGGACCAGCGTACTGGGTCTCGGACCCCACCGTAATGGGGGGGGGCGGAGACGCCGTATTGTCCCTTCCCCCCTCGGCTTGCGTGGGGGTGGGGGGGGACTCAGCCCTTTTTCTCTAGCGGACGGGGGTGTTCCATGCAAAGCAGGAGGGGCAGCTCTGCCGCCGGGCCCCGCCTCCGTCCTCCGGGTCGCTGCAGAGCCCCGCCTCTCGGATCGGGCCGGGCGTGGGCGGGACGCGTTCTTTTTCCCTCCGCAGCCGAGAGAGTTCGGGACTAGGCCCTGGAAAATGACTGCTGTGTCTCCCCCAACTCGGAGTTTTGAGCTGGTTAACCCCCGCTCCCCCGCCTCGAGTTCGCTCTTTGCCTCCGACTAGAAATGTCCTTCCTCGGAAATGTCCCTACTCAGGGAGGTGTGGGTTAACTGCACGACCTAAATCCCGTGTGGTTCTCGTTCCCGCTACCTCTCCTCTTCCTCGGCGTACACGTCTCGGATGTTTTTGTAATCTTATCTTTACCTCGAATAACTTTAATAATAAACGGGCTAGATTCGGTTAATCGTTAGACTTTATTCTGAGAATTTCAACAAGTTTGCTGTTCCCCAGCGGACGGTGGAATCGCCCTTGGCCGTCCTCCCGGCTATCGTATGGAATGTGCCATTTTTGGAGGGGTGTGGCTTAATCCAATCTGTTGAGGCCTTACGAAGGAGAGCTGTTGAAAATAAGTATTACTTTTAATATAATGTCCTTGGCGCTTTCAATGTAAGGAATTGGCTGCTTTGCATAGTGCTTTATGGATAAATAGGTTTAGTTTCTAAATGTTTTAATAGTTGTTGCTTCCCCTTCATTCCAATTTGTGAGGAACGGAAGTATTTTGAGCTAGAGTTCTAAAGGGAGGTTTGGAACCCCGGAAAGGGTTTTGTGCTACACCGTTCTGTCTGCAGACTAGAACAGCAGTCTCCAGCTGGTGGGGGTATGGGGCTGCATGCTCCTACGCTCGGGGTGGGCGTGAGGAGAGTGCTAACTAACTACCTGACAGTTTTTCTGCCTAATTTAAACCCACATCTCCGATAACTCACCATCGCCACCGGGAAGAGTTTTGCCTACTTTTTGGCACGGAGTCTGAATAGATATTGCAAATTATAGTTTGCATACTTTTTTTGGCATAAATGACCAGTGTATCCCATCAGTTTATGAATAAATGACCAGTGTATCCCAGCAGTTTATGTAGAGCATTTTCTTTAGGATCAGGAGAAATAGACAATATCATAATAAAGATTTGTTTCATCTGGATTGGATCTTCTGTCTTCTGGGAGTAAATTACTGTGTGGTGAAGTTGGACTATTACTTTTCTTTACCGTTTAACTGCAGTTCACTAGGTTTTGATGACTTTTAATTTTATTGTTGTAATTTTACTCATTTGCCTGAGTTTGTGCTCCCAAATTTAGATGCTGGAACACGAACAGAACTTTTTTTTCTTGAAAACTTGGATTTTTAATGTCACCGGGTAGGAGTAAATATATTAAGCATGTTCTGATCAGTTTTTTGAAGGCATTGGGATTTGTGCACAACTTTTTTCTTGCTCAGTCTGTTAAAAGTAATTTTAACTGTATATTTGCCCCTAATTGAAGAATGAAGTTAATATATTGTGGGCTTTTTGGGTTACTTTCAAGTTATTAATTTTAAAGCAACTTGGTTTTTGATTATATATTTTAGTGAATAAGTCTCTTTGTAACTTTTTTGAAAGCCTTTAACATACTCTTGACCAATAATAAAGCAGAAATAATTAAACTTGACTTTGGTGGTTTGTTAAATTTTGCAATAAAAAAAGTTCTGCCTTAGGGAAGTGCTTTTGTAATTGAAGAGTCTGTGTACTTGAGGGAATGTAACAAAATAGATGTTGACCCAATATCAGAATGATCAACCTTGTTTAAAAACAAACCAAAAACAAGAAAAGCATGTGTTGGAAAATGTGTCCCTGCAGCTTCTTTTGGGATATGTTTCTGCCCTTAGGCCTGTATATAATTTTGAGGATTTTCTGCTTTTCATTTCTTACTGTGACTATTATTTTCATTTTAATATTAACCTAAGCATTTAAGGAAGATTTAGAAATGTACTAATGGCTGCTTGACACCAGTTTCCAAATGAATGGAATGATGAACTGACCGGCTACAGCAGGGTTTTCCATAGACATGTGTGCAACACATATCTAAGTAGTTTTGTTCACACTGTATTGCTTTCACCTTTTACAGTATCTGACTCATATATAAATGAGAGCTGAAATATTTTAGGCCTTGGATTCAAATTTATAGCGTAAAATTGCAGTCTTAGAGCCAGAAAAAAAATTAGGCAAATTCATTTTACGAGTGACTTAATGTGGGGACCTGGACAAGTGAAGTGCCTTGCATCACACACTAGTAGATGCCAAGATTGGGCCTAGAACCTAGATTCTTAATTTACAGCCCTGCTTATCCTCATCCTCCCCCCTTTCCACATAATCGCTTGTTTCTTCTACCAGATAAGTGTTGATGTTATTTTAGTGTATGGCACTTTTAACTTTTCAAAATGCTTTCATGACTCTTACCCTTGTGAGGTAGGGAAGAAAATGCTGTTACTTTTGAAAGAAAGCTCAGAGATTTACTAACTTGCCCAGCCTAGAAACCAGGTTTTTTGAAATTTACCTTTGTATATTCTTCAGAGATCTTCCTCCCTTATTGAAAATGGTCCAGATCACTCAGATCAGTCTGTTTGCTCCTTTATAATGTAAGTGTACCTGATGTCGTCTTCTTTTGTTTAGTACTTGAGACTGCAAGGAACCTTTAACATTGAAAGTTTAGATGTGAAAGCATAGGCTTTTACAGATTGATATAAAATTTTTTTGGTCGTTTTTTATTTATGTTGAGAATCAGCTTCCCCAAGAGTCCAGATTGCTTTCTTTTCAAAGAGAATTCGGTTGGAATGTGTGTGGATTTCTAAAAAAAAAATTGATATTTTTTCTTACCAGAAAATTAGTTTCAAGAAGCCCTCGGTTAAAGGGAAAAACTTGGAAACCTGAAAATTCAAGGTAGCTTGGAATTAATGATACACAAGAAGACACTTAAGATTTAGTATACTAGTAAATGTGGTTTTAGATGAGCCTGGTTCCTTGTATCTGATCTTATTCTCTATGTCCAGGCCGTGTGTGTGTTTGTGTGTGAAAGAAGAGTGATTTTATTAACCTTTGATCTGTACATTTATTATTACTTTCATGTCACTTCTAAAAAGACATAAACTCTTCTGTAGACTTTACCTTCAAAGATATCTCACATAATAACTTGGAAAGCCTGAATAATGGGGGAGTTAATTTTATAACAACACTTAAGTATTCAACATTTCCCAACATATATGTCTTTAATCTGAAAATTACAAGAAGACAATGTTGGGAATTCCCTGGCGGGCCAGTGGTTAGAACTCAGCACTTTCACTGCTGGGGCCCAGGGTTCAATCCCTGGTTGGGAAACTAAGATCCAGTGTGCGGCGAGGCCAAAAAATAAATAAAATGCCAAAAAAAAAAAAAAGACTTTAAAGTTTGATTTTTTTTTTTTTTTTTTTTTTGGAGTAATTACCAAATAAACATTTACGAAGAGTAAGTGCAGAGTCAGGTACAGAGGATTTCACTTTATCTTGTATTATCCTTATTACAACCCTGTAATAGAGGATTTTTTTTTAATTCCCATATAGTAGATGATGAAATAAGCTTAAATAATATGTTACTCAAGGTCACAGAACTGTGAAACAGCCAAGATTTGAACCTAGATTTTCTGAATACAATGCTGGCATTCTTTCTGTGGTAACACTCTTCCCTTCCTAGTGTTTGGCATGAAGATGGTCAAATGCTATTTTATTTTGTAATCTCCAAATAATGGTGAGTGCATTCTGTATGCACTGGTTTTTAAGCTCTATGTAGAAAATATTTGAGGGGAAATATATGGCCAAAATATTTTAAATAGCAGTTTTTTCAACTTACTCTTCAAAACAATTCTCAGAATAAGTTTTAATTAAAAGCATTTTTTTTTTAACTAGAAAGAACTGAGATTAAGTCCAGTTCCTTCAATTTACTACTGATGACTTTTAAGCCTAGGAGCTAAGGCGTAGAAATAACAGTAAAGTTGGATTTAGATTGCATGAGTCTTACCTATTTAACTCTCCATTAGATTTACATTTATTATATACATTTGATTCACGTAGAATGTTTTACAGGTAAACAATCCTTAGTTTGAAACCATTGGGGACTATATGTGTTCAGAAGTTCAAATTTTTTCAAAAATTTAAAAAATGGGGGATTCCCTGGTGGCGCAGTAGTTGAGAGTCCACCTGCCGATGCAGGGGACACGGTCATGCCCCGGTCGGGGACCGCGGCTAGGCCCGTGAGCCATGGCCCCTGAGCCTGCGCGTCCGGAGGCTGTGCTCAGAAACGGGAGAGGCCACAACAGTGAGAGGCCCGCGTACCATTACAAAAAAAAAAAAAAAAAATTTTAAAAGGTAACAGGGTGCCTATACTGTATATATAATGTACCATCACCAAGTCTGCAGTAGTGCTCCTATAATCAAACATATTAATCTCTGTGGTAAAACCTAGGAATTTTCACACTAAAAGAAAATCCTAAAAAGCCCCTCTTGTTTGCCCCACATATGTTTACCACCATATAAATTATGAAAAGACTTGGTTGTCAGAACTTTTTGAATTTCTAAATTGTAGATATGAAGACTAGACCTTTAACAGCACAGTTCCTTTCTCAATCTTCAATTTTAGAAAAAATAAAATTACTCGAAACTCAATAGAGCCATCACTTAATGAGCAACACTTTTTGTGCCAATTCTGCCAGATACTTCTCATGTTTTTCAAAATCTTGAACAACTCTGAGCAAGGTATATATTATCCCTTGTTTCATATGTGAGAGGGCTGAGGCTTAAATTAAGTAACTGATCCAGTTCACCTAACCATTAAAGAGGAAGCAGGAATTCAAATAGAAGTTGTGGCCAGTGTGGTCTTTCCAATCAGACACTGCCACGGGGTGTTAACTCTTTCTCGTGGTAGTAGCACATTTGGGGGTTATGGTTCATAGCAGGACTTTGGTGGGGAAGACCAACTTTAAAGTGAGCTGCGGGGGGCGGGGTGGGTGGAGGAAATGAAAATTTTTTCGAAGGAATAAGAATATGAGAAGGGGTTAATTAAAGGAAAAGACACCTGAACGTAGAGGAAAAAGCACTGAAGTAGTGTGAGGCTTTAAAAGTGGGAGGAAACATGAATGTTAGATAAGTGGCATTTAAGTGTATACATAATCAGGGACATTTCCCCCTGACCAAAATAAGTGAATAGATTCCAAAGCCACCTAAAGGACACCACAGAAAATTAATGGGCTCATTTTATGTACATGTATAGATGCAAGAATGCCAAACAGTATTAGCTAACTGAATCCAGTATGTGTTAAAAATACATATGATCAAGTAGCATTTGTGCCGGGAATAAAACTTAAAATCTGTCACTGATTCATATTAAAAGACCAAAGGAGAAAAACCATAGCATTTGAAAAGATTCAGTACCTATTATAAAATTCATCTGTATATTACAATTAGAAGGAAATTAAGATTAATAAATTGGGGTTGATTTAACTTGACAAAAGTTACCAACATAAATGGTTGAGTTTTAGTGTTTGAAATCATTGCAATACAACTAGTTAGATAATAAGGAGAAAGTAGTTTTGAATAAAGAAAGGGAGATTGATTTTATTTATGTTTTTGGTCTGTTTTCCCCAGAAATATAAAAACAAGGCCACCATTCTGTGTAACTCTGGGACACCATCTGTGTTACATCCACATTATAGTCCATGTGAATAGTGCCCCTCTGGCTCTTAGAGACTGCGGTGTTGTGGTCAATAAGAGAAAACATTTGATTTAGTATATGACCACTTTGGTCAAAATGGGGCATCCCTGTGTTTTGTTTAAAAAATATTACTATCTAGGTTCTAGGAACTGGAACTGATTGTTACAGAATTACATTGCCATATTTTAAAATAGTATCTAAATAGTCATATTTATAGGTCTTTAAAATATTTTTGGTGAAGAGACCACAGGTTGCCAAAGAGTGTTTCAACTGGCTATAGCATGTTTTCAGGTGCTTCTTAGTGCCTATCTACTTATTGAACTGTGCACCTGTTCAGTTACCTGCAAAGCAGGGTGATCTTCAGGGAGATTTCATGTGTCAAGATAAAATGGCCCAGAAGATGAATTACTTGAGAAACTAAAACTTAGCTCCACTGAGAGGTAAAAATCCAGCCGGCTATTCATGGGGCTGGGATAACAGACTATCTTCCACAGATATGCTACAACTGGCAAGATTTATAACAATGCTTCTTTGACTACTGCTTTCCTGCTACGAAAAGATTCTCTAAAATCAGACTGTCAGAAACTTACGCAATTTGAAATTATATCAATCAGAGTGAAACATCACACTTTTGTCAGGAAAATCTAACTCCTTTTGACACGGAGAGCTATCCTTGATTTAACATTTTTAGAGCTTCAAATGAGGGGTTGCTGGGCACAAAATTCACATCTATCTAAACTTCTTTGCCAAGAAATAGGACCCACTTCACTGTCTAGACCTGATGTAGACCCCTTTTCACACAGTCTGCTGTGCTTTGAGCCTATCAAGCACTGCTTCATTTAAGTTTCACCTAAATTGTACCCTTCCCCAAATCCTTTTTAAGTTTTCCTCTGTTTGGTGAGATGCTCCACACTTCTGATGTTCCATCACCTTTATTGTAATGAGTCAGTAATATCTTTTTCAGGCTACAGATTTGTCCCTGGTAGTTGGGTTAAGACAATTGGAAGAGTCCACTGAGAGTCCCAAGACTTGCTGCAGACAGGACTACTTGGTAATGTGCTTACCTGAGACCCCTTTAATCTCACCTGCTTGAGGTTTACTCTGTTCCTAATTGCATAGTTTTTGCACTAAACTTCTGTTGGGAAAAACCTAGCCCATTTTATTTACACAATACTTTGTTATGCTGAGAAATTTGTGTGTGACTTTTAAATAAAATAGTATACTATATGGAGAGAGTATGGTGGAACTGAATGTATTTTGGGAATAAGGAGTGCCATATAAGAGTTCATATTTATTCATCTGGACTGAAATATTAGCAAGTTGATAAACAAATTTAGGAGGGCATTGTGACAACTATCTCAAACATATACCTGGTTCATCATTCAGAACTCCTTTATTCCCCTTTTGTGCAGAAATTTACTTTTTCCATTTGAAAAACTTTAAAGAGATTTCCTGTAATGTTCTTGATTTTAAATATTTACTTAAAAATTTTTGCTTTCTTGTGTCTTGTGACTGTTTTTGAATTCTATTTAATTGTAAAAAGCAGAATGATATAAGATGCAGTCAAAACAATATATATCTTAGCCAAAAGGAATGTGAAGCTCAAAATAAGCAACTGTGAGAAATTAACCTGAATTGAGTTTAGGTATCCCGGCTTCTATGAACTAATTTTCTTATATCCTGAGAAAACTTGGCATATGAAGAATCTTGAGGGATAGAAGAATGGAGAGAAGTAAATGTCCTAAGTTTTAAGGACGTTTGATATGCAGAAACTTTAGTATTTAGCCTTGAAGAAAAAAGTGGAAACTGTCGCACAAATTTTAAGGGCTGCTCTATGCAAGAGGGTTTAGATTTAGACCATGGTGATCCCAGGAGCTAGACAAGACAGAATTGGTCAGTGGACTTTAGAGGCAGATTTCACCTCGCTGAGAAGAACTGTCTCATTATCCGGTTTTCTTGGAATTATTTGCCTTGGGAGATCATGAAAGGTTCTCAGTCGCCCTTCCAGGGACATTTGTTGATAGGATAACACATTTTGGGTAAGATTGGATTAGATTGTCTAAGGTCCAGTAGCTGTAATACACCTGGTGGTGTATCACCCTTCCCTCTGTCCCCCACGGGCCACCAAACTTTGATAGGTGTTATGAGTGCTTAAGTTTAAAAAAAGTGGTTTTCTTTCTTTTTTTTTTTTTAATATTTATTTATTTATTTTTGGCTGCGTTGGGTCTTCGTTTCTGTGCGAGGGCTTTGTCTAGTTGCGGCGAGCGGGGGGCCACTCTTCATCGTGGTGCGCGGGCCTCTCACTATTGTGGCCTCTCTAGTTGCCGAGCACGGGCTCCAGACGCGCAGGCTCAGTAGTTGTGGCTCACGGGCCTAGTTGCTCCGCGGCATGTGGGATCTTCCAGACCAGGGCTTGAACCCGTGTCCCCTGCATTAGCAGGCAGATTCTCAACCACTGCACCACCAGGGAAGCCCCAAAAAAGTGGTTTTCTTAAAACAATGAATTAAAATAGGAAGAGATGTTATACTTTTGTGGCCGTGGATTAATAACAAATCGTTTTTTGTAAAGGTGAAACTAAAAACTACTTTGGAAATCATTTTTTATTCTATAGCAGTGGCTCAGACTTTTTTGATATGAAGTTCCTATAAGATATACATTTTACATTACAATTTGCTACACACAAGAATACAAATACCTGAAACAAGTTTCAGGAACTTGCCAGTTATTTAGGTGTAATTTTCTCTGATATTTTCTATTTGCTTCTTTTTCTTTTAAAATGCTGGTTATAGGGAATTCCCTGGCAGTCCAGTGGTTAGGGTTCAGTGCCCTCATTACCAGGGGCCTGGGTTCCATCCATGGTCAGGAAGTAAGATCCCATGCGAGCCGCAGCCAAGAAAATAAAGTGCTGGTTATACATCAGTAAATTGATTTCAGGACCCAGTAGTGGGTTGTGACCAATAGACTGAGAAACATTGTTCTAGATGTTTATCACTTAGGTGATTAGTGAAAAGAGCTATGTTAGCTATTTTGGGTTTCTCAAAACTCAGATTTCAAGTGCACTTTTAAGTGCCTAATGAGAAAATTGCTGAATTCTAGAAAATTAGCTAGGTGTTTCTTCTCCTTCCCTGCATTGGTCAGAACAATAGGACTTCTTCAGGGTAAAAATGGAAGATAGCTTGATTGAGCTAAATAATGTAGTAAATTGTCTAAAAGTCTCTCTGATTTGCCTTGAGAAAATGATTTTGTGTTCTTTAATACAAAGCTTAGGGTGTCAATAATTAAATGTGGGTTTCTATTTTAAAGTTCTGCTTCCTCACCTGGAACTTAATTGTTTCTCCATATTTTGATGTGCAGGTTTGTTAAAGAGTAGCACTGAATTTTGTGGTTTTAAGTTGTTTTCTCATGTTTAAGTTTCAAAGGGTTAGATGAGATCATCTCAAAAAATGTGGTAGTTTCCATCTCTGAAATACTGTTGATCCTTGATTCTTTAGAATGTTAGTTTTACATACCTCACATTTCAGGAATATTATTGATTTGGTCTTGAATGGTTGCTGCTGTAAGAAAGAAAAGGCATTTTGGGGGGTAGACTTACCAGTATTTAGTAAAAAGAAGTTGATGATTAAGAGAATGGAAGAAAAAAAAATCCTATTGCTTGAGTTATCCACATTTGGTGCCAAAAATGGATCTTTTAGTGTTCTTTGTCTAGCTTCCAACTTTACCTTTCATTTTTGCACTTTGATGCAAAAGTAAGGGCTTATCTCAAAGCCCTCTGGTGATCATCCAGGAATTGGTTCATTTGTGACCAAGGTACCTTTAGAATCTAAATAAAGCGATTATATCAGCTTTTAAAGTAAGAGCAGGCACATAATTGAAGTTTTTCTTTTTCTTTTTTTTAAACTTATTTATTTTTTTTTGGCTGCGTTGGGTCTTCATTGCTGTGTGCGGGCTTTCAGAGAGTGGGGGCTACTCTTCGTTGTGGTGCGTGTGTGGGCTTCTCATTGCGGTTCTTCTCTTGTTGCAGAGCACGGGCTCTTAGGTGCACGGGCTTCAGTAGTTGTGGCGCACAGGCTTAGTTGCTCCGTGGCATGTGGGATCTTCCCGGACCAGGGATCGAACCTGTGCCCCCTACATTGGCAGGCAGATTCTCATCCACTGCGCCACCAGGGAAGCCCCTTAATTGAAGTTTTTGTGTTCTTATAGTTTCTATTTTAAACATTTGTTTTCCTTACTGGGTTACAGTTCTCTTTTCTAGTGCAAACTTTTAGACTGACTTAGATGGAACTCCAGTTGATCTGAGTGATAGAAATCGATCTAACTTAAATGGTGGACTTAAAATAGCTACTGTTGCTACTTTCTCTGGCCTAAATGGCAACTGAAAACTTTATCATAAAGTTGGAAATAATATAAAAATAGGGGGGTATTTTGATATTGCATTTTAATGAAATGAGCAACAAACTCTTAAAGACAATCTTTCTAAGTAGCACTAGAATCAGTACTCTAAGACATAACATTTTTATTTTATTTTATTTTTTAAGACAATGGTTTTAAAAGGAGCAGTTTAATCGTGCTGTTCTAATAAATAAGAGTGTTACTTGTGTATTTACATGGGTTCAAGATTGCAGTAGTATTCTGGGTGGAACAAGTAAGCGCTTACAAGAAATAATGGCTGCTATTTATTGGATAATTGTGTACCTGGCCCTCGAAACAATCTTGAGAGATAGGTATTGTTATTCCTATTTTACAGGTGAGGAAACTGAAGTTCAGTGAGGGCAAGTAACTGGCAGAGCCAGGATTTCAACCCAGTTTTAAAAATCTGTGTTTTTAACTTTTATGCTATATTGAAATTTTGTGTTGTCCTCCCAGTTCCAGTTTTTGATGCTCATTTTACACTGAAGAGTTGGTTTAGCTTTGGAATTTAATTTAAGTAATAAAAATGAGAATGTTTCTTTGTTTTTAGCTAGAGGTAGGACTTCCTATGCCTTTAGACTTAAATATTGACTTCTTAATTTCAACTTTGCATAGGAATAAGTTCATCAAAAATGTATATCAACCCTGAATAAGGTAAATCTCTAAGTAGTGGAAAACAGTATGTTTTGAATAAGCATCTTCAGAAAGCAGAAAATGAACCAAGCTATTATTATAAATCATTATAATGAGTTTTTGTGAATGACCCTTGTTATCATAGATCTTTTATTTAAATTATTTATTTATTTTTGGCTGTGTTGGGTCTTTGTTTCTGTGCATGGGCTTTCTCTAGTTGTGGCAAGCGGGGGCCACTCTTCATCGCGGTGCGCGGGCCTCTCACTGTTGTGGCCTCTCTTGTTGCGGAGCACAAGCTCCAGACGTGCAGGCTCAGTAGTTGTGGCTCATGGGCCTAGTTGCTCCGCGACATGTGGGATCTTCCCAGACCAGGGCTCGAACCTGTGTCCCCTGCATTGGCAGGCAGATTCTCAACCACTGCGCCAAGGGAAGCCCCTTTCATTTAAATTATTTTTTCTTTTCCCCTCTTTAGCATTTATAGATGGATTTTTTTTTGACCAGTTACCCTTAAGGCAAGAGTGCTTCTATATTCATATTTTGCTTTACTCAGGTTTTAGTTTTTGTGATAAATAACATTTATTATGTAAGATAATTCTGGCCATTTTCACATAATTGAAAGTTAAAATATTTTGTGTTTCAAGGGAAGCAGTAGTCTTTCAATTTAGTTTTGAAATTTTTAAATTTAATTGCTTATATAATGTCAGTATAGTCTATGTTACATTTTTGTAGTTTTCCTCTGTTGAAAACTAGGATAGAAAACAATGTGCTAAATAATTGCCTTTTAAATCTTTTCTTTTTTTTGGCAGCACTGTGCAGCTTGCAGGATCTTAGTTCCCTAACCAGGGATTAAACCAGGCCACCGCAGTGGAAGCGCCGAGTCCTGACAACTGGACCTCCAGGGAATTCCCCTTTTAAATCTCTTAGATTTTAAATAACAAGTTTTTCAGTTTGGAGAAAACTAAATTTTCTTTTGTCGTTGGCAGTGGGATTAAATGTCTGATAAGTTGAACACTCCAGTGGTACATGCATCCCCTCTACTGATTCCCTTTCCCACACTAATCCTTTGCAGATGCCAAGTCCAAGTCCATTCACTCATCAAGCCTTCCTTGAATTTGGTGTTCCAGATGAAGGAGAGACAACCCCTGTCCTCAAGATGTTCACATTTAATAGGGAAGACAGACATTTAGTAGTTTATGTAGTATCAGTAAGGGAGTAAAGTTGTTGAGAGGTGAGGTTATATCTGATATGAGTGAGAGTGATATGAATAGCATTCTAAGCAAGGGAGCTGCATGACCAAGTGGTAAAAAAACAACCTGATTGGTGGAATTAAGCCTCCTGGGGTTGCTTGCTTGTTAAGTGGCAAGAGATTAGATCTTAAAAATCTTTAAGGAGATTGGATATTATCCTCTAGAGTATTTTCTAAAATTAGGTTTCTAACAGAGCTCTTAAAATTTGGTCCTAAGAGCAAAAAGTTCAGAAAACATTTGAATGCCTACTTTTTACCTTGTTCTGTACCAGAAATGTGGATATAAGGCATGATTGTTACTTTCAAGAAGCTTAGATTAGTGAAGAAAACAAATGGTACAGTGGTACATGTTAAGATGTATGGTGTGCAAAAGGATAGTTGACCATTTACAATTGAAAAAGTCATCTTTTTCATTAAACTTTGATAATTTTATTTAATTTTATAGAGCAGCTTTTTAGATCTGTCAAGCAACTTAGGTCATCAGTTCCAACAGATGAGGAACTGAGGCCCAGAGAAGTAAGTGATTTGCTTGAAATTCTAGAACCCAGGATTCCTACTAACAGATTCTTTATCTTGTACTATTTAATTCCTTTTTGGAGTGTTTCTAGCGATAGACTAAGGGAGTATCATTAGTAAACTGTTAGGAAGTTCTTTATATTGAACCCACACTTAATCTGATCACCAAAGCTAACATGTTTTCCCTTTTGCAGGTTAAAAATCCCAGTTTATTCAGTAGTTGTTCGTATGATCCTTTGCCATATGGTTACCCTCCTTTATATAGTCTCGTAGGATGTATCTATTGATATCAGAAATTGATACCGGAAATTGTACCAGTATTTTAGCTGCAATTCCACCAGCTAACCTAAAATTATTATGCCCGCGATTTCAGAACCTGTACCTAATTGTTAGAGATAAAGATTTAAAACTCCCTCTTCTGGATCCTTTCTCCCTAGTTCTATGTCCCATTTTCCTTGATCCTAAGTAATGCAGAAAATGGTCATCTTTGCACTGTGTTCATAATACAGTTTTTCATGGCATCTGTCATTAAAAATCCCTATTTCCTGGAACATGATAAGCATTTGGTTACTAGCGCCCCCCCAATAGGGTTTTTTTTAAGAAAAAATATTTTTATTCTTTTTTTTTAAATTGTGGTAAAATAACATATTTACCATTTTAACCATTTTTAAATGTACAGTTCAGTAGCATTAAATACATTCACATTTTTGGGCACTCAATTTCCAGAACTCTTCCTCTTGCAAAACTGAAACTGTACATACCATTGACTCCCCATCCTCCACTACCCCCACCCCTGGCAACCACCATTTTACTTCCTATCTCTATGAATTTGATTAGGTAACTCATGTAAGTGGAACTAATAGCAATATTTTTGAAATTAACTTTACTAATAGAATGGTATCTTTAATAAATAAACTCAGTTTCTTATAACAAAATATAGTTACAACATATTTTATAGTTTTGCATCTTGATTCATTGAGGCAGTAAAGTCAGAAGATAATTCATTGTTGGTAGACTAAAGAAAAACAGAATAAAAAATTCCTTAAGAGCCTTTCTTTTTTTTTTTTCTTTCTTTCTCTGAAATCAAGGATGTGGCTATACCTTCCTCCACATCTAAGCCCCAAACATGTGTTCAGAATTCACCCCACCCTATCATTTTTTGCATATTATATAGAGGTTCTGCCTGCACTTGAATTCTGACTCTCCTGTTCTTGCATTTAAATGGTGTCTTAATCGATAAAACCAGGAATAGTCCTCAACTTAGGTTTAAGTGTAGTTAGTGGCATGTTTCCCTTATAGTTTTTTCGGTTCACTTGTTCAGTTTCCATTTAGTTACAGTACATCTAAGGCTCAAGTTCCAGGCTGTTTGGATACTAACATGGAAGCTCTTATATCTCTCTAAGAGAGGAATTTTAAACTTTTAAGTGTAGAATATGAAGTAGGAAAATGGAAATCAAATTTGTTTGAGATATTAAAGATGCCTTACCTAGTAAGAAGTACTTAAAAATCACTGAGTCAAAAAATAATCACTGAGTCAAGTAAATACATAAATTTGTATCTTTAATAAATGCTCTTTAGGGAGTTCCATGTAGCCTAGTGGTTAGGATTCCACGTTTTTCACTGCTGTGGCCCGGGTTCAATCCCTGGTCAGGGAACTAAGATCCTGCAAGCTGCGCAGCATGGCCAGAAAAAAGAAAAAAGGTCTTTAATAACGAGCATCTTTTGAATGAATCCATTTTTTCCCATCCCTTCCTATGTAAGGCTTAACTTACCATCACCATACTGACGGTAAGTTAATTAAATATAATTAACTATTATAATTAAAAGTCACTTTGCCGTGAAAAAAACTCAGTACTAACCTTATTTATCAGGTGTACACGTGTGTATATCAGTAAGAATAAAGTAACATTTACAGTTTTGGTTTGTGTGCATATGATATCATCTCTGTATAATGAATATTTATGGTAGTTTGACTTATTTTGCTGTTTTATGTACTTGTGGGAGGTGGGAGGTTGTTTTGTAGGAAAGGATAGTATTTGGGCTATGCCTCAGATGAGCAATATGAGAATTGTCATTTGAAATACTTTTGGTTTAAGCTGTACTTTCCTATAAGAAAATGTGACATTTTTTGGCTGAGTTAGGGGCTTGTTGAAAAATAAATTTCAGAGAGCTAGTTCTAATTCTGTTTGTGAAGTAGAAATGTGGGTTCTGATATCTTAGAAAAGTCCTACATTTTTGTGATCTTAATTAGAGTCTCTTCTTTCTACAGAAATAGGAAGGTCGTTGATTATTCACAATTTCAGGAATCTGATGATGCTGGTAAGTTTTGTGATTTCAATAAGTTGTAAATTCAACTGACTAGTGGAAGAATACCCAGTTTGTGTACATTCTTATTATTCTTTTGAAATAGGTTTCATTTTTTATTTTTAGACTGTTGGTGTATATAAATTATGTCAATCTGTGTCACTCAAAACAAACGTTGAACTTGCATGGATTTTAACTTTTCCTTAGTAAATCATTGAAAATAAACACTTGAATAATTTTTTTTCTTATCTGGTTTTGGAGTCCAAAGTTTAAATGTGTGATAATTCTGATGCAGTGTTTATTAGTTTAATATATCTCCTGCTATAATCACGGTAAAACTCATACATTATAATAGGGAGTATGTAAATTTTTTGCATAATAAAGTACGATGAGAGTATTTTATGAAATACCTTTGATTTGTGAACTAACTCAGAGTGAGTAGTGCATCTTAAATTGTAGCCATAAAAGGTCTTTTTAGAGTATGTCCTTACTCTCATTTTCCAGATGTGTTTACTATTCTTTTTCCTTTATTTTTTTAAAATCTAATTTTACTTTATAAACATAATATTATGTACCTTGGGAAAACCTAGAAAATGCAACAATGTAAAAAGAAGAATAAAAACATAATCCACCCTCCCAGAGGTAATACTAACATTTATTAAATGCTTACTAAATGTTTGCACTTACTCATTTAATCCTTAGATCATTCCTGTTAAAATGGGATTATACTATTTTTATTTCCATTTTACAGATAAGGAAACTGAGGCAGAAATATTATTCAAAGTCCTTTAGCCAGCAGATGGCCATTTTAACTTTTTTGTCCTTTTTTTCCTTTTAAAAATATAGTTGACATCTTGCTATAGAATTTTGAGTTCTGTGCCCCTCCCACCCCACCCCTACTTATCTTTCTTGTGTTACTAAAAGTTTATGTTGGTTAATGGTTGTATGGTATTCCATAATTTATAATTATCCAACCATTTAATAATTGCTGAAGCTTCAGACTATTCTAGATACTCACGATTATATATGATGGTGTAGTAAACAGTTTTGGAATAGTCACTTTTTAAGGTTTTATAGGACTTTTTAAATTGGAGGTATTTTCCTCAAGTGCCAGAGTGTGCTATATATAATACTTTAGTTTAAAAGTAATTTACTTGATAACAGTAATTGTGTTAGGATTGTAGAATTGTGGGTTCTTTACAGTCTAAAATGCTTGTAATATAACCATATTACTATAATAGTTTCCAAATAAATATGAAGATGTGGAAACATGTAAAAGTCTTTAACAAATTAAAAGGCTAAAAAAAAAGGGCTAGAATATAAAGTAAGATATTTGACTGTGGGTATATTAAAATATACACATGAGGACTAGAGAGTGATATGCAAAAATGGAAATGATTGAGTTAAGGTGGAACTGGAGTAGAAAGATTTTTTTTTTAATGAAAGAAAATTATTTAGGAAATTCTACCCTCTCACCTTTTAAATAGCATGAGAGAATTATCAGTAAATAGAGTGGTAATTTTGACATGTAAAAATCATAATATAGTTCATTGAATTTGAAAAATACTTTGTTTAGATGAAGATTATGGAAGAGATTCGGGCCCTCCAGCTAAGAAAATTCGATCATCTCCCCGAGAAGCTAAAAATAAGAGGCGATCTGGAAAGAATTCACAGGAAGATAGGTAAGAGGCATAAGTCTGATTCTTCTTACCCTGTCACCACTCAGATGAGGATAGTGTCTGGTCTCTAATTTGGTAGAATCTTCAGTTACTTTGGGAAAGTGCTTATTGTTCACTTAATGTTGTTTTGCATGTTTCATGTCATCTCAGACAGTGCTTCTGAGTCTAGAGGTTAGCCTCTTTAAGGTCATGGAATCCAAGGTGAGCTGCAAGTATGCCAGAATGACTTTGGTGCTACTTCAAACCTCTGAACACAGGCAGAAAGATTGTTTAAGTATATAATTTGTTGCCCAAGGTTAGTATTGGCATTTTCATTGTAGAAATGGCAAAGAATAAGTGGCCTTTCCTATTCAGTCACAAATCATTGGCAGAATCATAACTAAAGTTTATAGAATGTTGCATTGCCTGCCAAGTTTTACTATCTATAGTCAATTCTACTTTGTTTAAATAATTTAATCATTTTGGGCTGTTTCCTTTCCCTTAGTTTTATAAATGAATTCAGATGAGTTGTATTTTTAACTGTAATTGCCTCATGAGACAAGGGTATTGTAGCTTTCATCTCTGCTCTTACAGCTATACACATTGATTCACTCTCGTACTCAGTGTAGCATAACTTTAAGACCTCCTTGATGGTGGTGGTGGTGGTGGTGGTGATGATGATAGTTACCGTTTATGATTATTATGTGCCAGTATCTATTATATGCTGATTTATATCCATTATCATTTAATTCTCACAAAACCTTTATTAGGGTAAGTAATATTAACTTAGAGGGGTCAGTGATTTATCCAAGGACCAGCAAATAGACCAGTAGGTTTTGAAACCATGTCTGTTGGACTCCAAAGTCCATTTTTTTAACCATTAGGCTATACCACTTCCAAACAATATTATTAAGTATGAGCAGTTCAAAGAAATGAAATAATAATTCTCACTAGTTCTTCTAAGTTATTTACTTTTGAGCACTAAAACCACTATAATTCCTAGGCAGAAATCTTTCCATTCTGAATTCACAGAACACTAAGTTTGTAAAAATAATACTAATTAATAAATGTACCTAAGTATTTTCTGTTTGCTTGAATCGCTAACATCTAGTATTTTCTTTCCTGGAGAATTTCAGAAATCTGGAGAAATTTTGAGGAAAAATAAGACAAAATTATACTGTAGGGAGACACATTTTCCATAGTTTCATAATATATCTCTCTAATCCAGTTTTATATAGCAGCCCAACTTAGAACTATCTTTCATTATATTTATTTTATTTCTCCTAGGAATGAGCATCTTCATGGCCTCTTGTAATGTCTCATCAATATAATTGATATCTAGCCTAAATTTTTCCTTGTTGCAGTCATCTGGCTTTATTACTCTCTGCTAAGTGTCCAGGAATGGTTGAAATAAATATAGCTTTTGTTGGCATTTGTATTAAGTGCCTTGTACGTTTATTCCCTTAGACCAATATTATGTTGCTTTTTGTGTTGGTCTCTACTTAAAAATTTAGCTTTTACTTGACTTCACTGTAATGGTGCTCAAGGATTAATGGTCTCTATAAACTCAATAATAAAAGAACTAGAGGAAATGATACCATTCTTCATCATTGTAATAGACTTGTGAATTAAATGCTTACTTTGCATAAAATATTTATATAGAACAGTCATAGGTTTCAGAATTATAGTGTATTTGGATCAGATTACTTAGTAAAGAAATGTGTTCGGTTTTTCTTTTTGCTTAGGAATCTTGGGTTCAATAGGTGGTCATTTGAGTGTGGTCTAAATTACAGGAATACCAAAAGAGATTTACAGGATCTGCTGTTTGAGAAAAGAAAGCTATCAACTTTTATGTGACTTTCTTTTTTTGTTTGTCAGAATTTCTCATGGAATCATAAAATTTTAGCGCTGAAGAGTACAAGTGATTTGCCTAAGATCATACAACTAAATAATTCATGACAAAGACAGAACACTAGAACCCAGATTTCCAATTTAAGATTTGTGAAGATATAAAATGTGCATCTTTGTGGCCTAAAAAGTTATTTTATAAAACTTTCCATTGAAGCTCATTAACTTCTTATTTTACTCTGCAGTGACCTTTAGCTCACTTTTATTTTCTCCATGATACAAGGCAGGCCTATGTGTTGAGGTTTCTGATGTATAGAAATATTGGATCCTAAATACTAATATTAGGAGGTAATTAATTAATTGATTTGTTTTCATTTTGTTTTAGATAATTTTTTTAGGCATATTGTAATTTATATAACTAAACTCCAGTTTCCTTTAATAATTATAAAGGTGTTTTCTACATCTATATTTGGGGCTATCCATTTACTTGCCTACTTTACCACCATTTGATACATTATATAATTTATTTTCAGTATATTCATACTTTGCCTCTGACAACAAAAAATTTTTCTTAGTAAATGTTCTCCTGAACCAGGTCTTATCCATAGGTGAAAAGTTTTTAGCCTGTGTTGAGATACCTTCTTTTTTCCCTTTGGGTCTTCAGAGGGAGCAGTGTTTTCTAAAAGTAGATAAAATTGTTCTTAATCACCAGCATTCCTATGAAGTAGGGAAATAATGCAAGCAAGCAGTTCCACTCCTCAGCATCTGTTTGAATATTTTATATATAAAAGAGGTTTTCTTCGGCATTCTTCTCCAGTCAGATACCAGAGATTTACGTTCACTTGGATTTTGATCTAAGATTTTTAATCTTTTCCCCCTTCCGCTTACAGTGAGGACTCAGAAGAAAAAGATGTGAAGACCAAGAAGGATGATTCTCACTCAGCAGGTAGTAAAGAATTTTTAATGTAATAGGTGTAATTCTATTTATATATTTATTTATTGGGCATTTTAATAAGTGGTTTTATTATAATGCCAGGCTCTGTGGTAAATGCTGCATTACAAGCATTATGTGTTTTCATCTTCAAAGAGCTCGCAGTGGTTCTCAATCCTGGTGGCTTATTACAGTTTCCTATGAAGGAGGTTTGTTTTGTTTTGTTTTGTTTTGTTTTTGGGTTTTTTTTTTTGCGGTACGCGGGCCTCTCACTGCTGTGTTCTCTCCCGTGCGGAGCACAGGCTCCAGACGCGCAGGCTCAGCGGCCATGGCTCACAGGCATAGCCACTCTGCGGCATGTGGGATCTTCCTGGACCAGGGCACGAACCCGTGTCCCCTGCATCGGCAGGCGGACTCCCAACCACTGCGCCACCAGGGAAGCCCTGTTGTAGGTTTCAAAAAAAAAAAAAAAAATTTATTTGGCTGCGCCAGGTCTTAGTTGCATTGTGGCGTGTGGGATCTAGTTCCCTGACTAGGGATCAAACCCGGGCCCCCTGGATTGGGAGTGCAGAGTCTTAAGCGCTGGACCACCAGGGAAGTACCTATGAAGGTTTTTTTTGGGTTCTTTTGGTTTTTCTAATTAATTAATTAATTTGTTTTTGGCTGCATTGGGCCTTCATTGCTGCACGCGGGCTTTCTCTAGTTGTGGCGAGCGGGGGCAACTCTTCGCTGCCGTGTGTGGGCTTCTCACTGCGGTGGCTTCTCCTGTTACGGAGCACAGGCTCTAGGCACGCAGGCCTCAGTAGTTGTGGCACACAGGCTCAGTAGTTGTGGCACACCGGCTTAGTTGCTCTGCGGCGTGTGGGATTTTCCCAGACCAGGGCTTGAACCCGTGTCCCCTGCATTGGCAGGCGGATTCTTAACCACTGCGCCACCAGGGAAGTCTGATATGAAGGTTTTTATAATGTACTTAATATCCATCCCATCCCAGGACTTCTCATTCAGTAAGGTCTAGGTGGGATGTTGGGGCTTTGTTTTGTATAAGTATTTACAGATTATTCTCATGCATAGTCAAAATTGAAAACCATTTACATGAACAAATAAAAGATATCAAACTAAATAGAATAATAAGAATAAGGGCGAGTGATGACTCCAGGTTGGAAAGCAAACAACGATTAGTTTCAATCTGACTCTTTTTAGCTGGGAAGTAGACCTTTGAAACAGTAGCCACAGAGAAAGTTTTTGTAAGAATTCTAAATTAAAAGAATTAATGAGGGGCTTCTCTGGTGGCGCAGTGGTTGGGAGTCCGCCTGCCAATGCAGGGGACACAGGTTCGTGCCCCAGTCTGGGAAGATCCCACATGCCGCGGAGCGGCTGGGCCCGTGAGCCATGGCTGCTGAGCCTGTGCGTCTGGAGCCTGTGCTCCGCAACGGGAGAGGCCACAACAGTGAGAGGCCCGCGTACCGCAAAAAAAAAAAAGAATTAATGAGGAACTGACTAAATTAAATGTTAAATCCTGATTACTCATTGGTATTTATTTTTTAAAATGTAACTCTTAAAAGAATTGAGAGTTTATCCCATCTTGCTCCCAACCATTTTAGTTGTGGTCTATATTCCCCTGCTTTTGCCTTCCTGGATCCCCCTTTAAATGAGACTGCTGGGCTTTCCTGGTGGCGCAGTGCTTGAGAACCTGCCTGCCAATGCAGGGTACACGGGTTCGAGCCCTCGTCTGGGAAGATCCCACATGCCGCAGAGCGGCTAGGCCCGTGAGCCACAACTACTGAGCCTGCGCGTCTGGAGCCTATGCTCCGCAACAAGAGAGGCCGCGACAGTGAGAGGCCCGCGCACCGTGATGAAGAGTGACCCCCGCTTGCCACAACTGGAGAAAGCCCTTGCACAGAAATGGGGACCCAACACAGCCAAAAATAAATAAATAAACAAACCAATGAACTGACATTAAAAAAAAAAAAGAGAGACTGCTATTTAGATAATATGTAGAGAGGGTAGACAGAGTTCCACTGGATTCACTCCACTGAGCTATTTTGCGTTCGTTTTTTTCTCAAGTCTGCTAATTGTCTGAAAATAAATTATATTAACCTTTTGCACTAGTGCTGTTGTGATAATATAACGTACACTTTTATTCATCTGCCTTGTGAATCCTAAGTTGAATCTCTTACATTTGTAAGCACTTGAGCAATTCAAGATGAATAACTCTGTACTAGTGTTAAGCTACTGTGAGGTGCGTTTAGTTTTGAGTCTACCAAAGTCAGTTCCGTTCCGTGTGTCTGTTTGTCTTCAGGTGAGGTTTTGGGTAGTGAAAGTGATGACTTGAACACTGACCATGGCAAAGCTTATAAGACTCGAGAGTTTCTGGAAGAGTAACAGCTAAACCTTAACAGAGTAAGAGAGCCTCAGAGTCCAGGAGAAGGGCTGTAGGTAGAGACTAATAAAAATATAACTTGATCTAGAGGCAGTAGGCTGGCATCCTGTTGTTTAACCAGATTTATGCACAACCACAACTGTGTGTTGAAAAGAACTTTTAATTAATAAAGTATAGTATATGAAAGTAATTGTTTTATAAAATTGTATTGAGATCTAATTGATTTTAATATGTGTTTTAAAGATTTCCCTCAATCTCCTCTAAACTGAAATGGCCACACCTCATTCATTGAAAAGGATAGTAGTTTGGCATTATTTTAGATTCTGTATGTTTTGTATCTTAGAATAAATATCATTGGAAGACAATGTTCCCCGTTCTACTATTTAAAAATATTTTTCTAACTAGTTTCTAAAAACTGTGTAGATAGGTTTGAATGTGATTGCGAATTTCAGGGCAAAGCAATGATACAAGTTTAAAGTATGTTATAGGAAACATGTGCTCACACCTTAATTCAGCTTTATTATTACTTAGAACTACATGCCTAAGTTATTTCATATGTGCTAGTGGGTGCATAGTCTTATTCAAGCTCATTCTTTGAATTTTAGCTCTTTTGTGTATTTTGTAGAAATTTTTAGGGATAAAATTTACCCTTTTTGAATGAAATAAAGCTGCAGGTTATATCTCATATCGGCTTTTCTAGTCAGCTGTCAAACTCAAAACTCTTTGATCATTGCATTATAACTTGGATATTGCAGAGGACAGTGAAGATGAAAAAGAAGATCATAAAAATGTGCGCCAGCAACGGCAGGCAGCCTCTAAAGCAGCCTCTAAACAGAGGGAGATGCTCATGGAAGATGTGGGCAGTGAAGAAGAACAAGAAGAAGAGGATGAGGTGCCATTCCAGGAGAGTACGTAAAGCTGCCTTGTTACTTTGGTCATGGTTGTAGTTTGTGACCTCGATTACTTCCACGTTTTTGTGGATGCTCAGTGTTAAAATCAGTTGCTTAAATTAGATACTAACTATTAAAAGAGATGACTGTTTTGATATCTATGTATATTTTTAAAGGTTCAGAGATTCCCATGATCATTATGTCCATCATTTCTAGTCAAATACTGAATGAACAGTTGTTAGACTAACAGTTACATGGTGGGTATTGTGATTAAGATTTGTATTTTGGCTTGGTGGAGAAGGGTGTAGACCTCTCCTTGCAAAAGAAGGTGTTAACTAAATTTAGATGTTTCACAGGTTACTCAGATTAATTAATTACATGTATATCTGCTTTGTATGTAGTTTTCTTACTTCATTTGTTTATACTTGGGCCAAACACACCAAATCAGTTGTTTCATTTCCCTAGTCTCATCAGGACTATATAGGAGTGATGGAACTACCAAAAGTTACTTGATGGCTTCAGTTTTTATCCAGATTAAGTCTTATCTTTTCCTGTTTTCAACGTACTCTTCAAACAAGTCAGTCATGTAACCCTCATGGTGCGTGCTAAACCATTTTACAGGTGGGGCCAGTGACAGCTCCAACCAGATTGGTAGTATCTGCAAATAGAATCCAAGAGTGTTTGACTTCCAAATCCATTCTCCATTCTTAGCACTCTCTCCCTTTGTTCACTTGGAAGGCTGTATACATTAAGTTGGACGTTGAAATTCTTCTTTCCTCTCAGAAGATTCCGGCAGTGATGAGGATTTCCTAATGGAAGACGATGATGATAGTGACTATGGCAGTTCAAAAAAGAAAAACAAAAAGATGGTTAAGAAGTCCAAACCTGAGAGAAAAGAAAAGAAAATGCCCAAACCCAGGCTAAAGGCCACAGGTGAGCTCTGCAGAAGTCAGATTAAATTACTGCTTTGAAAAATGTGAAGAACCAATAAACCTCTACAGAAGTTCTTCATTAGGGCTTGGCATTGACCACGTACTTAACAAAAATAAAAGGATCCTGTGTTCTATACCTGGAAGTATCACTTATTTATTAATAAGGACTCCAGCCCCTCTGAAATTCTGGTGGCTTAGCCCTGTTCTTCAACTACTGCCATACGAGAGGCAAGATTTGGGAATGACCTATTAGTGTCAGGTACAGTGGTAGAAACACCCCACCAGCATAGCTGTTACTGCCCTTTTTCCCCACTGATATCACAATCCCAGCAGCTAGTAAAGACTTGAAATTGTGAAAATACACACCTACAGTAATACATTTAAGTTCTGTGTTCTGATCCCTACACCATCCTCTGTGCTAGCAAAATAAAACCACACTTGACAGCAAAGATTCATTTTCTTTAGGCCCTTGTGGTTTCTACCAGGTATTCTCCTATTTGAAGCTAGTTTGTGATTAAATCAGAAAGCTGGATTTGCTTTTTCTTTATTTTAGCAAATAGAACTTTTACTCATCATGTCAGTTACTGTTAGTAATGATGGAACTGTTAAAAGTTATTTGATGGCTTTAGTTTCTATTCAGGTTAAGTTGCATCCCCTCTTCTTCACCCAAGTTTTAAACATAAACAATTTTTAGTTTCACAAGCCACTAAGGATGATGTGCAGTTTCTATAGCATCCTGTTTCTCTATTGTAAACATTACTGCTAACATAACATTACAGTGTTGGTTAAAAGGGTTTGGAAACCAGTACCCACCTTCATTTTTAGTAAGTTAGGGTGTTGTCTTTATAGATTTTTTTCTTACAGATTATTTTCTTTAGTAGCTGATTTTGTTAAAGATGCTTTCTTCCCTTCCCCAAATTGGTATTTTTCTTCTTTCAGTGACGCCAAGCCCTGTGAAAGGCAAAGGGAAAGTGGGTCGCCCCACAGCTTCAAAGGCATCAAAGGAAAAGACTCCTTCTCCCAAAGAAGAAGACGAGGAACCAGAAAGCCCTCCTGAAAAGAAAACATCTGCAAGCCCTCCACCTGAGAAATCTGGGGATGAAGGGTCTGAAGATGAAGCCCAGTCTGGGGAGGATTAAAAGTGATGATGGTTTGGGGAGAGATTTTATTAAAAAAAGAGAAAAAAAAAAGAAAAAAGAAAAAAAGAGGGAAAAAAAAAAGAAAACCTACTTAAGATAGAATATGGTTTTGGCTATGGCTTGACTCATGGGCTTTCAATGCTTTTTTTTTTCCTTTTGTTGAAAATAACTTTTTCTTTTTCTTTCCTTTTTTTTTTTTTTTTTTTTAAGAAAACCATTGTATGTTTAATTTACCTTTTTTGTCTATGGGTCTCTTTGTCACGACCCCCTCTTTTCCCTCCCCCTCTTTCCCAATGAAAGCCATGTTAAATTAATCACTGGATTGACTGCTTCATCTTTTTATTTTTAATGGAGGGTGTGCCACAGTTGTAAAGCAATAAGATTTGAGGTGAACACTATGGAAATTTTGCTTTTTGCTAAATGGTAGCAAGTTAAACAGTAATTAGAAAACATAGAAGGTTTTAGTTAAAAATGATTGTTTCTCTACCTGAACTTTTTAAGAAAACAGTTGTCATCTAATACAAGTTTATATTCTATATACAAAAATATGGATGTCTAGAAAAATCATGACTTTAAACTTCCACTGATGGGGTAGGTAGGAGATAAGGATGAATTCAGAATTGTTACTAAAAGTATTCATGTTTTTTTATCCTGGGGCAGCACAGGGAATTGAGGTTACCTGACCTTGTTTGAGGGTGTGGGTTATTTTTTTTTTTTTTAATTTCATCCCTTGTTATCTCTAAGAGACTCGGAGCCAGTGATCCTTTATCCTGCTACAGTCTTTAAGGAACTTTAAAGAAAAAAAAAAAAAAAGCAAGGGCCGCCAAAACTTAAATCTTTCTTGATTTTCTATTTCATTCTCTAATGGTTCATGTTTTAAAATATATATATGTATCTATTCTGTTTCTTGGATAAAATTTTACCAAGGATCAAAAGAAGAAACCCTAGAATTTAAATGGGGAGATCTATATATCACAGTGGATTTCTTCTCAAACTGACAATGTTTAAGTTTTAAGCAAATAAAGCACCAGTTAATGTGAAACTCAATCACAAAGACTTGACATTTTTGGTTTATGAAAACAGAGAATTGAAATTCTCGTATGCCATAAATGTGCATTCAGATCCCATGAACCATGCTCTGTTTTTATCTGGGGATAGAGCGTTTTCCTTTTCATACCCCTGTCTTCCCATTTCTTCGTAGGAACATGGTATGAAGTCATCTCTTGGATTCCTGCTAGGACATAGGACACTACTGCACAGCCCCACCACTAATGTGTACCAGCCCTGCTCTAGGACATGAGTTCTCCTGGCTCTGTTCTTCACTTACATTACATCCTGTGCTTGACGGGGAGTATGTTAAATGCTGCTCCAACACTATTCAGTCAGCAGTTATCTTTTTACTGGTGCCCTTGCTCACTGCTCATGTTGCTTAAAGCAGGAGTTTAAGGGGCTCTGAGGGGCTGGAGAAACCATATATTCAGGAGGTCTGTGTGTAGTTGATAACAGCCTTGTTAGATGCCTTATGAAGGCAGTCACAAGACAGATCTGTAGGTTTGCTCCTCCACATTCTGATACCATGAGCTAATGGGAACAAGGTTTAGGGGGTCTTAGTGTGCTAATAAGTCGAAAAATCAGTGAAATTTAACCTCTGCCTTTTTATCTAGATTTGCTTCCTCAATATTTACTGCGCAGTTTTCTTTTACCTATTGAGTTACAGTGTAGTTTTCTCTCATACAACCTGGTTCTTACAGATGTTCATAGAACAAAGGTTATTTAAGGAATATTTTTACTCTGATTTTTAAGACAGTGTAAGGAATATCCTTATTCTGTGATTTTTTTTCTTTTTTTTTTTTTAAGAAAGCTCCCAGTGGCAGAGAGTCATTTCACTGTTGCACTATGCGTGTTAAAGAATGAATTTGGAGATTTTAGTACTCGGCCAAAAATGTAAAACTTGAACATTAAGTAGCAATTGGATTATTATCTTTCGTGAAGGTTAACTTTATAGTTGTGAACTTTGTAATGAGGTGTTAAAGATTATTCTATTTGCTATATGGGTTTGTTCAGGTATTTTAACAAGAAGGTTTGTGTTCACGTACTGAAAAAACCTATCAGTGTTTCCACCATGCACTTCTATTTGTAGGGGTTTATAACTTTGAGTCTTACATTCCTAGTAACATTTGTGCTTTCCTTAGATTATATTTCGTGAAGATTGGGGGCAAGTGTCTTTTAAAACTTTAGCCTTGGTATTTTATGTAACACAGTCTCTGTAATATATTAATCTGCACTAACATCTCTGTGATATATGCACATCCTTTAGGGGTAATCACATCTTCTAGGTTATTTGTGTGCATTTGGTTGGGCTTTTTGTTTGGGATCCCTTTTTTAAAGATTAATTCATGAGATTGAAAAATGTATTATATATTTCTAATAGACTGGACAAAGGATCTGTGTCCCCAAGAAAGACAGGCTCTGAATGACCTTTGTTTTCTCCACTTTCTGCTAATGATTTAAAACACTCTGGTCTTCCCCTCAAACCATGCATGCCAATAGGACAGTTGTGGTGTCTCAACTGGAAACAGGTGCTCAGTAGTCAGGCTTGATAGTGATGTCAGAACAGGTTACAAGCGATAAGCTGATAGCGACTGGCCATTGGCACCACCCTTGACTAAATGCCCTCTTTCTCTAGTGTGCCTATGGTGAGGTGGCAGCATTCACTGTCTTGCAGTGCTCAGGAAGTGGGACATTCACTTTGAACGTGCTTGTTTGTATTATCTCAATTCTCTATGTTAGCTCTGTTAGGTTTACCTCTGGAACATGGATTTCGGCAGCTATGCTAACTGACACTACGTTCTAGTACTTAAGATTCTTTTTTTGAGACCTCCCCAACATGCACATGCGTGCGCACAGACACACACACACACACACACATACACACACACACACCATACACCCCCAGAAATGGGTAGCTTCCATGGTATTAAACCTATCTGTAGCCTGCTGCTGCTTTTAGCCTTCCCCACCTCAGATTATAATCAATGGAGTGGGCCCAAAGGATACCTTTTAATTTCAGTAATGGTATATCTGTCCTGCTTTCTAACACATCTCTCCCTTTCATCTCTCCATGCCCTATTGAGTCCATGTAGGAAAATTAATGGCTGTGTCCTCCTTTATGGAGGTAGTGAGTGAAAAATCTTTAAATCTGGAAGAATAGTAGTTGATTTCCCATGTTGGAGCTTTGATACTTTTTTTTTTTCTCACAATAACTGGTTTGCTCCAGGTTCAACCCTCAGTTCAATACTTACTCTTGGTACTGGTTCACAGCATTTTCTTACAGGTAACTAATCAAGAGTGGAATTTGAGGTTACAATCAGTAGTTTTTGACATTCTTGTGGATATGATCAACTAAACTGAACTTGACACTTTTTTTAATGTTTTATTTTTTTTTAATCCATGAACATTCAGTAACAAGTGGCTTTTAGACTAGTGGTTGAGGAAAGGGAATAGTGCTTTTTTCCCTTTCCCTAGGAGATGTTTTGAGAGTGTTAGAAAGGCAGGAGCAACAGGGAAAGCTTTATTAAAGGTCATGTGGCCGTTGTGGCTTTTATGAAGAAAGGGAGTTTTGATTTGAGCAGTTCTTTCTGTGCGTGCATCGCCAGGAGCTATGCTGAGGAGAAGAAACTATCACTTTAGGAGTTTGGAAAGGAAGAAACCTAGCCTGTGGTTTTTGTGGCATAGAGACAGATACTTAGAAGGAGTGACACTTTCTGTCACGGGATAGCTCTTGAGGTTGGAGAGTTGTCCTTTTCTCTGTGCGTGGAGCTGGATTTATTTGAAAAGGGAGTTAGTTTATTTGAATATTGGGATATCAAACTACCCATAGCCAAATTTCAATGTGCAACTCATTTTCCCTTTTTCTTGAGATAAGCTTGATACAAAATGAGTCTTTTTGAGTCCCAAATCCCTAAACTACACTTTTTTTCAAAGCCTAATTCACAAAATTCACAGTGGTGCTGTGTATTAACCACTATTGGGAAAAATCTTGTAAACCTGCCTGTTGCCATGCCAATGGAGTGACTGAACTGGTGACATCTGTTTGAGCATGCTTTGTGGCTGGTGGAATGCCACCATTGTGCATACACTTTGTACATCAGGGGTGAAGGGAGGGTTTTCTAGATTATGGGGGAGGGTAAAATTGGGATTTTTTTTTGTTCTTTTTTGGTGGGGTGTAGGGGTATAGTACTCAGCTTATGCCCTAAATAACTTGTATAAAAACCCCTGAAGTATTGTGTGGGTGTGTGTGTGTGTGTGTGTGTGTTACATGTCTGGCAGTTAAACCTTTGTCTTCTGGAAATTAGTGAATTCTTTTCTTTTTTTCCTCCAGAATTATTTGTTACAAGATTTGTAAATAAGAGCTCTACTTAGTTTGTTTACCAAGAACATGTTGCAGCAAACCTTCTACACCTGATTCCCTCAAGGTTGAAGGAAAGACTTAAGACTTGCCAGGTTAAGCAGCAGCCAGGTTCTCAGTAATTGTTCACCTTAATTCATCTTTCAGACTTCATTTTGCCAGCTCTAAAATTCCCAGTCTTCCTTAATTGTAGTCCTTAACCTTTTACGTTCTGAGCAGGAAGGGTAAAAGAGAAGAACCTGCTTAAATGTATTTAATTGTCCTTGGGCTGAGACCAGGGCATCCCTTAATACTGCAGTGTTGCTGGGTACATGTGATCAGACACCGAGGGTTGGGCATTCTTGCAATACCTTAACAGTGCTGAAATCTGTAGCGTGGTACTAAGGAAGTTAAAGTTTGAATGTAACCACTTTATTTAAAAAAAATTTTTTTTAATTTAAATGAAAAGGGGTTGAAGTGAACATGATTTTGTTGACCATGTTCGTGAATTCTAGATGCAACATGCATTGGTAGACTTGTGTGATGGTCTTTTGTGATACTTAATTTTTACATATCCCAGTCTCTGTATGTATCTACATAGACAAAGAAAAAAACAAATTCCTGCTTTCTCTTATTGAAGGGTTTCCAGGACTGCGTGTCTGTTCCTGAGCTCTGTTTTAAGTATGTGTATCCTTTGCTTGTATTTTGTATTAAAAAATAAGAAAAAGAACCCTTTATTGTTGAGCATGTTGGCATTGTCCCTTTTATTTTTTTCTCTTTTTGGGACACATGAAGCAAGTTATTCTTTTTCTGTATCTTTTTTTCTTTTGTAAACTTTTTTTTGTTTTGTTTAAAAATGGCTTTATAAAAGGGCTTTTGTAACCCAGATGCGTGCTCTGTGTACTTCTTGTAATACTCTCAAGCAAATACACTGACTTACTATACAGTTGATCACCTTGGTCTGTCAGCTCCCAGTCCAGCCTGACTTTAGGGGGAACCCACTATCTGAATGAATTCTTTAGAAATTAGCAGTGACATCACTGGTGCTGGTAACAAGAAAAGTATGCCTTGTCTTAATTAGTACTTCGGAGTAAGGAATCAAGAGAGGCAGTGTATTCGTTAACTTTTGATTAATCAAGGGAGCACTGGGCTTGGTGCATGAGGATCCCTAGTTAACGTTGTTTCTTGTGTTCATGTCCAGGTTATGAAGTCTTATGGAGGGAAAAATTCTTTAAATAATCATATGTAATAAAGGATAGTGTTCATACTCATAAAACAGACATCTGCGTTCCATTTCAAATACCTATAAAAATTACACTATCTTGCAATTTATAGTTAAGTATTGTCTCTTAGATGGAGAATATGGTACAAGATACTGTAGCTATTAGGGATTTTATCCTTTTCAACCTTTCCCCTTGTTTACATTCTTGCCTTGTCATCTGAATATTGTAATTAACATACAAACTCACCTTGGCTTTGAAATTAAGTGCTTTTTGCATGCTGTTACCCTTTAGTGACTAGCTAACTTGGCATTTATTTCTTACATTGTTGTTTGTCCCAGGTCAAAGTTTACTTCAGAAGAACGTTAACCAGCCACTTTTCCGCATAATCTTCAGGTGTTTTATGATTAACAGTATCAAATTTCTGTTTCAGTACAATGCTGAAGAAATAGAGTCTGGTTTAAAGGACTTCAAAAACCATCAGGTAGGGCTTCCCTGGTGGCACAGTGGTTAAGAATCCACCTGCCAATGCAGGAGACATGGGTTCAAGCCCTGGTACGGGAAGATCCCACATGCCGTGGAGCAGCGAAGCCCGTGTACCGCAACTACTGAGCCTGCGCTCTAGAGCCCGCGAGCCACAGCTACTGAAACCTGTGTGCCTAGAGCCCGTGTTCCGCAACAAGAGAAGCCACCGCAATGAGAGGCCCGTGCACTGCAACGAAGAGTAGCCCCCGCTCGCTGCAACTAGAGAAAGCCCGCGCTCAGCAACAAAGACCGAACTCAGCCAAAAATAAAGTAAAAAGTAAATAAATTAAAAAAAAGAAAAAACCATCAGGTAGACAAACAGACTCATAGAGGTTGGGTTTGGTAAACATTCGGAACTCCCTCACTCGACTCCTATCCGTGAGCATTACTCTACAGTAACTTAACACTGTAGCTGTGCAGCACTTTGCAGTTTATGAAGCTTTTTTATTTACATAGTACCTTATTCAGTTTTCCCAGCAACTGTGACTGCTCAGGTGTTGTTCCTCCAATTCTGTAGAAAATAAACTGGCTCAGGATGTGATTCGACGTGGCTAGTATGTGGTACAAGGCTTGAATCAGGTCGTTCTTTAAATTGTCACAGCTGTTCTAAAACCAGCTCCCATTATCTTATGTAAATGTGTCCCTTGGGGCTTCCTACTGATAATAAACTTTTGAACATATTGCTGTTGTTCAGTATCACTAAGTAACAGTGATACTTGAACCAGTCCAATGAGTTACATCAAAGATTTAATGGGAAAAATGTCTTTTCAATGAGATACGAAAATTTCTCATTAAATACTTAAATTTACTTGAAAATCCCTGTGGTCCCTGCATACGAAGCTTCAACTTATGTAAAAGCTTTCATTTCTTTTTATTTTTGATTATGTTTTAAGGTAATGGCTATACAGAGGAACATATGTCATCTTGACTGCACCGCCCTTATCCTTTGCCAGTAGAGGGCGGTATTTGTCCTCCATATACTTAGCTACTGGGACCATTGCTTACCCCATCTCATCTTTAGATACCGGCTCCTGGGCTCAGCGACCACAGGTTATCGGGACACTGTACCACCTGCTTGGGTTAGAGATGTTCTGTGATCAGTGTGCCCACTTATCATCCTAGTATATGCAGCAGCAATATTTTCTGATTTCAAGTGCAAAAATAGGATCTCAATTCATACACATCTGTCTGCTTGTGTTCCCTTTTAACAGTTCTAAAAGATGAAAGTGTATGTTGAGATTTCAAAAATGCATCTGTGGACGAAGTGAGAGAGTGGCATTGACAATATATACACTACAAAACGTAAAATAGATAGCTAGTGGGAAGCAGCTGCATAGCACAGGGAGATCAGCTCTGTGTTTTTTGTGACCACCTAGAGGGGTGGGATAGGGAGGGTGGGAGGGAGACGCAAGAGGGAGGAGATACGGGGATATATGTATACGTATAGCTGATTTCACTTTGTTATAAAGCAGAAACTAACACAACATTGTAAAGCAATTATACTCCAATAAAGATGTTAAAAAAAAGATGCATCTGTGAACTCTTGGCCCCGTTTGGAAACAGGTGTTGCCTTTTGGAATTGCCCTCCAGCTCAAAAGCCTCATTTCTTGCACAGGCAGCACTGGTAACATGTTCGTGTACAGCAATACTGAGACTTCTTTTCAAGGTAACATGGTGCCTTGTATTCCTTTATCTTGCTGGCATGCTTCTCTTTCCCTCCATTATTTTAGTAGAATGGACAGGTACCCATTCGAGATGCTTTTGGCTGGGCCACTGTGAGGAGAAATCAGTATTGCTCGTGGGTGTAACCCCTGTTTCAATATTAAAGTCCTGGACAAATATAGTGAAATAAATGCTGTGTTGATTCTGAGGTCAGAGAATGAGAGTGCAGCCAGAGTTTACATCCTAGTAAAGAAAATAATTACTTAAAAATATGATAATATAAAATGTTAAAAAGTAATAGTTTGCCTTGATTTAGCTCTAAGTTGGCACCCACAAGTGATTTGTTTAAAAATCTAACTTTGGGGGCTTCCCTGGTGGCACAGTGGTTAAGAATCCGCCTGCCCATGCAGGGGACATGGGTTCGAGCCCTGGCCCGGGAAGATCCCACATGCCTTGGAGCAACTAAGCCCGTGCGCCACAACTACTGAGCCTGCGCTCGAGAGCCATTGAGACACAACTACTGAGCCTGCGTGCCACAACTACTGAAGCCTGCGTGCCTAGAGCCTGTGCTCCGCAGCAAGAGAAGCCACCGCAGCGAGAAGCCTGCGCACTGCAACAAAGAGTAGCCCCCGCTCGCCTCAACTAGAGAAAGCCCGCGTGCAGCAACGAAGACCCAACACAGCCAAAAATAAATAAGCTAATTAATTTTAAAATAAATAAAAATTAAAATCTATCTTTAAGGAATAAGTAGTAGATCAAGGAAGATCACATATATATTATTATTATTGGTAATGTTTTAGCTATTAAGCTGAATACATATGTAGAGAGAGATAGGCATACACACACACAAAAACCCTTTTAATAAAATGTGTGAGACCACTTCCTTGGCCAATGTGGAATGTAATGTGTCTAATGGATGACACTTTTTCCACCTTGACTAGGAACAAGAATACATAAGGCTCTCCTGACTACATGAGATTAGGGCGGATGAGTTAGGTAAGGCTCTGAAGGAGGTAGAAAGTCACTGGAACAAGAAAAACGATGGCCTAAATTTTGGGGGAAATAACAATTTGGTAACTCTAGATGATTGGTTATGTGATAAAAATTGATTCTCGGGCTTCCCTGGTGGCGCAGTGGTCGAGAGTCCGCCTGCCGATGCAGGGGGCGCGGGTTCGTGCCCCGGTCCGGGAAGATCCCACGTGCCGCGGAGCGGCTGGGCCCGTGAGCCATGACCGCTGAGCCTGCGCATCCGGAGCATGTGCTCCGCAGTGGGAGAAGCCACAAGAGTGAGAGGCCCGCGTACAGCAAAAAAAAAAAAAAAAAAAAAAATTGATTCTCATCAATGAACTCAATGTGTATAGTGATATAATTAATAAAAAGTCGATCGTAAAACAGTTGTCTTTACCCAAAAAGTGTATAGGGACAGTCACATACACTGGGTCCTCACTTTGTGACTATAAATTGGTTCTCTAATATGACTTAATGGAATAAGGTACTGATCATTTATAAAATACGGTTTTACATCTAAAGTAGTTAAGAATGAAATAGCAAAGCTCTTTTCAAAGACACTAAATGTCTTTAGGAGTCATAGAGGACTCAGCTAACATTTTGTTTAGATCTTGGAACATAATCTGGGGCTTCAGTAACCTAACTTCATATCTAATGCATGCCACATCTCAGTTACAAACTCCAAGCTCCTCCTCTTTGGTCTTTTCCTCCTGCCTCTGACCTAATACACCACTATCTCTCTTTTCCTTTTTTTTATTTTTGTGAATGAACAGTTTCTATGGCGTTAGTGTTTCTGAGGTAAATATATTGTTTATACATGAACCAGATAGCCCTAGAAGTGGTTGGGGAACCAGCTGTCCTGTAGAGAGTCACACAGTTGGCCCAAGTACAAGATAAATAGCACTTCCTGGTAAACCTGGACCAATGCAGAACTTAGACTCCAAAGCTCCACTGTAGGGCGCTGCTGCTGTGACCTCAGGTATGCAGGATATACACGGTGCCTAGTCAAAGAGAGTGCTTGCTGCCCTAGACCTTGCACAATGGGCCACTCTTGGGTTATCACAAAGCAGGTCACTCCTTTCCTCATCTTGCTTTCCCTCATTCTCTTCTCATGCCCTCAAGTGAAGTAATAAGACCTAATATTTGGCTCAGGGGCCACTCACTCCAAAGTCAACAGCACTGAGCAGTCGCTGAGAAGCAGATGCCCTGCTCTGGGAGATCCAAGTCCAAGCGCGGACACACTCCTAATGCCAGACAGTAGAAAAGGGAGTTCCTACTACATCTGTTGCTTCTAGAGCTCACCTCTGAATTAGCCAGCCATTTTCAATAATGAAAATTATGGTGACTATATTCCAAACCCAAAATTGGGACCTGTGGTATGATGAAGAGTTTTGTCCTACTCCTCATTAGGAAAAAAGTCTAAGATACAGTCTGGATCTCAAAGTATTAGCATTTCTGTGATACTTTTATAGTTTAAGGAACTAAAGCGTGAAATATTTAAAATGGGATTACTCCAGGAAATGCATGTGACCTGTATAAAAAGTGTAACAGGGCTTCCCTGGTGGCGCAGTTGTTGAGAGTCCGCCTGCCGATGCAGGGGACACGGGTTCGTGCCCCGGTCCGGGAAGATCCCACATGTTGCGGAGCGGCTGGGCCCGTGAGCCATGGCCGCTGAGCCTGCGCGTCCGGAGCCTGTGCTCCGCAACGGGAGAGGACACAGCAGTGAGAGGCCCGCGTACCGGCAAAAAAAAAAAGTGTAACAGGTGTTAACAGCAGAGTTGAGAATAGCACGTAACACCTACTAAAGCATGAGTTTGTTTTACTGAAGCCCCCCATCGCCTTTCCTCATCTTGAGACCTGCTTTAAGGGAAGTTTTGTGGCTGGTTGTGGATGAAGCAGATCTGTTTAGAGTGATCTTGGGCTAGTCACTTACCCACCCAGCCCCCCATCTCTCCACACCCCATGCCTGTTTCTCCTTTTTATAAAATGGGGATAATAAGAGACTGACTTTCCTCTTCTTCAAAGGGACGCTGTGAGCATGAATGAGGCTGTGTGCACGTAACACCTGGAACCTAAGTTGCGGCTGGCTTTGTAGACTAACCAGCCTCAAAAGCAGCAAAGTACCTCTAGGCAAGGTACAGGGCCGGTGAAACCCTTATTCCTGCAGAACTGAAATCCCTTTAGCTTTGTCTTTGAAGTACAAATGAGTTATTTATTAGTGAGAACACTCTTGCAAAAGGGTAAACTTTAACCAGTCCATAATGTAGGGTGGCTTTAGAGGGGAAGGAAGAGTGATAGTAAAAAAAAAAAAAAAAAAAAAAATAAAATAAAAAAAAAAAAAAAGAGTGATAGTAATTCCCACATCACCTACTCTAGTGAAAGGGTTTTTTAATAGTGGAGGTACACAGAACTGATTGGCGTTCAAGTGTTTCTTCAGCTTCTCATAGGAAAAAAAGTTCCACCCAGTGGTTACAAACTATATTCCTAGTCATGGGACATACATTTCAAATGAGGGAACACTCGTTTTCACTGGAAAACTTATTAGAAATACTTGTCAAGAGCATATTTCTGGTGTATGAAATCACTATATTTTTGTATCTTTGGTTTTTCAAGTTTAATACCAGAAAGGAAGCCACAGCACTATCTATAGTAGCCATCAGCAGGGACAGAACCCCAGGGCTCAACGGAACTGTTTCACTGTTGCAGTGTGATAGCCTGTGTTCTCATGATCCTGGAGCCTCACTAGGACGCCTTCTGTGGAGGGCCGGGATCAGGAGACCCTGATGTTTGTTTCTTTTACTGTTTCATCTTTACAGATGAAGAGCATCTTGCAACCAAACCCCAGGGATGAACTGCAAGATGGATGCCTCCCTCTTCCCCCACAAATTCTCTTCAGTCTGTGGGGGAAAAAGACCCAATTTCAACAGATAGGGAAGAGGCCTTTTTTTATTTTATTTGTTTTAATGTATTTATTTATTGATTTGGCTGCATTGGGTCTTTGTTGCTGTGCGTGGGCTTTCTCTAGTTGAGGTGAGCCAGGGGCTACTCTTCGTGGCGGTGCAGTGGCTTCTCTTGTTGCGGAGCACGGGCTCTAGGTGCGAGGACTTCAATAGTTGTGGCATGTGGGCTCAGTAGTTGTGGCTCGGGGGCTCTAGAACACAGGCTCAGTAGTTGTGGTGCACGGGCTTAGTTGCTCCGCAGCATGTGGGATCTTCCCGGACCAGGGATCGAACCCATGTCTCCTGCATTGGCAGGCGGATTCTTAACCACTGCGCCACCAGGGAAGTCCAGAGACCTTTTTTAAAAAGTTCAATTTGTATAAGTTGAGTAACAGTTGGACTGTACAAATACTGAAATTCTGGTCAGCAGCCTGTTATCTTGTAATACTCTCTTCCATCAGATTTTTAAGAACACCATTTGTGCTTCTTGTGTAGATAAGATAACTCCCAGAAGTTGAAAGTCCCCCTTGTCATGCTATCTTGCCTAAGGAGATAAAACTGGTTATCGGGGCTTTAGTAAAATTTTCACTTTTCTCAACCCAGTTAGCATCTCTGAGCTCTGTTAACGTGCATGACACATGCTTCCTCCTCATTAGGCGTTTTGGATAAGTGTCAGCATTTAAGGTCATGAGAACTGGAATTTTGTTCCCTCTTAAGAGTATGGTATTAAGAAAACTTAGCTGAACACTGGGATAGCTCTCTCCCTCCCTCTCTCTCTCTCTCTCTCTCTCTCTCTCCCTCTCTCTCTCTCACACACACACACACACACACACACACGCACATTCTTGTAGAGTCAGAATGCGGGCTGGGGGCAGACAGACAAACAAGGCAGGTTCTCAATAGGAAAGCATCCAATGGTGAAGGGCCAGCATGAAGAATAAGGAGCCCGCCTTCCTGAGCCCCATTTCTCTAATCACTTGGCAGACCAAGTCAGTTCTTGCGTGTGTCAATCAGACTTTCAAGAGAGATTTATTTGTTATGGGATGTTTGCTTCTTTTCCTGTTTTCCACATGAAATTCTTAATTGAGAATACACATATTCATTTTCTTATCAGTGTAATAGAGTTAAATGACTAGTAACTAGGACTTCCCTGGTGGTGCAGCGGTTAAGAATCTGCCTGCCAATGCAGGGGACACGGGTTCGAGCCCTGGTCCGGGAAGATCCCACGTGCCGCGTTTGAGCCTGAGCTCTAGAGCCCACAAGCCACAACTACTACTGAGCCCATGTTCCGCTACTGAAGCCCGCGCGCTTAGAGCTCGTGCTCCGCAACAAGAGAAGCCACCGCAATGAGAAGGCCGCGCACTGCCACGAAGAGTGACCCCTCTTGTTTTTAAGTGCTTATGTGTAAGGAATCCTCTTGAATGTTTATCATCCCTTCTATCATTGAATCCTCACAACAGTCCCATGAGGTCCAGGTAGTATCACTATCCCCAATTTACAGAGGAAGAAACTGAGGTCTAGAGATGGGTAAGCAATGTGCTCCAGATCACATCTCCTGACAAACACAACATTCTGCTACTTTTATTTTTCTGCTACTTTTTTATTGACTAAGGCCAACATTGATCAATTGCATTAGGCTATTCCCCAGAATACCCAGCCTGTAGCCCAAATATCAGGAAGCGATGAATTGACCAAAAATAGATGAACAAGAGTGATATAATGAAGAAAAATAACAACTTTAGACAGAAAGTCAGGGATCCGGGTTTGAGCTCTCGTTCTCCACCAACCAGACACTTACTTTCCCGGAGTCTCAGTTTTCTCAGACTGTTACCTATGTCAGTAACATCTACTTCTCAGGGTTGTTATGTGGACCATAAGTGAAACTGCCCAGCAAGAGGCCTCATGGTGGTATATCCTCCCGGGGGGGCGGGGCTGCGGGGGGGGGGGTGGGATGGGACGCTAATAATGCATCACTAGCACGAACAAGAAGCAGCCTCAGTTGCCGAGAACGGGACAGCCCTTCATGCGTGCTGCAGAGGGGCGTTACATTTCTCTGTGTTTTCTCTTGCAGGTGGGATGATGGTGCAGTCCAGCTGAATGAGGGGATGGGAGGAAGGGCTGGGAACCACCCAGCCAACTTGTCTCAAGGCTCCTGGCTGCCTATCCTCTGTGCCTCCCAAGTGCCTTGCTTCAGGCACTGTCTGTTTATTTATACTTGTCTTGTGAAATAGCTGGCAAACAACAGGCTTCTTATGTACATTTTGGTACTTGTGGATGGAGCCAGACAGGGGTCTCTGTTGGAATGCCCTAACATCCAGGAAGGGCACAGGCCAGGCCTGCCTCAGAACAGCATTCTCTTGGCTGGTCAGATCTCCTTGGTTAGGCAGTGGGGGTGGTGCATGGTGGAAACATAGAGAAACATCTAATATCCCTGCTCTGACTAGGAAAGGGGACAATAACAGTGTGGGCTGGGGAGGAGGGGGGATGGTTGGGAGGGGTGTGAGTTCCCACTCAGCCCTCCCCCTCCGATGCTGCAGCTCCTATAGAGGAGGAGGGCTGGGGTGGGGGGGCCTGGAGTTTCAGCCATACCTCGGTGGACAGGCTACAACTGCCAGCCTAGCGCAGGCCTGTGGGGTCTCAGTCTTGGGGGAAGCGCTGGTGGTGAGCGGAAAGCGACACGAAACAGGAAGTGGGGAGGTAAAGACCCCAAGGTAGCAGCATCCTCTAGGAAGTTGTTTATGGCTGGCAGGCCCTGCGTCTGCCTGCCTCCTGAATCCATCACGGCGTGCTCCTAATTCAACTAGATTTCAAAGGTATTCCATATATTCTAGGACACCTAGTATTTCTTTTTTTGAGTGTGTGTATGTATAAGAGAGAAACAGGCAGAGCCTCAAGTGTTTGTGTGTTCTGGATGCTGGGAGGCTGGAAGGCGGGGGCTTCTCATCCCTCTGGAGCCCCTCCTGTCTTGTCAATGTAGCCAAAGGACCCGTTGACTGCGGGGTCCTCCCATTTCCCCGGGCTAATTACATGCCTCTTTATGAAAGGAAATAGTTTCTCCACCGAGCTGGGAAACCCAGGTCTCTGGTGCCCCCTCTTCATGGGTATCATGGGAAGGACAAGAAAGGAAGCAGCTGCTTGCAGTCTTCCCTGCCTTCCCTGGCCTCTCCAGGAGCGCCCAGCCCAGCCCGGAGACACGGACTGTCTCCTCCCCGCAGAAGCTCCTGCAACTGCCACTGGGCCTGGCTGTGATGTGACATGGATGCTTTGAGGAAACCCAAGCAGAGGACGTGATTAGGTGGTGGATACAGGCTGTGTGTAGAAAGGACCCTAAGGAAGTTGAGTTGTTTCTTCACAGCCCCTCAGCTGCTGCCTGGGAGTGAGAGGGAGTGTGGCTGTCCCCACCCCGGCTGTGTACAGCTGCTGGGGAGGCTGCTTCAAGCTTGGCTGGGGGAGGGGGTGCGGGGGAGGGTGAGGAGGGAGGACAACCCAGTGTGGGGGCGGGGGAGGTTGGCTGAGGTCCCAGGACAGGGCTGCAAGATCTTCCTCTCCCCGAGGCCCTCCTGTCAGCACAGTCCCTGGGAGGTGGTTTTAGAAAATAGCCCCTGGTGGGACTCTCTGTGCGAGGGATGCAGAGGCGCAGTTATGGGAGCAGGAAACAGCTGGGCTGCTGCTTCCCTGCAAAGGTTACTCATGAGGCAGATTCCAGGATGTGAGGGTTACGGGCACCTTTCCTCTTTCCACCACTGGAGAGACAGACAGACAGACGGACGGGCGCAGAGAGACAGAGAGAGGAAAGATCACGAGAGCCACAGTCTCTGCAAGACCTGCAGTGAGATGGAGGAAGCTGCTCAGCTGGGAGAGAGCCGGGCCGTGCCGAACCTCAGGAGAGACCATCTCTCCACCTCTTCTCTGTCGCCTTTCTCTGACCGTTTAATCTCAGGGCTACCCCCAAGGTTCCAAGAGCCTCTCCCTCCAATTCTCCTTTTATTTTTATTATTTTATTTTTTCATTTATTTATTTTTGGCTGCATTGGATCTTCATTGCGGTACACGGGCTTCTCATTGCGGTGGCTTCTCTTGTTGCAGAGCACGGGCTCTAGGCACGTGGGCTTCAGTAGTTGTGGCTCACGGGCTCAGAAGTTGTGGCTCACGGGCTCAGTAGTTGTGGCTCACGGGCTCTAGAGTGCAGGCTCAGTAGCACGAGCTTAGTTGCTCTGCAGCATGTGGGATCTTCCCGGACCAGGGCTCGAACCCGTGTCCCCTGCCTTGGCAGGCATATTCTTAACCACTGCGCCACCAGGGAAGTCCCAATTCTCCTTTTAAAAAATGTCAAAGTTGGAGTTCCCTGGTGGTCCAGTGGTTAAGACTCCACGCTTCCATTGCAGGGGCCACGGGTTCAATTCGTGGTCGGCGATGTTGTGTGAGGAAATTGGGAATGGGGAAATCAGGAAGAGGAGTGAAGATTAACCTGAATTTGTGGCCTTTCAAAGACCATTCAGCAATCTCCTCTGTGAAGAAGATCAGCCCACTCATTTATTTTGCCTCAACTACATTCAACGCAGAGTGCGATAGAGGCAGAGAAAAGACACAGAGGACACGGTAGAGACTGTAAGCCCCTTGAAGGCAGGAGATCTCTCTCTCTCTCCCATATTTGAAATTTTTATTGAGATCATTGCAAATTCACATGCAGTTACAACAATAAGGTTCCTTGTACACTTTGCCCAGTTTTCCCCAAAGGTAACATTTTGCAAACCTACAGTGTAATATCACAACCAGGATATTGACCCTGATACAATCCACCAAACTTATCTAGGTTTTCCATGTTACTTGTGCCTGTGCTTGCATGTGCGTGTGTGTGTGTGTGTGTTTAGTTTTATACAATCTTATCGCCTGTGTACGTTTGAGCTATCACAATCCAGATTCTGACGTTACAACATGACAGGGAGCAAGGATCCTTTGTGTCACCCTTTTATAACCCTCCTTCTCCCCCATTCCTGGCAGCTCCTATTCTGTGCTCCATTTCTAAAGTTTTATTTCAAAAAATGTTGTATAAAAGGAATTACATAGCATGTGTCTTTTGGGGATTTGCTTTTCTCTCAGCATAATTCCCTGAAGATCCATCCAAGTTGTTGTGTGCCTCAGTAATTCATCCCTTTTTATCCTTTTTATTGGTGAGTAGTAATCCATGGTATGTTGTTACTAGAGTTTATTTAACCATTCACCTTTGGAAGGACATTCGGGTTGTTTCCGGTTTGGAGCTATTACAAATGAGGCTGCTATGGACTTTTGGGACCAGGTTTTATGTGAACATCATGTGGATTTTCTATCCAGTGACAGCATCGAGTGGGCACACAGTGGATCCTCAGTCAATGCTCCTTGGAGACTGAGGACATTCTGCTATAGCACTTCGTCCAGGAGAGAGTGAGGGAGGACGGGAGGATTATGGTGCATGAGAGGAGTTACCCTCAACAACGAACCAAAAATCAAGGCACCGTCTGAAGAAAGAATTGACCAAAAGGCACACGGTCATCATTGGCATTAAGCAGTTGGGACAAGGAGGGCAAGATTCTATAGAGAAACAAAAGGCTTCATAAGACTGTGGTGAGGATGAGAACAATTGACAAGCAGCCTATGACAGTGTGAAACGATATACAAGGAAGTCACGGGGATGCTGAGGCAGCTCTAAGAGTGAAGAGAAGAGGGGCTTGGGAAGCAGACCTGATTCATATCCTGCCATCACCATTTTTTAGCTGTGGTGTTCTGGGCAAGGTACTTAAATGTCTCTGAGACTCCACTTCCCAATCAGTAAGATGAAGATAAATATCTTTCTCATAAGAGTAATAGGAGTAGGGCTTCCCTGGTGGCGCAGTGGTTGAGAGTCTGCCTGCCAATGCAGGGGACGTGGGTTCGTGCCCCGGTCTGGGAAGATCCCATATGCCGCGGAGCGGCTGGGCCCGTGAGCCATGGCCGCTGAGCCTGCGCGTCCGGAGCCTGTGCTCCACAGCGGGAGAGGCCACAACAGTGAGAGGCCCGCGTACCGCAAAACAAAACAAAAAAAAGAGTAATAGGAGTAAAGAAAAACAGGGTATATAAAGTTCTTGACTCAGAGCAGCCCCTGAATAAATGTTCATTTCCTTCCTCCCTCCACTCCCTAAAGAGAGGTAAGGGGAAATAGATATTGGAGCGGGGTTTAATCGGAGAGACCTCAGAGGAGTCTGGCTTAAAGGAAGCCTGTTGGGGGGCATAAGAGGAACAGGGAAGATCTGAGCAAAGGTAGGGACGTTGGACCCAGCAGTGGACTGGGTTAGATGAGGCGCCTCTCTTCAGCATCAGCGTTGACTCCAAGCAGAGCAGGACCCGGCAAATGGTACTTGGCCCAAGGGATCGTCAGTTTCACTACCACTTGGCTGGATACAGCATGCTGGTTGTTTCCACTTTTAAGGTGAGCTTATCCTTGCTTTATTAAAGGCCTGAGATGAACAGTGGGCATCCTTCTTTGGAATGGCTACTGGATAGAATGACTTCCCCGCCAAACCCTTGCAAATTGTCCACTAACCTACCCCTCCCTTCAAATTCCAAACCCCAAGCAGCCAAAGTCCTTGGTGCCTCCAACGTCTTCCAGAAACTGCCTGGCCCCTGCACAGCCCTCCTCCCAGTCTGGCCTTTGATCTGACAAAAATGCTTACCCTTTTGATCCCATCATGGGACTATCCCCAGCCCTAGGCCACCAGAAAGGGAGAGAGAGAACCCTCCTTTCCTTGTTCCTACTCTTGTTTCTTTTGAACAAGGAAGAGAAGGAGATTACAGGCTCTTGACACCCCGTTCCCTGTTCCCATCCTGCCTCTGGCGCCGCCCAGGACCAGGCTGGGTCCAGAGGTGCGCCGGGAAGAGCCGCTGGCCTTTGAAACCGGTAGTTGGGGGGCAGGGGGTAACAGGCCCCGGCCCTTCCAATTGCCTTGGTCTCACTCTACCAGTTCTCTCTCCCCTGACCCTTTGGGTCTCCTCAAATGTGGGGGTGGGGGTGGAGACAGGAGAGGGGAGATGGAGGCAGAGCTCCCCTTGGGTGTGGCCGGTCCCAAGGAGCCCTTCCCACCCCGTTCAGGGCCCTCCAGGCCGCTCCCGTGGTCACAGCAAAAGTCCGGTCCTGTTCCAAACGTCTTCGCACCATCATCACTCTTTTCTCTGGAGTTATTGATACTTCTCCCTGCCAAACTCAGACCACCCGAAGTGTTCTTTAAAAACATAAATGAGATCACCTCACTCCTCTGCCTGGCTCCTTCTAGAGTCCTCCTGTTGCCCAAGAATGAAATCCACACAGTCTGGTTTCTGCTCACTTACCCAACCCCATCTCTGCCTCCTTCTCTTCCCCTGGCTCTCTCTCCATTCCTGCACTCATCTGCCTCATAGGCTGGTCCTGCCTCAGGGCCTTTGCATTTGCTCTTCTATTTTCCTAGTCCTTTTCTCTCAGATCTTCCTGGAGTGGGCTCCTCCTTAATTTTCCGGATCTAGCTCATATGTTAACACCTCAGAGGGTCCTCTCTTCCTTGACCTCCCTCCCCATCTCCCCCCCACAGGCCCTCTAACTCATCATCTTGTTTTACTTCCTTCATAGCCATCTGAAGTTATTTAGCTACGAGTCTGTGTGGTTTCCCTCTGGAATGTATACTGCAAGATGTAAGGACCTATAGTGTGTCCCCAGCATCTAGAAGGGGCTTAGCCAATATTTTGTTGGATGACAGATGGATCCTCTGAGGTTGTAGCTGGGCTGAGAGAGGCCCATAGTGTGGGCAGAACGCTGGCTGCAGAGACTAGAAAACCAAGTATAAGTTTGCAGCTCAGCTTTGCCACGTATTACCTGTGCAGCCCCAGACAAGTTGCTTTACCGCTTTGCATTTAATTTTCCTCATCTGTAAAATAGAAATGCTACCACTTGGCGTCATAAGGTTGTGGTGAGGATGAGAGAATTACATGAAAGCACAAAATAGATATGGAATGAGTCCTGGTTTAAAAATAAATCTAAAAAAAATAAAAATAAATCTACAGGGTTATCCAAAGATAGTAAAATAGAGCCTAGGTACTCTTTCACACTAACCTCTTCACTTCTTTAATCAGCTTTATCATTTTTATTTAAGGAGGCTGGCACACAGGACAACTCCAATGGGAGGCTAAACAGAAAACTACCACCCGCAGGCCAAGTCCAGGGCATTGCCAGTTTTTGTATGGCCCATGAATGATGAACGGTTTTTGCATTCTTAAGTGGTTAAAAAAAAACCAAAAGAAGACTATTTCCTGACACATGAAAATTGTACGAAAGATTCAAATTTCAGGGTCCATAAATAAAGCTTATCAGAACACAGCCATGCCCACTCGTTTATGTGTTGTCTGTGGTTGTTTTTGTGCTACGAGGGCGGAGTGGAGCTGTGACAGAGGCCACCTGATGGTCCCTAAAATATTTACTATTTGACCCTTTAAAGAAAATGTATGCAGACCCCTGGCTGATTTTAAAAAGTGAAAGGGCAGGTCTGAGAGGCTGCTTGGAGACAAGGAGAGGGACAGCGTGGCCCCTGGGGACCGCTCCTCTTTCAGGGCTCTCTGTTGCTCGCTGTGGAAAGCCCTGGTCATGGAGGCAGCACCAACTTCCCCGAGTCCAGAGAGGCACTGGGGGCAGCCGTGCATCTGTAAGCCTCTGAAGAAGGCCCCCCACGGGGGTGCCCCACGGAGCCCCTTGCCGGGCTGCAGCTCCTCGGACCTCCCTTTGCTTTACTTCTAGAATCCTGCGGAGGGAGGTTAAGTGGCTTAACTTCTGGGACATCAGCTCTCAAAGACAAAGGTAACCTACCCAAGGGAGGAACCCTAGGCACCCTCTTTCCTCCCAGAAGCTGTTCCACGTCTGCACTGCCGGTCCCCGTAGAGCAGCCTGCAAGAGCTCTGATAGATTCTTCTTAGAAAAAAACAGGAGAGCTAGCTGCTTCGAGGATGTGGAAAGTCTGCTCTTAATGACAGGCCTCTCTCTCCAGGGAGCTTATAATCACCTTGGGAGGCTCCCCCTTCTTGGCAGAGACTCAGGGCTGATGGAGCCTCAAGATCAAGGAGGCTGCTGTGTGGCCTTGGGGGCGGGCTGTGGAGGGAAGTGACGAGTCAAAATGCAAATGCAAAGGCTCAGGCCTCGAAAAAGCTGGGGTGCTGTGGTGAACAGGAAGCCAAGAGCAGGAGGGGTCGGGCTGCCGTCCTAAGGTCAAGGTGGGGGCTCCGTGCCGAGGGTGACACCCGGTCCCTCTCCTGGTCCTTCCTCCACCATCTCTGGGGGGTTGGGAGGGCGGGGCCGGACCCCCCACTGCTCTGCTCCTTCCAAGGAAGAAAAGGTCCATTTTACCAAAGACTTCTCGGGGAGCAGAAACAGAGCGTGTCTGTCTCCCTGCGCTCCGGTCCCAGCACCCAGCAGCCTGTGCGCCTGTGGCTCACCTTCCTTAGAAGCAGTCATGGCCAGAGGGCCAGGAGTCAGGCCAGGCTCCAGCTCGTATGGCTGTGTGGCCCTAGCAAGTCACTTTCTATTTCTCCAAGTTTACGTTTCAGTCCTTTACCTGTCTCCCAAGGTCATCGTGAGAACCAAATGACACGCTGCTCACGAAACCACTTTGAAAACCACGAAGCCCAGGAAGGAGTGTTCAGGGGAACAAGCTGTGGTCTTTGTGCCCACACCACCCAACAGACAGGGCGATCCTACCGTTACACTAACGGTGAGATAGGGCCCAAGTGGCTGAGTGACTTGGAAATAACCTAAACATAACATGCCCTGAGCAGAGTTAGGGGGGCTGGAGGCCTTGATTAATGAGGGAGGAGGGCCGATCCCAGAGCTGGGAGGCCCTGGAGATGCTATCACAGCCTCACATCACAGTCAGGCCCCTGCCTGTGGTCTGATCTCAGCATCTCTCTGGTTGGGCCCAGCCTTCCTGGGGCAGCCGCAGCAGTTAGGCAGAGATGGCGGTCTGCTCTTGCCAAGGCTGGTGCAACGGCTTCTCCCGGTCCTCTGCTGCTCTCTGCTCAGGGCTGGAAGGGTGGAGAATAGGTTGTTGGTGTGTGGATTTCATGAGACACCCGCCTTCCCCTCCTTTATTCTGGGAAGGTGTTGGTAAAATCCTAGAGCCCTCACCCGCTACCCTGTGTGACCACTGGGGAGCTCAGCACCAAGGGTGTGGGCCTTGGGTTCTAGTCCGGTTCTGCCACCCTGTAGCCACATCACCCTTGGCAAGGACACACCCTCTCCAGGGCTGTGTCCTCGTCCTATAAAGTGCAGAATTGACGCCTTCCTGTCCACTGCTCAGAGTAGTGAGGAACACATGGAAGATGTCTGTGCAGGTGCTTTGTTATTTTATTTTATTTTTTTTGCTGTACGTGGGCCTCTCACTGTTGTGGCCTCTCCCGTTGCGGAGCACAGGCTCCGGAAGCGCAGGCTCAGCGGCCATGGCTCACGGGCCCAGCCGCTCCGTGGCATGTGGGATCTTCCCGGACCGGGGCACGAACCCGTGGTCCCCTGCATCGGCAGGCGGACTCTCAACCACTGCGCCACCTGGGAAGCCCTGTGCAGGTGCTTTGAAAACAGGACTCCTATTGCCATGGAATGAGGGACGGGGGAGATAGGGAAGACAGGCAGGGCGTTGGGGACAGGCCACGGCCCTGAGCCTGGGGTTGGAGGCAGGGGCAGTGGTGGGGGGATGGGCCAGGGTAGTGATTATTTACTGCTCTGTGACAAGCATGAAACTCAGCACTCTTATTCTCACACAGCTCTGTGGGATGGGTACCAGCATCCCCATTTATAGGGGGCGGCCTAGGCTCAGCAAAGTCATTTGCCCCAAGTTTACCCCTAGTGAGGCCAGCAAGCCCAAGCCTAACTCCAGAGTCCATGATCTGTGTACCCCACCAAGTACCTGGTCCTGGTCCATCATAGGTGCCAGGGCTACTGCCAGCCCCGAAAGTGCTTTCACGCAAATTAGGGAAAGGTAGATGCAGCCATGAGCCTTGCCTAGTTGTGCTTGTGAAGTGAATAGCATGTATCTCTACAACTGCACCTTGTAGCCCTGGGAGGGACTCTGAAATTAATTAAAGAAAAGAAAAACCAAACAAAATCCAGGATATAGGTTTTGTGGCTTGTTACCCTCCATTTCCTGGCCTGGGAGCCCAGCAGATGGGCCCCTCCCACCAATTCCTTCTTTCCTCTGGAGCTCCAGAGTCTGGGGGCTGGTAGCCCTGCCCAGACACCTGAACCAGGCCTATGCCTCTCTTCCCCACAGGCCTGGGGATAGATTGTGCAAAACTGGCACCATAACCTAAGGCAAGAGGTTAGTTCACAATCTAGTTATTAATTACGCACTTGCTTATTATCTTGAGCATTGCATCAGGACCGTGAGAATGGCTTTATAGACACTTACATTAGTATCAGCTCCCCTCTCCCCCCAGACACACACACAGGTCCGGGTACAGCAGTAAATCCTGCCAAAAGTCACTCCAGCCTCAGCCTATTGCCCACAACTCCTGGCACATTCAGACCATCCCTGCCAGAATGGGAAACGCTGCCTAGCCAGCAGGATCCCCACAGCAGCCCCTGGAGATGGGGCCAGCTGCAGGTCACCTCACCCTGATGCGTGGGCTGTGCACTGCACTGGACTTGGAGAGCTTGGGGGGGTCACTTAAGGAAAGGAGGTTAGAGATTTCACATCTTACCTCAGATGCCCGGGGAAGTCCCTCCTCCAGTCTGACTCCCAACCCTCTTGCTGCAGTTCTAGTGTTTTCCCTCTTGTCTGGCCCTCCTTGTCTCTGGTTGAGTAAAGACTGTGAGAGCACCTACCAGTGGGGATAGCAGTCTCCTTTTATTCCTGCCTTGCAGTGGAAAAGTCAGCCCTACAGGGAGAATGGGAACAAGACCTTGAGGCCTCTTCCCTTGTGCCCTCCTGCCCCTCACATGACCCCTCTATCTTCCCCACTCTGGAGACTGTGGAGTCACAGCTGGCAACTAAATCCCCTTTGAGCTCCTCGGCCTCCTGATCTGGACTCTGTCCACCTGCTGCTGCTGGAACGCAGCTGAGTGAGTAAGCGCCGAGCTCTGCCCTCTGCTGCTGGGCAGGCAACCAGGACTTGGATTCACCCAGATGAGGAGCCTCAGGCCCTCCCTTGCTTCAGCTCTGCCACCTTGGGCAAGTGACTTGACCTCAGTTTCCCCATCCATAAAAGGAGGTGGCACCTGCCTACCTTAGAGGTACTTATAAGAATCAAACCTGCTGATGTCAGTGAAAGTGTTTGTAAATCCTTAAGTGTAGCACAGAAGCAAGTAATTATCCCTCACCTTCACCAGCCTGCTGGCCTAAAAAACCCAGCTTGGAACTTCCCTGCTTCCCTGGATTTATCCCAGGGATACATGGGATAAATGAACTCCGATCATGTTTGACCTCTGGAACTGGTTTATGGCCTTGACATTTTTGCACTTGCTGATGTGTCCCACCACTTTCTAGTTCCCAGAGAAGACTAACCTCCATGAGGTACCTCATATGTCCTTCCCATCTCCTAAATTGCATTTAGGATTCTGTACATAAGACAGCATGTACGGGACTTCCCTGGTGGCACAGTGGATAAGATTTCGTGCTCCCAGTGCCAGGGGCCTGGGTTCAATCCTTGGTCAGGGAACTAGATCCCACATGCCTGCCACAACTAAGAGTTCACATGCCGCAACTAAGGAGCCTGACTACCTCAACAAAGACCCTGTGCAACCAAATAAATAGATAAATAAAATCGTTTAAAAAGAAAAAAAAAAGACAGCATGTACAAACATGGGTTGAGATTCTCCTCTAAATACATTATTTATGCAGTATCCTTGCATTCTTCCCAACAAGCTTCCTGCATAAGAATTAAGACTCAGATTAAATGACTTGCTCACAGGCATAAAGTTACTATACCTTAGCACTGAGCCTGATTCGTAATTGTTATTTAACAAATGTTTGCTGAATGAGAAATGAATGCCTGGATGCGTAGTAAATAGCACTGGATCTGTCTGATTCCAGAGCCCACATTTTTTCCACTGGAGCGTAGAGTTTCTCAGGGGCTAGCTGGTGCAAGATCTCCGTGGGGGCGTGGAGCTGGCAGAGCTCTGTCACATCTGGCTGTCCCTCCCCATTCTCCAACCAAACCCAGCCCAGTAGCCCCTCAGGCACTCTGAGCTCCGGAGTCGAATCCTGGGTATTCACAGTGACATAATCACCTCCTTGCTCCAGGCATTTTAGAACACAGCCCAGTTAACTAATTGTCTTTCCCACTAAAGACTTATAGGGGAGTCGTCTGCTTCACTCCTGAACCCTTAAGGGGAAGGAGACAGCATTATCATTTTGCCTCTGCCTCACTGCCCTGAGCAAGTCCCTTGAAGCGTTCCACCCCCAGTTCCAATCCTTCCTGTTACTTAGGTTTCTAAAACTAAGCCGTCGCGGCTCCAGTTCTAGGCTCCTTGACTGGGAGCTTTCTGCTGATGCCCCAGGAAAATCTAAGAAGCTAAAGGACTCAGTTGAGAGGAAAGTGGGACGGGTTTCATTGGTTCTTAGAGCTGGAAAGGGCTGTTGTGCTCATCCAGGCTCACGCCTTACCTGGTGCCTGAGAGCCCTGCAAATGTCCCCGCCACGCTTAATCTGTTGAAAGCGGCTTGGGTCCTGCTCCTTTGTGAACTCACCTATGATCTGACTCCCCGTGACTCTCTCCGCTGGTCTAGGCTGGCTGGTCCTCTGACGCCATTCCCTTTTTTTTTCTTTTTTTGCGGTACGCGGGTCTCTCTCCCGTTGCGGAGCACAGGTTCCGGACCGGCAGGCTCAGCGGCCATGGCTCATCCGCGGCACGAACCCGTGTCCCCTGCATCGGCAGGCAGACTCTCAACCACTGCGCCACCAGGGAAGCCCTGGTGCCGTTCCCTTTTGACAGTGACTTTGCTGTTGCCTGGAAAAGCCAACACCTTTCCATGGAAGAACAGGCTCAGCATTTCCCTCCCTCTGCTCCCCACTCAGCTGGATTTCTCTGCTTTGGAGGTAATTTTGGTCTCTCCCCCAGTTCCCCATGGACCTGGGTGGGGCACGGGGAGGACTTAGAAGGAGGTTTAAATCCAGAGGAAAGTTCTCTTCGTAAAAGAATTTCTGTTTTTTCACGGTCAGAGGGAAGTTTCCTGAAGAAAGTACCCTTGAAGGTGTTTGTTGTTTTAAAAACTTCCCTGCGTGGGGTACCACTCAGATTGGACTGTCCCCAGCTGCAAGGTGGGGGACCTCATTCGACAGCAATTTTAAGGCTCTGCCTTCTAGCAGTGATAGTCAGGGGGGAGCACGGAGGACCTCAGGACCTAGAGGCCATGGTCATTCCCAAGCTTGAGGTTTGAGAGGGAAGATGCAGCTGTCCAGTTCTTTCAGTGGTTTCAATATCCTCCTCACTGTGCCCACGGAGTGCTGGTGATGGTGGAAATACCGTCCAAGTGCGAGGGTAGACCCCCTCCACCCTTCTCAAGCTGCTTCATCTTATTTCTTCACCCAATCCGTTCTAAAGGTCTCAGTTAAGGAGGCCCTGGGGGTGGTTTTCCTCCTCTGGTCCCTGATCTCCCCAACCCCTAACCCTCTGAACAGAAATGAGGTGCGAGAGTCCACACTGGGGAGCAGCTCAGGGGTGATTTCTCATTCCTTTCTTCCTCCTTCATTTTATTTAGTTTTTCCTTTAAAAAATAATATTTATTGATTCTTTTTCTTCTGTTTACGAAAGCAATTTATGATCCACATAGATTTGGAGATACAGAAAAATTTCCCTAGTGCCCCCTCCCCTCAAAATCATCCGTTCTGTTCATTGAAAACCAGTATTCAGCTTTTGGTTATGTCTTTTTAAAATCATTTCTTTTCTATAGATATTCACCTAATTTTAAAACTCTTTAGTTTGTAATAATTTCAGATTTACAGAAAAGTTGCAAAGACAATAGAGTTCCCATATACCCTTCAACAAGTTTTCCCTGATGTTAACATCATAGTACAATAATCGAAACTGAGAATTAATACTGGTGGAGTACCATTCACTAAACTGCAGATTTTATTCGGATTCCACCAGTTTTTCCACTTATGTCCCTTTTCTGTCCCAAGATCCAATCCAGAATATCACATTGCATTAGTATATACCTAATTTTTTTTTTTTTTTTTTTTTTTTTGCGGTACGCGGGCCTCTCACCGTTGTGGCCTCTCCCGTTGTGGAGCACAGGCTCCGGACGCGCAGGCTCAGCGACCATGGCTCACGGGCCCAGCCGCTCCGCAGCACGTGGGATCCTCCCGGACCAGAGCACGAACCCGCGTCCCCTGCATCGGCAGGCGGACTCTCAACCACTGCGCCATCAGGGAAGCCCCTATAACTAATTTTTAAAATGTGTATCCCACTATGTGCACTATTTTGTACCCAGCTATTTTTGTTGGTAATATACCATAAGCATTTCCCCATTCAGTTAAAATTCCTCTATGTCATTACCATTTTTTGTAAACATACTTATTGGAGTATAATTGCTCTACAATGGTGTGTTAGTTTCTGCTTTATAACAAAGTGAATCAGCTATACATATACGTATGTCCCCATATCTCCTCCCTCTTGCGTCTCCCTCCCATCCTCCCTATCCCACCCCTCTAGGTGGTCACAAAGCACCGAGCTGATCTCCCTGTGCTATGCGGCTGCTTCCCACTAGCTCTCTATTTTGCGTTTGGTAGTGTATATATGTCCATGCCTCTCTCTCACCTCGTCCCAGCTTCCCCTCCCTCCCCGGGTCCTCACGTCCCTTCTCTACAGTCATTATGGCAGCAAAATGTTCCATTACATGGATCTGCTGTAATTTGCTTATAGCCAATGGCTTATTATTCCACATTTAAATTGTTTCTAATTTTTCACTCTTATAAAGAATGATGAGGGCTTCCCTGGTGGCGCAGTGGTTAAGAATCCGCCTGCCAAGGCAGGGGACATGGGTTCGAGCCCTGGTCCAGGAAGATCCTACATGCCGCAGAGCAACGAGGCCCATGCACCACAACTACTGAGCCCATGTGCCACAACTACTGAAGCCTGCACACCTAGAGCCTGTGCTCTGCAACAAGAGAAGCCACTGCAATGAGAAGCCCGCACACCACAATAGAGGGGTGGCCCCCGCTTGCCGCAACTAGAGAAAGCCCGCATGCAGCAACGAAGACCCAGTGCAGCCAAAAATAAATAAATTTATTTTTTCAAAAAAAAAGAATGATGAGATGAACATCTTGTACATACTTCTGATATACGTATCTCTGGTTATTTTGCCATAAGAGAAATCCCAGAAATGGAATTCCTGTGTCCAGGGGACCGATCCTTCCCCCTTCTAAGTCCACGGTGAGGATTTGGGCCTGTTGATGGCCTTTATGCCTAAAGAGACTGTTGACCCCTCATCCTGAGACAGGCAGGGGAAGAAGCAAAGAACCCTCTCAAAGGGAACCACCACCTTTGGGTGGTAGAGATAGCAAGAGGAGGAGGAAACATCAAGGGAACTCCAGGTTCTTCATGGCTTCTCGGGCTTTTTCCAGGCTACCCAGCCCCAGATGGGTATCTTATCTCGGTAGAAAGAGGACCATGCTCGCTCTGAGCCCAAGGATAATGGGAAGGGGCTATGGGTGGGGGGTGGAGCAGAAGCTGCTAATGCATTTTTGCCAGCATCTTTGGTTTCTCCAATATCCAGCCAGACTATTAGCAGTTCCCCAAGGATGGCCTTGCTCCTCACGTCATCCCCCATTTCCTATAAATGGGAAGTGGCTAGGGAGTAGGGTGTGTGCGTGTGTGGTGGGGGAGGGAGCGGGGATGAAGGGAAAGGGACATGGTGGTTTTCCTACAGCTGACTTAGTGGGGAACTGAAACCCAGAGAAGATGTTACTAATCCAGAACGACCCAGCATTGTGGGGAATAGTTTGGGTGTTAGGACTTTCATTAAGGCTTGGAAGTCACTGGTCAGGATAGATGAGGGATTGCTGCCTCTGCCTTGTTTCTGGGGCCCAAAGACTCTGTGTGTGAGTGTGTGTGTGTTTGTATTAGTAGTAGCTGCAGTGGTAGTAGTAGTAGTAACTGGACTGAGGGATTGCTTCAGTTTCTTTATCTGAAAATGGTACCCATCTCTTGAGTTGTCACAAGGATTGAATGAGTTAATACATGAGATGCATTTAGAACAGTGCCTGGCACAATCAGTAAAAGTTAACTATTACTACATGAGGCTACACCAGCAGAAAAAGGGGAGGGAGCATCTTCCCAGCAGAAGCCCCTACAGCACCCTGTGCTGGGTGGGGCCTGGAGACTACATCCAACTGGCTTGGTAAAGAAGGGTCACCTGCATTGGGGAGGGGTGAGCCAGGAAAGGGGTCGGTGGCCGGCCAGGACGACGTGGGGTGCTCGGGCGCAGGCCAACTTGCTTGGGGAGGAGTGAGGAGTTATTAAGGAGGGAAAGGTGGCTGAGCCCTGGCACTTATTCAGGTGGCCAGATCCGCTGGGTGGAGTCCAGTATCTCACAGTAGGCTGTATGCTCACTCTCCTAAGCCCTGCTCCCCTTTCCTCGTGTGGGAGGGAGGGTTCCTATTCCTCTGAGGTGGGACAACTCCCGCCTGCTCCCCCAGTGCTCCTTCCCCAAGCCTGGAAAATACCACCATCCACTCTCTCCTGGCTCAGTAATTTTCCAGCTGACCTGGAATTCCCTCTGACTCCTGCCCCCTTTCCTGGGGCAAAGAAGACACCAGCTCAGGGACCCAGGACTCCACCCAAGTCTCTCTGCTGTCCACAAATGGGTGTGCCAAAGGCTTTGGAAAGCCACTGGGGCACAGGACGGTCACCTGCTGGCAGGTGGGGGGGCGAGTGTGCCCAGAGACGCAATGCTGAGACCGTTTTCAAGTTAAACTTATTCAGTGACCCAGAAGGTAGATTCTTGGTTTTTCTCCCTCTGCTCTCTCCTGCACCCACTCTCTCTTCCCCACGGCCATCAGGGCTCCACTATTCCCCCCTCCTTTCTAGATTTCCCATTCTTCTCTGCCTCCAGTTGGAGGTGCCGTTAGAGACCATCTGGCCAAGTCCTTCTTACCAAGGTTCAGAATATGGAAGGGACTTGCCCAACATCACAGCCGGTTGGTGGCAGGGCCAGCACTGGAGCTCAGTGCCCCAGTGCGCAGTCCATGGCTCCAGTCAACGAGGTCCTCCCCTTCAAAGCCATCTTCCTCCGATTTTTGTAGCATTCAAGTCAACAATGCACACAAATTGGAGTTCTCCCCACTCTAATAAAACTCCACGGAGGAAGAAAGACACAGCTGGGCCTCCCACCCCAAGGCCAGCCTGGGCCCCCAGTGATCTCCCACTTGCATTGTTCACTCTTGTCAAGGCATTCTGGAAACAGGTATCTTTTGGGACCTTGCTCAACAGCTGACAAAGGGAACATTTTACTGTCAATGTACCACCTCCTTTCCCCATACACATCCTTAAGGAAAAAAAAAATTGAAATTTGGCTTTTAACTTCAGGAAGAAGGGCTGAGTTAGCTATCAGGAAGCTCTTTATGCCTCAGAGAACAGCAAACAGTAGGAAGAGTAACTCTGGGAGAATGTGACATCTCCTTTCAAGGCTGGTCCTGGATGGGTGGGGTGCTGCTCGGACCGGGGACAGGGGGATGGCCGGAATAGCGCGTGGGGGTAATGGTCGCAGACTGGCTCAGGGGAGGAGAGGCGCCCCGCGGAGCCGGGCAGCTTTCACCTAAATGTTTTGGTGGCGAGGGGGCGGCGCACTGCCCTAGGTAATGATAGGGCAGTCTGGGAGCCACGCGGAGGCTGCCTGTCGCGGTCGCGGCTACAAAGACAGCTTGGAGACCTCCCGCTTTCTTCCCTTGGGTACCAGCCCCACCCCTCCATACCCCCTCCCAGCACCCCCACCTCCGTCCCGCCTCGCCCCGCCCCCTCCTGGCCGCCCCAGCGCGCATGCTCTCTCCCCCCGCGGAGTAACCTGGAGATTTAAAAGCCGCCCGCTGGCGCGCGTCGGGGGAGGCGCGGGGGGGGGGGGGACGAGCTCGCACGCGCGGGCCCCGGGTGACAGCCGCGCGCCTCGGCCAGGTAGGGGCGCGCCCGCCCTTCTCCGCGGGGAGGGGGTCCCGGCGCGGGAAGGGGAGGGGCGCTGCGCGGCCGAGCTCCGTGGTGTCGCGTGTTTTGCGCCCCGCGGGAGGGGGCCGCGCCGTGGCTGCCCCGGACCCGCGCGCCCAGCCCCGTGAGTCCCAGGGGAGCTGACGGGGCTGCGGGCGCCCAGGCGCGCCCCCTCTTCCTGCACCGGGCAGGCTGCGGGGTGCTCGGGTCTCCGCGGAGGCGGGCCGGTCTGGAGGCGCCGGGTCCCCTGCGTCCCGGGCCGGGCGGCGGGGTGGGCGGGGAGAGGCGCCTCCCCGGAGCCCCGGGTCGGGCAGACGGCGGGCACAGCGGCCGCTCGCTCCTGTTGCCGCCTCCCGCGTCAGAGTTTTCTTTGGAAAGTTGCATTTATTTTCTTCCCTTGTCTCGGCTTCACCGGAAAGGGGCAGGATGAGTCACCGTGGCGCGCACAGTCCGGGACCTGGGAGCCGGGAAAGGGGTCGGCGGTCGGGACGACGCGGGGTGCTCGGGCGCGGGCCAACTTGCTTGGGGAGGAGTGAGGGGTTGTTAAGGAGGGAAAGGTGGCTGAGCCCTTTCGGACGTTAGTCTTGGGGCTTGGCTCTGGGCAGAGAGTTGGGCTGGAGTGTGTGCCCTGTCCTGCGCCTCGGTTATCCCTCATGGGAGGAGGAAAAAGAGAGGGTGTCTTTATCCTTGCCTCCCGGGCTCAGGTAGGGATGGTGAGAATCCTGAGATCGGCAGACACGTGTGATGAGGTGATATCTGGGCACCCACTACAGCTTCTCAGGGCTCTGGGCTTAGGCATGGCAGGCCTGCTGGAGAAGGCCCCAGGGACCCGCAGGGTTGCTCCTGAGTGAGGGTCAGTCCTTCCTATAGTCTCCTGTTCTCCCCAGGCGCTGCAGCCCTGTCAGTTGATCTTGCCCTTGACCTCTGAATCAGTTTCCTCTTCCTGACAGACACCCTTGACCTGCTCAGCTTTTCCCCCGCTCCCCAGGGCCACACCTTCCCCTTTCGTTTTTCCCAAGGGGCCAGAGTTGAGGGTAGGGAGGGGTTTGGCATGGTGGGTACCTGCTGAGGACTTGCCCTTCAGCTGTTACACGGACCCGATCCCAGTGGAGCAGGGACTAAGAATAGCCCAGCTGCTGTCTTGCTGCCCTGGAGTCTGCAGCCGGGCACAGCCAGTGGACCGGGGCCTAGAGTTACCCTTGCTGGGTTCCTGAAAGCGTTGCTCAGGGGTTGGGGTGAGGCCCTGGGGGCTTCTGGCTGCCTTTCATGATGTACTTAGCACTTCAGAGCGGGACAGCCTTGGTGTTGGACTCACCTGCCCAAGGCCTGGGGAACAGGCTGGCATATGGGGGTGGGGAGGGCAGGGCCAGGAAGTGTAGGCTGATGATTTCCTCAGGCTTCCCTACAGAGCAACTTCTAGGGTGTGAATGAATACAAAGTTATTTGAGGTCACAGTCCTTTTTGTTGGATGGGTCTCATCCTCTCATGCCTCCCTTATCTCCTCCCCACAAGCTTGTCTGGAGCTGGGACTCTGTTGTTCTAAAAGTGCTCAGAAAAATGGAGCTCGAGTCAGCAGGATGAATCTGAAGGTACAGATACAGTTGTGGGTGAACGTACAGCTGTGGACATTCAGGCCCCACCTTAGTGGAGATGTGACTGGGGCGGGGTGGGGGGAGTTTTCCTTCGTACTCACGGGGTGTATAGTGAACTCGCCTGTTCCTCCTGGCTCTGAGGTGTCCCGAAGGAGGAGCTGGACAGTGATCCTTGGTGGCCCAGTGAGGTACCTCCAGGCCACTGGGTGGTGGGAGGATGGCATGGATTCCCCTCTCTCAGCCTGGGTAGGGCTCTGGAGGCAGAGAGGCAGGGATCATCTCAGGAATCCAAAAGTGAAATTAAGCTATGTCATTTGGACCATTGGAGCCTGATAACACAGCATTATGGATAACAACCCAGACTGTCAGGTGTTCATATCCTGGCTGCTCCGAACTGGCTGTGGGACAAAGGGCAAGTTACTTAACCTCTTTTAAGTCTCAGTATCCCTGGCTGCAAAATGGGGTTGATAGTAATCATGATAATATCTACTCTGTAGCTTTGTTATTTATTAAATAATAAATAGAACAAATATATATGTAAATATATAATTATATATATCTAAAACGTAAAAAAAACACTATAGCTTTATTAAACCATACATATAGAGCACTGGACTGTGTGCCTGATAGGTAACAAGTGCTCAGTAAATATTAGCTGGTATTAACTATATCTACTATATCTACACCTGTGACCCAGTGGACAGCAGCACCCAGCCTGGGCATCTGTTCTTGGGTTCTCCTGTAGACCTTTGTTTCTTTGGGACCAAGGCCTCCTGGACTTCGGGGAGTAGGTATGACTCGTTGAGACTGGCCTCTAGCACTCAGATGCCTGGGTCTGAATCCCATTTCCTCTTGCACAAGTTACTCCACCTCTCTGTGCTTCAACTTCCTCCTCTGTAAAATGAGGATAACAGTACCTACCTCACAGTATCGTGAGGATTAAACGAGCTGATTAAAGCTCTGAGCCCAGCAGCTGCAAGTAAAAAGAGCTTGATAAATGTCAGCTGCTGTCATTCGGTAACAATGGAGGCAATCATTGTGGTTTACACTCAGGAACCAAAGTTTCTTAGCAAGGGAATTATACCATATACAACTATACATAAACTGTGAATGACACAATTGCAGTTGAACTTGTGGTCTGGTGCAAAGAACACACCAGGACTTGATGTCCTGGTCTCTCCCCTGTCAGTACTGTGTGTGGTTTGTTTTTTAATCAGTCCAGAGACCCCTGCCCTGCCTGTTCCCTCAAGATGGAAGAAAGTGCTATGAAGTGATGGAGGTGAATATATATCCTGAAAGGTTGAGTGCCTTCTATGCAGAAAAGGTTATTTGTTCTGATTTTTGGAGAAATTGTATGAGAGGGAGGGAGTGTTCTGCTCTGTCCTCCCCACCCCCACCCAACCCTTAGGCTACTTTGCACTGCTTTCTGGTGTCAAGAAGAAAAACCCAGCCTGGCTTTCTGTGAACAGTCAGTGGCCCTGTTTGTTGGACAGCAAGGGTGGAGGCTGGACCAGTTGGTACCAGGCCCAGTGTCTTGAACGCTGATGCCACTTGACTCCCAGCAAATAGAGCTGGAGTGTGGAGCTTTGTCCAGTGTATTAAGTGTCCCTGCTTGGGGGCAGGGGCTGGTGACAGAGCCATCACAGGATGGTCCTGATGTCTGGCCAGAGCTTCCTGTTTAATCCCTTTTTCTGCTACGTGGTCTGTGTTTCCTCCTCCATGGGAAGAAGTCCACAGTTTTGTCACTGACCCTGAACGACTTGTGGGTCGCCACGTCTTGCGTCCGATGTTGGAGACAGGCCTATACCTCACCTGTTGGCCTTGGTTTCTGTGTCTGTAAAATGTAGATGATAATATTCACCTTGCAAAGTTACGGTGAGGATTAAATGAGATCGCCATATTTAGCAAGGAGCCTGCATAGACCAGGTGCTCAGTACAAGTTTGTTGCTTTCCCCTTCATTGTTAATTCTGGAGATCACTGTCTCTGGGAAGCTGGGATGAGCCAGCAAGAAGGAGGTTGAAGACTAGTCAAGGTTTGGGAGAAAGGGGTCCTTGACAGCTCGAGGTCCAGGCAGCCCTGGAGGAGGTGGAGGACTTCAGCTGGACAGGGTTCAGGTGAAAGGGAGAGGAGGTCCAGGGGAGGTCACTGGAACTACTTTGAAAGCAAAAATAGGCCCAGTGCTGATGAATGGCCCCGTCTTGGGCCCATGTCTCATGATTTGGGGTCTGGTATTCTTTGCACCACCCCTGACTGGGGAGGGGCTAAAAGGAGAGGTGGGTGCATATAGAAATCCCAGGCTCCAGCAGCTGTGTTTTGCAGACATCTACCCTTTGCATAGTTCCTACCTACTGGTCTCTCACGGCTCAGCCTCCTCTAGGAAGCTCTGGAGGCACTGAAGATGTCCCACAGTAAGGACTTGGGTCTCAGCCCCTGCGCCATCTCATGGTGCTCTGGCTGCACCTCGGCCCTTCTTCTGAAGGGGCTGAAGTCTGTTGTTTCTGAATCCCCAGCCCCTTCACAGCGGGCTTGCACACGCCCAGAGCTCAGTAGCGGGGGGTTGGTAGGCTTTAGTCTCTTTGACATTTCTCTGGGGAAGGTGAGATTGTAATGCACTGAGGTACACTCTCTTCAAGGGTGGGCAAAGTAGGGCTCTTTAACAACAACAAAAAAACCACATCTTTTTTGGAGGCCCCTCACGCCCTGCTCACCACTGAGTGGACTGTTTTGGAGAACACATCCCTAGGACTGAGTCCGGCCCAGAGCCCTCCGATGATAAATGGGGCTGGTCACAGACCTTAAGGCAGCAGCGCTGAGAGAGCCTGGCCTCCTTCCTGTATCTGTCACCTTCTAAGGGAGGCCAGGCAGCCTCCCTCTAAGGGAGGGGACAAGGATGTGCATGGCTGGGGAGAGCTGCCTGGTCTGGCTGACTGGCAAAGTTCAAGTTCACTAGGAGGGAGGCTGTTCAGGTTTCACTTTGCAGGAGCTGTAGGGAGCAAGGGGCGGGGGGAACTTCCCGGTGGCCTGAACGTGCCAAGCTCCCCATTCTCCTCCAAGCTCCCCATTCTCCTCCTGCGTTCCTCTGCCCCCACCCTGGGCCAAGGGATTTCTTGGTACCACTACCCCCACCTTGTAGGAGACTGTTTATTGTGGCCCAAGTAGAGAAAGAATTTAGTTACTGATTTCTGCCAGGAACAGAGTCCAGCTCTGGGAGGGAGTAGGGAAGAGGGCAATTCTGCCCCCAGATGTCTTGGTTACTCGGATCAGTTTCAGGTGACCGCTGACCCTTGGCACTCTGTTGTACTGGAGCAATGTGTAGGCAGGTAAAGGATGGGGTAAGGGCAGCTGGGGAGCCCTTCTCTACCTGGTTCTCCTTGGCTCTCATTGGTGGAAGGCTATAACCGCCCCCCCCTCCCCACCAGTGCCATGTGGCCTTGTCAGTGAGCACTCAGTGGGCACCTGTCCCTGGTGAGCACCCTGCCTGGGGCTGGGGGCGCAGGTGTGAGGTCACAAAGCTACACAGTAGTAAAGAACCTTAGACAGCATCTAGACTAGCTCTCGTTTTACAGGTGCAGGAGCTGAGTCCCAGAGAGGTAGAGTGGCTTATTCTAGGCTACACAGTTACAAGAGTTGCTGAAACTGGACTACATTGTCCAGGCTCCTACTTCAGTGCACTTTCTAGAATTTTCGAATGGTTTGAATTTTCCATTCAGCCCTTTTTACCTGTGCAACTTTGGGTGTGTTAATGAATTTCTGAGACTCCATTTTCATCCTTGTGAAATAGGAATATTAAATAATTTGTAGGATTATACAAATGGTATGAATTAGAGAAGGTTTGGCAGGTACATGCAGACACCTCCTGGACGGTTAGCAGGTGTCAGCCGCTGTGATTATTTTCCCTGTGGCTGGGAACCACCCTGTCTCCTAACTGGGGTTGTTTATCCCACCCTCCCTTTCCCTTTGCAGCCTCCAGCACCAGGCAGGTCTGCTGAGTGACCTCTGCTCACCTGCCGGGCCGGCACCTGGGGAGGCATTTACATTCTTGGCATTCCTCTTGCCTTTGGGGGCTGAAAGAGGCACTAGTGCCCGGGTGGGAGGCACGTGGGTGAGGGGGATGGAAGCTGAGAAGAGAATCAGTGTTGGTCCCCCTCCGACCTCTGCTGCTCCCGTTGGGAATGAGAAACCCCCTCCCAAGTTTCTCGGCTGAGGAAGCCCAGACAACTGAAGAAGTGGTTGCCAGAAACTTCCACATACTTCCTCCAAACACACTACACGACTGTGAATTGGTGGTATTAAGCTAAGTTGCCTCGCCTGTCAAATGGGATACTCATTGTACCCGCCTCGTCAGGCGGTTGGAAGATTAAAACGCTTGGAAGAGGGCCTAGCATGCAGTAAACCTCAGTGTTAGCTGCTGTTAGTAATTGCAGATGAGGAAACTGAGGCTGAGGGAGGTCAGGTAACAAGGTCACATAGTTACAGTGACATATGGAGATGGCATGCAAACCCACGCCAGACCTCAGTCACCCTATAGAATGCAGTAGGTTCGGGAATGTCTGGGCTCAGAGGCCTGTGACACCTGCGGTGGAAGAGAGCTCCAGGTTGAAGAATACTGATTGTCTTGGTTTGGAGGGCACTTGGTCAAGGTGACCCCGAGTGACCTTGGGTCGTAGCTGTTTGCGGAAAGGAAGTCTGATTGGGAGACACAGTGGCCTGGAGTCAGATGTGTGTCTGTTTTGACCACCCGCAGGGGGTTGCCACGTGATTCTGGGAGGGGTGCTTCGCCTAGACCAGCCAAGGTGAGGGTCAGGCCAGCCCCAGAATTCCTGTCGCTGGACTGGAGAGGGGAGGCGAGATCAGAGCAGGCTCCAGGGACTGCCCGCTGTCCTTTCCCCTCCCCTTCCCCCAACCTCCTCTGGCGTGTGTTTCCTTTCAGAAGCGGGGCTGGGGCTCTCAGACGGGGCAACAAAAGCAACTTTCCTCCGAGCCACTGCCACCTGTTGGGTTTTCATACATTGGGGGTGAGCGGGGGGAGGGAGCCGCTGCCCTTTTCCCAGTGTCTGCAGTGTGCCCCCTCTGCGTCCCCAGGGACTGGGATTCTCTTTGCTGCCCGGTGTGGCGGGGCTCAGGAGCTGGAGGGGGTGGGGGCCTGCAGCAGCTGGAAGGGGAATTGAGCGGGAAGGGGCCGGTGCTGGCAGCCGGGAGGGAGTTTGATGGATTACTCTGCAGGCCGAGAGGTTTCTCCCTAATCCTCCTTTGTGTTCCGGCCTGCAGGCCCCTCACTCTCTCTGACAGGCTGCTAAGCAGAAGCCTTCCAGTCCGAGTGAAGAAAAGGCAGCGCAGCAGGGCGGACTCTAAATCCCTGGCCTCTGGGCCCTGGGGAGGCAGGAGCTAGGGAGCAAGTCTGGATGGGGGTGGGGCCTTCTCTCTGCTGATGTCGGGGTGGAAAGGCTGCACTCTGAGTGGGGTTCTCAGGTGTCTGTGGGAGCACTGGGAGGTTGTGGGTCTTCGCTTCTCGTGCAAATCACTGTTGCCTTCGGTAGGGTAGGCTTGGGGGGAGCAGACCCTTGCTTCTTTGGAAGTACGCGTTTGAGCTCAGAGAATCAAAGACTAAATATGTGTTGGAAGGCATGGAAGCCGTGCTTAGACTAGTCCTGTGTCCCCCTCTCCCTAGCTGCCCAGGCAGAAATTCCCACAGCTCAGCATCCCTGATGAGGGGGTCTGTCACGGTGGAGAGCTCATTGCCTCACAAGGATGTTCATTTCCCGTCTGCAGTCTGGCCAGCACAGGCTCTTTCTGGGCTGTCCCAAGACTCCTGTGGACCTGCCGTGAGGGCAGAGCTCATTTTGGGAGTGCGGTATGCTGGGATTTGCGAGGTAAGGCCAAGGGCACTGGTCCCCTAGGACTTCTTCTGTGCCCCCAACCTAGAGGATCTGGGAGAGCGCAACTTGGAATGAGATTCTGGGGTCCAGCCCGCTGTGGAGGAACAGGGGTCCCCCTTCCCGTGCAGTCTCCGTCCTCTACCTGTGGGCTTCTCCCCACCTGCAGTCCTGGCCTGGGCCAGATGGCCTGGGCTGGGGTGTGCGTTAGGGAGATTGGCCTGGAGTGACCCCACCCCTTTCTGCAGCTGAGTCATTATTCCTCGTGGCTGGCCTACCCCATCCCCAGTTTCCTTCTCTGCTGGGAGGGGCTTCCCAGTGGCCGCGTGAGAAAGAGCACAGTCTTTGTGAGCGTGGAGGGAGGACGCAGGGTCGCCGGCTCACGGGGTCAGGGTGCGGCCGTTTGATGTGCCTGGCCGGCTGTGGGGACGCTGGCCCGCATAAAGAGGCCATAGAATTGCTGCCTCACACTGGCCCGCTGCGGGGCTGCCCCCAGCCCGGCTCCCTCTGACCTCTGTCCTTCAGCGGAGGGAATCTGCTCCCCCAGCTCCACCTCAGCCGCGAGGGGTGGCAGGAGCCCCTTTGAAAGCCCTCAAAGGCCTCTTTATATATCCCTCTGACACTCCCTTCCCAGAGGACCTACCAGGAGGTGCCTTTCCTCCTGCCTCCTCCACTCTTGAATTTTGGAGAAAGTTCAGGCCAAGTTTGTTCCTGTTGCTCAGTTTCATTTCCCTGTGCTCCCTGCTGGGGCCTAACCTGAGGTAGGGGGGTGGGCAGGGATGGGGCATTCCAGCCTGGGAGGCTCTGTCCCATCCACTCACCACCTTTGAACCCTTAGGAGAGCTGCCCCCTCTGGGGGTGGGGCTGGAATTTCCTTGGTGCGTGGGGGGATGGGGGTAGGCACTTAGGTCTTTCCTATCTCTTCCACCTCCCACTCCCAGGCTGCTTTCAGCCATTTATTCTGTAGGTAAGCATTTCCCAGGCCCCTTCTCATGCTAGGGTGGGTGCTGGAGAGTTGCAGTGCAGCCTACAGCCTGCTCTGGGGGTGCACTCGAAGTCTCCCGGTGTCTGGAGCTGGGTAGGTAAAATGCAGGTTCCCCGCCCGAACGCACCCACGGCTCTCAGTCTCCCAGGGCTGGAGCTCTGCTCCCCCAAGGGTGAGGGAAGATGGCCTGGAGCAGAGCTCCCTAAAGGTTCCCAGAAGTCTTGGGCTTCCTCTAGCTTTCTTGCTGTCCCGTTATCAGGGGGCCCAGAAAAGGGGGGAGATATTTGGACCTTGAGAGGGACTTGTCCTCCTTAGAAGGCTGCTATTCACAAGGTTAGGCCAGACTCCCCCTTTCGTGTACTCCACTTCCCTCCTCTTCCCGCCCCCTCCCCACCAGGTGAGCACTCGGGGGCTGGCTCTTCTGGTTGAGCTTCTGTTTGCCGGACCGGGCGCTCCAGGAGCAGTGGGGCAGGAGGATCTGAGTCAGAAGCATCTCTGAGGCTGGAGGGGAGGGTTGGATCCTGTTTCCCCGTCTGTATTCCTGAAGAGGCAGGGGAGCCCCTGAATCAGAGGGACCCAACGGGGATCTGTCACTTTCAAGCTTTGGGAAGAAGTGTGCCCTGGGGCTGTGGATTGGAGTGGGTGTGACAAACTGCTTCCTGTTCCTCTCTGAACCTGGGACCCTGGGGCCTGGGCTTTTCTGTTGGTGTCCTTGGGAAGAAGGCCCTGGAGGGGCTGCTGGTGACTTGAGCTTGTGCTGTGGGTGTCCTCTGTAGTTTCTTCCACGTGAGGGCTGGGGTGGGGATGCAGTGGGGGAGGCTGGGGCACTGGGGAAGGTGTAAGGAGGAGAAAGGGGGGACTTTGGAAGGGAGAGTATTCTTATGGGCTTGGACTTTTCTCGGGCACTTCTGGGCTGGGAAGAGTCAAGTCTGTGGTGGCGAGAGTGCCCAAAAGAGGGAGGACGGGCTCAGCAACCTAAGAGGAGAGGGGTGCAGAGCAGGGCTGGAGCCCGCCCACTTCCTACCCAACTCCTTTCAAGGAATTCCTTACCGGGCCCAGCCCCTGGTCACTGGGTAGAGCACCTCTGGGGGTGGAGAGAGGGGCTGGGAGGGGGAAGCAGCTGGGCGGGGGAGGCGCTGGGCTGTAGGAGGATTTTGCCTTTCTCCCTCGTGGGCTGTGGAGGTCCTGCTTGGTGCTGGGAGTGGGGAGCTGGGTTAAGGGAGGGAGTAAGTCAGGTGGGTGATTAATGTTTGCTGGAGAGCTGCAATTTATTTAAACCTCAGGGAGCAACCAGGGCTTGGGTGCATGTTGTGGGAGAGGCTGAGTCTGATAAAGTCTGTTTACTCAGGGAGGACCTGGTCCCTTTAAAACCCAGGGCAGGTGGGTCTCCAAGGCCCTCCCAGACTTGGTGGAACTTGGGGGAGGCGGCTGCCTAGCCTTGTCTGAAGTCCCTTCCTTGGTCTACAAGCTGCAAAGCCCTGGAAGGCAGTTACGGAACGGACACATCTTACCCAGGATTGATGGCCGTCTGTTTTCTTTGTGGCACAGCTCAGAGAGCAACCTACAACATGCTTCGTAACACAAAAGTCCCTGCGGGGCTTAGTGATATTGGAAACGATAAAAGAAGTTGAAGCACCAAGTCATGAGCTGCTGAGATTGGAAGAGGGCATGAGTGAGGGCCGGGGGTGCTCCAGGAAGGCTCTCGGGTGGGCCCAGGCCCTTGGCAGTAAACCTTGCACAGGACCAGTGCTCTTCAACAGTGTCAATGGGGTTGAGTCGGTGAGGCCGGGGAAGGCACTCCAGACTCTAGTCATAAGTGGCGTGAAGCTCTGTCCACCCGTCTACGCCGCCATGGGATGGAAGACAGGTTGGGGGACTAGGGCCCACCCTCTATACCTTCTCTGCATAGCTGGCTTGATTTCCCCTCTTTTGTGGTCACTTGTAAACAGCGGACTACAGTGGGTGCCCCAGTCAGGAAGCGAGACCTGGAGGCCCACTGCCTGTGGGTGGAGGACCCAGGGTGGGTACTCCCCTGGTGGGAGGTGTCTGCACAGGAGGCCTAGCAGGAAGGGCTGTGGGGACGTCTGCTGAGAGTGGAGCCAGGTGGGGAGAGAGGAAGTCTGCCCGGGGGTCACTGGCATCATCGCAGTGGCCGCCAGGTGGTGTGTTGTCATGCCCCTGTGAGGCTGGAACCTGGGACCAGCCCCACTGTCCCCTGACAGTTGAGCAGCGCGTGTGGGAATATGTCCTCCCCATGGACGTTGAGCATGGAGAGAAACTCAAGGTAGAGGTTTTCAGGCCTAGGTTCTTCCAGGGGAGCGCTTTTTTTTTTTTTTGCGGAACGCGGGTCTCTCACTGTTGTGGCCTCTCCCGTTGCGGAGCACAGGCTCCAGTCACGCAGGCTCAGCGGCCATGGCTCACGGGCCCAGCCGCTCTGTGGCATGTGGGATCCTCCCGGACCGGGGCACGAACCCATGTCCCCTGCATCGGCAGGCGGACTCTCAACCACTGCGCCACCAGGGAAGCCCAGGGAGCGCTTTTTAAATGGTTTCAGTGAGAGGTTAAAACCCACCCCGACAAACCACAGCCTCTCTGGTCTTCCTCCTTGCCCTCGTCCTTGGGGTGGAGTTATGGTGCAACACGGCTTGTGGCCAGGTAGTATGGAAGAGGAAGTGTGACTCTTAATGAAGGGGAATTGAACAGCCCAGCTTTGGGAAGTAGAGAGAGAAAAGCGAACAAACCAGGCCTGGCAGAGGGTCTCCAGGGGACACCTTGGTAAACAGTGCCTCGGGAACTGGGAATTCAGCTGGTTTGATTTTTTTTTTTCCTTCAATACTAGAAAACAAGGGCAGTTGCAAAGATATTCCAAAACAGAGAATTACTGACATCTAGTTGGCTCTGGAGTGTACTGAGGTTTAAAAATCATATTTACCTTATTAATACGTCAACCTTAGGCTAGTATTAACATGCACTTCCTGATTGGCCAGTAGGGAGTGACACCTGGGTGGCAGGGCCACACCATCAGCCTGGGAGTGAACAAGATTCAGAATTCAGAGCAAATCCTGGAGATCAGATTCGCAGGAATCTCTGTGTGTGTGATTGTCCCAGCTCTTTTAACACTCTGTGATTCTCCCAGCTCTTTTAAGACTCTGTGTGTGTGATTGTCCCAGCTCTCTTAGGATCTGAGTGTTGAGTTATGTCCCCACCGAGGCACCCCACGACGACAGACAGGCGGTTAGCATGGCTGAGAAACTAGACCTGCACGGAGGGCCCGCAGAAATGGGTTTCTGGCTGAGTCCTACGCGGTCGGTGGCAGCAAGGAGGAGAGGCCTAGGCGTCTGGAGCAAGGCTGAGGTGGAGCAGTCCTGGAGTGTGTGAACAGGCCGGAGCCCCACCCGCCTGGCACATCATGGTCCAGAGGCTGTGGGTGAGCCGCCTGCTGCGGCATCGGAAAGCCCAGCTCCTGCTGGTCAACCTGCTGACCTTCGGCCTGGAGGTGTGCCTGGCTGCGGGTATCACCTACGTGCCACCCCTGCTGTTGGAAGTGGGGGTAGAGGAGAAGTTCATGACCATGGTGCTGGGTGAGTCACCACATCCTCCTTCACTCCTGCTCCAGATATGTGTCCCCTGGGGAAGTAGGGCGACAGGGCCTCTGCCCAAAGAGCTGCTTGCAGGCAGAGGTGGCTGCCTGCTGTCCCTGAGCCTGGTGGGTCAGCCTGGCTGGGGAGGGGGTGACCCTGGGCTGAGGGGGTCTGAGAGAAACAAAAGGGTACGGGGTGACCTCTGTATCTCTGGTCCCTACGCCATGCATGGCCCACAGGAGACACTGGAGAAACTGCCCTTCGTAATTCCTACCTGTGGTCTCATTTAATTCCTGCAGCTAACGCTGTGAGGTTACCCCTTTCACAGCGGAGATGATGGAAGCTAATAAGCCGTCGGGTGACTTAGGCCGCTGGACAGCTAGCTTAGCTCCTGATTAGCAGGGTCGGGACCACCCTCAGCCCCCCACCGCCAGGGCTCTTTCTTGCCTCTAGGGCAGGGGCTGGGCTCCTAACTGCCGACGAATTCTGTAAAAGCCACGGAGGGCAAATGTCATCACCACGTGACTCCCAGGAAGAGGGGGCTCTGTCAGGATGACAGGCTCTGGGGTCAGACTGCCTGTTGAAACCGTGCCTGTGCACGGCGATCACTGGTCAGTTGGGGCACTAGTGATCCTAGTTGTGAGCAGTAAATTGGGGTCCTGTGAAGTACTCAGCACAGCCCCAGTACACAGTTGGCCCTCCATGTGATATCATCATCATTTCCATCCTTCTCGAGGCAGTTGGTACCCTTCCCTCTGCCCCTTCTGGGCCCCAGCCTCCAGCTCATACTACTTGCCCTTCTTGCAGGCATCGGTCCAGTGCTGGGTCTGGTCTCGGTCCCACTCCTAGGCTCAGCCAGCGACCACTGGCGTGGGCGCTATGGTCGCCGGAGGCCCTTCATCTGGGCCCTGTCCCTGGGTGTCCTGCTGAGCCTCTTCCTCATCCCGAGGGCCGGCCGGCTGGCGGGGCTGCTGTGCCCGGACACCAGGCCCCTGGAGCTGGCACTGCTGATCCTGGGCGTGGGGCTGCTGGACTTCTGTGGCCAGGTGTGCTTCACTCCGCTGGAGGCCCTCCTCTCTGACCTCTTCCGGGACCCAGACCACTGTCGCCAGGCGTTCTCCGTCTACGCCTTCATGATCAGCCTGGGGGGCTGCCTGGGCTACCTTCTGCCTGCCGTCGACTGGGATGCCAGTGCCCTGGCCCCCTACCTGGGCACCCAGGAAGAGTGCCTCTTCGGCCTGCTTGCTCTCATCTTCCTCACTTGCGTGGCAGCCACACTGTTTGTGGCTGAGGAGGCAGCGCTGGGCCCAGCCGAGCCCGTGGAAGGGCTGTCGGTCCCCTCTGTACCACCCCACTGCTGCCCGTGCCACGCCCGCCTGGCTTTCTGGAACCTGCGCGCCCTCTTTCCCCGGCTGCACCAGCTCTGTTGCCGCATGCCTCGCACCCTACGCCGACTCTTCGTGGCCGAGCTGTGCAGTTGGATGGCATTCATGACCTTCACACTGTTTTACACAGACTTTGTGGGCGAGGGGCTGTACCAGGGTGTGCCCAGGGCTGAGCCAGGCACCGAGGCCCGGAGACACTATGATGAAGGTAAGGCCTTGGCAGCCCGGGGCCCTGTTGTGGGAGCTGCCCTCCAGTGGATGTTCGGGCGCAGGGAGATGCCCACAGCCTGTGCCTGGGCTGGAAGCTGTGCGTTGGGCCCCGATTTCCCCATCAGGACAGTGGGCCCGTGTGCAGGCTGCGTGGGCAGCTGCTCACGGAGCAGCATGGCTTTGCTGCAGTCACAGCAGAGCCTTGGGCGGATCGGAGAGTTTGGTCAGGCATTGCCCCAACTTGATGGAGGACGAGGCCGGGCTTGTTTAAGGTCCAGAAGCTGGGCCTCGGGTTCGCCTGGCCCGAACTTCAGTGTGCCCTCTGCTCCCCTACTGACTTTCCAAATCGCCTTGCCAGCCCCTTCCAGCTCAGGCGTCTGGAATTCTATCTTGGAGCCCACAGCAGAAATGTCTTTGTGTTCCCTCTACCTCTCCTGACAAGCTGAGCACAGCCAGCCCTTAGAACATCTTCCTTTGCCCTTAGCCAGTGGCTTTGGCCACGTTCCCTGAGGTCAGTGGAAGAACTTACGCTCCCGTTGCTATGGGTAGGGCAGGGGATGCTGGGGAGCAGGTCCGGAAAACAGCAGGTCTTGGGCAGCAGGTGCCTGTGGCTCCTAATTCTGAGCACCCCTCCCCCCCCCATGGTATTGGGTCCTTTTACCCTACCCCCTGTCTGATGGCCTCTTCCCCCTCCCCGCTCCAGGGGTCCGGATGGGCAGCCTGGGGCTGTTCCTGCAGTGTGCTATCTCCCTGCTCTTCTCTCTGGTCATGGACCGGCTGGTGCAGCGATTCGGCACCCGGGCAGTCTATCTGGCCAGCGTGGTGGCTTTCCCCGTGGCTGCCGGCGCTACGTGCCTGTCCCGCAGCGTGGTGGTGGTGACCGCGTCGGCTGCCCTCACTGGGTTCACCTTCTCTGCCCTGCAGATCCTGCCGTACACGCTAGCGTCTCTCTACCACCGGGAGAAGCAGGTACTCGCCCTGGCCGCTGAGTGGAGTGGGGTGGAGGGGCAGCTGACCAGCCCAGGACCGGTGTCTGGCAAGAGAAGCTGGAGAAGGAATTCTTTGATCAGAGAGGAAGCCTGTTGTAGCCCCAGGGCCAGAGACTTGGGCTGCGGAAGGAGGGTGTAGATTAGATTCTGGGAATGACTTCCTGGTGTCAGGACTAGAAAGCACTTAAAGTGGATGATTGCAGGAAATGTGAAATCCTTCTCTGGAAATCCTGAAGAATCAGGCTAGCAGAAGGCCTCAGTCAGGGCTGAGTTGTTCTGTGCAGAGGCAGGGGGCTGGATCAGATGACCTCTGGGGCACTCGGCTTCAGCAGCCAGTGAGTGGGAAAGGTCTGGTGTGGGCCACGCCTCTCCTTATTCGGGGGGGACCTTGTGAGTGACCCAAACCTTGCTTTGGTCTCGGAGATGGGGAAAGCTCCCTACCGCCCCTTCCCCTCTTTTGGTTTGTCTTCCTTTTCTGTTTAATTCTCTCTTTTCTTTTCCTGCCTCACTCCTTTGCCTCGTCCCCTCCCCCCACCCCCATGGCGGATCTCTGAGCCTGATGCGCCTGACACCGCTCGCCTGGGCACTGTGTAAGTTGGGGGGCCTCCTTCCTGCTCAGCCCCACACTAACCAGCCCCTCCAGGGGCCCCCTTCTCTGGGAAGCCTCCTGACCAGGCTGTGTGGTCACCTTTGTTGTCTCCATTGGCCTCGCTGAGCTACAGCCCTGGGTGCAGAGCTCTGCCCAGAGGGCAAGAAGTTGGGGTGTCCCAAGGAAAAAGAGATGCAGCCTGGCTTCATAGGGCTTCTAGACTGTAGGAAAGACATAGTCTGCCCCTTGTAGGACATGGGTGGGGTAACTGGGAGGCTGGTTAAGTGAATAGGTAGCTGCAGGGGTGGGGGTGGAGGTGGGGCTTTGGGTTGGGGGAAGCTGGTCCCCGAGTCCCCTGTCAGTGCATTGATAACCTTCATCATCCTCCACGCTTTCCCGCCCTGGTTGGGCTGCTGTCCAGAAGCCAGGCTTGGGCATGTACCAGGGAACGTGCTGAGCTGGTGGTCTTCCCTTCAGGCTGAGAACACGTCTGTCCCCAGGGGCCTCTCCAAGCTTCAGCCACACTGATCTTTTGTGGGGTGGCAGGCAGGAGGTGAGGTTCCAGGCATGGTTGGCCCCGCACCCCATCTACGTCTGCTTTGTCCACTTCTGGCTGCACCACGAGCCTTGGGATTCCCTGGTGTCAGGCTTGAGCTCTGCTGTGGCTCCCAGCGCTAATGCAGCTGACCCTGAGAGCTCTGTGTTAGGCACTAGTGGGCCTTGGAAAAGTGGTCAGATGAGTTCTGGCCTCGTCCTTAGATAGGAGGGAGGCTCTGGGACATCGCGGGCAGGGCAGGGGCAGGTCACGCTGATCCAAGGCAGACAGTGAGAAGGAACAAGAAGGCTTCGGCCTCAGCACAGCTGGACCGTGGGAGTCGGGAAGAGGGTGATTCTTTCTGTTCCTCGCTTCCTCTAGGCTCAGTCTGAGGACCCTTCCTGCCCCAGGCTGGGGCCGCAGACCTCACAGTAGGGCAGCAACTATAGCCTGGGCCTGGGACCCACAGTGGGAAGGGAGCGTCTCTCTCTGGTCTCTCTGGAGGTTGACAAGGGTGTCCCAGTAGTGAGGTGGTAGGGGCAGAAGGAGGAGGGTTAGGAGCATCTGTGTGGGGCTTTGGGGCCTTTGGGGCCCCACCTTTGGACTTTGTTCCTCTGCTCTGACATGTCTCTCTGCCCACCTGTCTTCATTCTTCTGTGTCTTTCCTTTTCCTTGGGGTTCTGTTCTCTTCCTAACCTGCAGTACTGAGTTTGTCTGTCACTTACTGATTCTAGGAGAGGCTAGAGGAGACCTAGACTTCTGGTTTCAGATGTCCCCTCCTGCCCCCCTGCCCCCCTTCTGAGGAGAATCCTCACTAGACCCAGACCAAGCAAGGTCTGCTCAGTTTTCTGACCTGCTGCCCGATTTTCATTAAGCCCTCGTGCCTGGTTTCTTCTAGCCCCTGGGATAAAGGCCAGGGCCTGTTCTCCTAGTTGGGGGATCCCATGCTTGGGTACATACCTGTCCTTGTGTGTTCCCCTCTCCCCAGGTTTTCCTGCCCAAATACCGCGGAGATGATGGAGGTGGTGCCAGTGAGGACAGCCTGATGACCAGCTTCTCGCCGGGCCCTAAGGCCGGATCTCCCTTCCCCAATGGACACGCGGGTGCTGGAGGCAGCGGCCTGCTCCCTCCTCCACCAGCACTCTGCGGGGCCTCTGCCTGCGATGTCTCCATGCGTACAGTGGTGGGCGAGCCACCGGAGGCCAGGGTTGTTCCGGGCCGGGGCATCTGCCTGGACCTTGCCGTCCTGGACAGTGCCTTCCTGCTGTCCCAGGTGGCCCCGTCTCTCTTTATGGGCTCCATTGTTCAGCTCAGCCAGTCTGTCACTGCCTATATGGTGTCGGCTGCAGGTCTGGGTCTGGTTGCCATTTACTTTGTCACACAGGTGGTATTTGACAAGAGCGACTTGGCCAAATACTCTGTGTAGAGTACTTCCAACCCATTGAGGGAGGACCTGCCTCACTGGGTCCCAGCTCTCCCTATTCCAGTCCGTCCCCCGCCCCGCTCCGTTGGCCCGGTAGGGCTGTGGGCTGGCCTTCCAGTTTCTATTGCTGCCAAAGTGATGTGGCTCTCTGCTGCCGCCCTGTGGCAGTGAGGTGTATAGCTGCACAAGTAGGGGACTGGGGCTTCTTCCCTCCCACCTCTCCTCAGTCTTTAGGGCTGGCTGACTGGAAGCTCTCCAGCAGGCTTCAGTCTGGACTTCCACAAGGAAAGAAGGGCAGGGCATTTAATTAACTCTGTGCACTGGAATGCAGGACTCTGCCGGGGGATCACCCAGGCTCAGGGTTAACAGCTAGTGTCCTGGTTGAGAAATACCCAGAGAAGGGATTTGGGGAGCTGAGTAAACTCAGCCACCTGGTCTCCTACAACCAAGGCCTCTTATCCCATAGGTTCTCCCAGTTGTTGCTCTTGCATGGGAATTTGTAATGTGAAACGGCTCCTCTACAGGATTTGAAAGTATGAAAGTTATTGGGGGACGCGGTCCTGAGGGGAGAAGGGAAGCTGCCTAGCCCCACAGCACCACCTCTCTCCTGTTCCCCCTCCCCTGCATTTTATTAGGACTTGGCTTGTTGGCCCCTGTGTTGCCATCACAGGGACACGGGTTTTTAAATAATTAACTTATTTATTTAAGTAGAAGGGGAATCAAGGTGTTTAGGGGTTGGGTAGGATGAGATCCCTAATGACTAGGTCCCCTGAGACGATTGGTTATTGGGCTGAGAATTGTCAGAATCTCCTTCTCCTGGAGTGATTGGTCTGGCCCCAGAACTGCCTAACCCTGAGCCTGGAAGCTCTGCTTACCCCAACTGATATCCCAAATCCTGTTACCCAAGGCGGGGAGGGCTGGGGAAACGTGAAGGGTGGGGCTTCACGTCTCAGCAGCCCCCGTAGCCTCACCTCCCCTCTTGGCCCTGCCGTCCCCCCCAGCTCCCCTCTGCTCCCTCTAGGACTGGGCTGACGAAGGAGCTGCCCAACCCCACCTTTCCCCACTGGCTCCACAGCCCTCTCCTTGGGGCTGTTTTGGGACCAGAAGCACAGAGTGTGGCTCCTTGAGCCTTTATCCGTCTCAGCCCCCAGGGCATATCTGTGCTTGGGGAATCTAGCACAGAAACTCAGGAGCACCCCCTGCCTGGGCTAAGGAGGTCTTATCTCCGGGGGCTTTAAGTGCCGTTTGCAATAATGTTATGTCTTATTTATTTAGTGGAGTAAATATTTTATACTGTATGTGAGCAATCAGAGTATAATGTTTATGGTGATGAAATTAAAGCCTTCTTATATGTTTAATTGGTCTTTGTGTCTTTTCTGAGCGGAAAAGACCAAATCTCTCTCAAATTATCCTCAGCTTCCTTCTCATCAGGACCGTTTTGGCAGCTTCAGTTCCCAGCACCACCAGCAGGTGGAGCCATAGACCAACACTCTTTTGTCCTTTGGCGATTGGGTGTGGCTGTGCTTCCCCAGAATTGGGGAGTCCCGTTGAGGGTGAGGGAGAGGGCGGGAGAGTAAGAAGTATAGAGAGTGGGGGCATTTTCCTTCTCAAATGGCTCGCGGTGTGGCCAAGGAGATGGAGCAAGCACCCATTATCAACCACAGCAATAGGAAGCCCCTGGCATGTATGGGTGAGGCTTCGACACCACTGTGCCTGGGTTCCCACCCTTTCCCACCTCCTTCACCCTTCCTGCCAGGCTCAGGTCAAGTTCAGTCTTCTCAGCCTTGCCATCTCCTCATCCCTCCAAACTTCACCGGCCTTCCTGTCCCTTAAATTCAAGTGGTCAGTATAGTTAACACCCCAGGCAAGGACTAGCTTTATTTTTAAAATGTTCTGTTTTATTTAACTTTCTATTAGTTTTCAAACATACACAAGAAATGAGCCTGGTGATAATGAACCCAACTTCAACATTTATTAACATTCTGCCATTTTTATTTCATCTATTTTCCCTCCCCCACCCTTCCCCACCCACCCCCCCCAGGGGGTATTTTTAAAGCATATGGCAGATACAATTTCACTTCACCTGAAAATACTTCAGAATGTATCTTTAAGAAATAGGACTTTTAAACAACTTGATCACGATACCATGAATATATTCAACAAACAGTAATTCCTTACCATCAATTACCCAGCCCATGTACATTTTTCCCCAATTGCCTTGAAAATGTCTTTTTACAGCTGGTTTGTTCAAATCAAGATCGAAGAAAAACAACTATTAATTTGCATTTAGTGGTTATGCTTCTTAGGTTTCTCTTAATCTCTAACAGTTTCCCTCTTTTTTTTTTAAATGCCATTCATTGGTGAAGAAACAGCCATTTTTCCTACAAAATTGTCTACATTCTATGTTTGGCTGACTGTAAAATGTTCCTTCTTCCCCCCTTTCCCCCCATAATCTGGTAATAAGATCTAGAGGCTTGGTTAGATTCAGACTTGATTGTCCCATCAGAGGGACACAGGCCTTTAAATGTTTAACTTAATACCTCTGTACACTCCTACATAATTTTGAAGAAATTTCAGGTATCATATTCCATCCCTAAATATTTCAGGATGTATTTAAAAAATATAAGCACTTATTTTAAAAAAAAAACCACATAGTCACTTTGCTATTATCAGACCAAAAAAAAAAATTCCTCAGTATAATCAAATATCCAGTCAGTGTTCACATTTCCCTGTCTCATAAATTTTTTTGTAAAAGTTTTTGTTCAAACTGAAATAAGTTCCTTATGTTGCAGTTGGTTGCTGTGTCTCTTAAGTCTCTTGTAATCCACAGGTACCTCCTCAATTTTAATCTTTTTCTTTGCGATTTGTTTGTTAAGGGAACTAGATTGTTTGTCCTATAGATCGTCTGGATTTTGCTGATTGCATCCCTGTAGTGATATTTCACATGTTTTTATTGCCCTTCTATTTTCTGTAATTGCTCTTCTATTTTGGTAATTATAGTCAGAGACCTATTCAGATTTGTTTTTTTTTGTTTTTGCAAGAATACTTAATAGGTTTGTGTACCTCCATAGAAGGGAATATGTATTGTCTGCTTGTCTTCCTTTTTTGATGTTAGTAACATTGATATCTTAGATCCATTTTTTCATAGGCATTGGAAAATTATGATATTCTTTTATTTCCTAAACAAATGCTGGACTCTTTCCTTATATTTACCAGTTTTCAAAATAATGAATTGGTTAACTCCTAGTGATGACAGAGGTTTTTCCCTTTAATGTCATTATGTATTCATGTGTTTAAACATATGTGATATGTTTCAATCCTTTGCATTTGCTATTCATGTTCAAATTTTTCCCATCTTTGGCCAGTGGGAGCCTCTTCAAGTTGATTTCTTTGAGTCCTTTTGACAAACTTCTAAGTGGTCTTTGAACGCTGCTTTGCTTTCTGGCATGACTAGATGCCCTGGCTCATCTTGTATATTTCTTGCCATAGACCTGGAATGAGCTATTTTCTCTAAGGGTCTCTGATTGCTTTTTATGGAAAAAGGTTTTTTCCCATGGAGACCATAATATCGGCATTGGGAGTACTTGTTACTAGGTTGATCATTGGTTGTAGGTCTTTTCAGTGGACAAAGCTAGGAAAAAAATTTTTTAATGTAAATACATGGTGAGTTTCTGCTGATATTTCCAATTCAAGTTCAGGATTATAGATTATATATGTTTATATATCTACATACATATGTATTTTACTTCTGTATCTAATTTCTACCACACCGAAACAGAGCTGAAGGCCTGGCCCAAGGCTTTCAGCATGTATGTGTGTATGTGTGAGAAGAAGCAAAAAGAACCACCAGTCAGTCATTAATGTCAGCCTGTCTGTGCCACCAGAACGTAGAACCTGGCCCAGAAGCCATGTTCATTCTTTCTCCTGATCCAAGGGAGAAAGAATGAACACTTGGGCAAACTGTTTCAGAATACACAAAAGGAGACTGGGAATCATTAGGGAACAGGAAACTTGGGCTCAGAGAGGCTTTTCTTTTCTTTCTTTTTTTAAAATTGAAACATAGTTGACATACAATATTGTGTTAGTTTCAGCGTACTACATAATGCTTTGATATTTGCATACGTTATGCAGTGATCACCCCAATAAGTCTAGTGACCATCTGTCCCCATACAAAGCTATTACAATATTATTGACCATATTCCTTATGCTGTATATTACATACTCATGACTTATTTATTATATAACTGGAGATTTGTACCTCTTAATCCCCTTCATCTCTTTCGGCTGTCCCCTGGCCCTCTTTCCCTTCTTGTAACCATCCATCGTTCTCTGTGTCTGTGAGTCTGGTTTTGTTTTGTTTTGTTTTTTAGATTCCACGTATAAGTGAGATCATGCAGTGTTTGTCTTTCCCTGTCTGATATTTCACTTAGCATAATACCCTCTAGAGCCATCCATGTTGTCACAAATGGCAAGATTTCTTTTTTATTTTATGGCTGAGTAACATTCCAGTGGGGTGTGTGTGTGTGCATGCGTGTGTGTGAGTGCATGCACATATGTACATGTATACCATATCTTCTTTTTGTTTGTATGTGTGGAGCTGTACTGCATGGCTTGTAGGATTTTAGTTCCCTGAACAGGGATCAAACCCGGGCCCTTGGCAGTGAAAGCGTGGAGTCCTAACCACTGGACTGCCAGGGAATTCCCACCACATCTTCTTTATCCATTCCTCTATTGATGGACACTTAGGTTGCTTCCATATCTTGGCTACTATAAATAATGCTGCAATGCACCTTGGAGTGCATATATCTTTTAATTCAAAATCAGTAATTCAAGTGTTTTTGTCATCTTCAGGTAAATACCAAGAAGTGAAATTGCTGGATCATATGACAGTTCTATTTTTAATTTTTTGAGGAACCTCCATACTGTTTTCCATAGTGGGTGCACCAATTTACATCCCCAACAATATACTAGGATTCCCTTTTCTCCACATCCTTACCAACACTTGTTGTTTGTTGTCTTTTTAATAATAGCCATTCTGACTGGTGTGAGGTGATATCTCACTGTGTGTGTTTTTTTTTTAATTAAATACTTTTTAAAAGTTTTGGCTGCATTGGGTCTTCGTTGCTGCACGCGGTCTTTCTCTAGTTGCGGCGAGCGGGGGCTACTCTTTGTTGTGGTGCACGGGCATCTCGTTGCAGTGGCTTCTCGTTGTGGAGGAGGGGCTCTAGAGCGCAGGCTCAGTAGTTGTGGCGCACGGGCTTAGTTGCTCCGTGGCATGTGGGATCTTCCTGGACCGGGGCACGAACCCGCGTCCCCTGCATCGGCAGGCGGACTCTCAACCACTGCGCCACCAGGGAAGCCCCAGTATGGTTATTTTAACAATGTTAATTCTTCCAATCCTGATCACGGTATATCTTTTCATCTGTTTGTTGTCTTCAGTTTCTTTCGTCATAGTTTTCCAAATACAAGTCGTTTACCTCTGTGGTTAGGTTTGTTCCTAAGTATTTCACTCTCTTTGATGCAGTTAACTTCAGAGGGCCTTTTCTAGCACAAGTTTTCAATATTGGGGACCAGCTAAGCCAGCTCACAGGCTGTGAGGCCTTGTGTTGGTAGCACCTCAGTTTTGTTTTTTTTTATATTGGAGTATAGTTGATTTACAATGGTAGTTCCTCAGTTTTAAACTACATTCTTCACAGAAACACCAACTTGCTAAGAAGTACAGAAGGGGAGGAAAGAAGCAGGAAGAAAGGGGACTCTGGAAAGGAGGAGGAAACTGCAAGTAAGCTCAAAGACGTCACAAATAACATTTACAGAGTCCTTTCCATGTGGGGTCTCAGACGAGTGCAACCTGGCCAGTGCCCTTAAGGAAAATTTAATTTAGGTGGAAAGGAATAAGCATGGATGAATCAAATGTTCATAGATGTATCAGGTGGGATGTACGTGGAAAATTCAGAACAAGAACCAAAGATACTAACAGAGTTTCGAGAAGGTAAAATGATTTTTTTGTGGTGGAGAGAGGAAGGCTCTCTGGCCTCATCATGCTGGATCCTGCCCACCTCCCAGAGGGGGATGGAGCCTTGGGTCCTGGCTTGTGGTCTGAGCCCAGGAATTGGAGAAAGGGGGGTTGGAGTGGGGTTAGATGGGCAGTGCTCCATCTTTGTACATTCATGGGTCTTCCTTTCTGGCCTGGGTGCCTCTCCCTGCAGAGCCGGTTACAGTGAGAAAGGAGAGCAGGAAGAGTAGGGGTGGAAGCATCCCATGGGCGGGCAGCTTGGATCTCGGGTTACTTCTTGCGCAGCTGCGGAAAAAGCCCTTGGTTTCCAGGATCAGATTTGATTACAGCAGCCTGGCGGTTTTGTCACTGTTGGCTGGAGGGCTGTTCCGAGTAGGAACTTTCTGACATCCAACACTGTCACCAGATCTCCACACACGTTAGGAGGTTGCTTGGTGTGCCCTGGCGACTGGGTCACTTGACCTCAGTTTGCCCCTTCCTAGCATTTGACCTTCCACAAGTCATTTTAGGGCTTCCCTGGTGGCTCAGTGGTTAAGAATCCGCCTGCCAATGCAGGGGACATGGGTTCAAGCCCTGGTCCGGGAAGCTCCCACATGCCGCAGAGCAACGAAGCCTGTGTGCCACAACTACTGAGCCTGAGCTCTAGAGCCTGTGAGCCACAACTACTGAAGCCCGCATGCCTAGAGCCCATGCTCCGCAACAAGAGAAGCCACCGCAATGAGAAGCCCACGCACCACAACGAAGAGTAGCCCCCGCTCACCGCAACTAGAGAGATCCCGCACGCAGCAAGGAAGACCCAACGCAGCCAAAAATAAATTAATTAATTTTAAAAAACAAACAAAAAAAACAAGTCATTCTACTATGTGTACAATGAGGGGGTTAATGGACCATCTCTACAGACACAGCTCTAGACTTCCATGCTCCACAGTTCCCTGCCCTGTGTTCCCCTCCCCAGGACACTGTTTAGCACTTTATCGTCCCCAGTTAATGCTCTCCCCTTCCCTCCTTCCATCAAATAATATTTGTCTATCTTCCTATATGCTGGACTCTATGTGTGCCCTGGGGCTGTGGCACTGAAGACTCAATCACTGGCAGCTCAGATGGGGCTGTGAGGAAGCAGACTGGGAGCAGCCTCCTGCCCGCTGAGGGGCCTCCATCCTGGAGAGGAAGCGGGCTCCAGTGAAGCAAGATGTGGGTCCGCCAGTGAGCAGCTGCCCGCACCCTGAGACCACCTCACCGTCTGGCACGATTTCTCCCAGTGACGTGGAGAGAGCAGGTAGGCAGGGGACCCTGTTATCCTTCTTTCACCAGTGACAAAACTGAGGCTTGCTAAGATGATGTGACTTGTCCAAGGGCACACTGATTCAGGGCTGTTTTTGTTCTACCGTCACCAATTTTAAATGGTGGAGGTGAGGGGTATGTAGGAAGCCTCTGTGTTATCTTTGCAGCTCTTCTGTAAATGTAATATTATTCCAAAATAAAAAGGTTCTTTCGTCTTTTTACCCATCTCACCACATTCTGAAATATACCAAAAAATCAATTAGTCAACCATTACTGTTCACTGAACAGTAGGTATAAGGTATAAGGCTCCATGGTACATATAACCAAGGGGGTAATGAACATGTATCAAATGTGGTCCTTGCTCTCTGTAAGTTCTTAGGTTTCCCCATAGAAAAATAAGACATGTTCAAATGAAAAGTTATTTCTAATGGTACAAGGCAGTTTGATAAGTGCCAACAATACATAGGAGTACAAGGGAGATGGGGAGAGAAACCACTGCTAGGAGGATGTTTTTTTTAATAGGGAGAAAGATTATTTCCTTCTACAAAACAAGTTCAGTGTTTTTTTTAATCTATTTTTTTTTTTATTTTTCGTTGCGTTGGGTCTTTGTTGCTGTGCACCGGCTTTCTCTAGTTGCAGCAAGCGGAGGCTACTCTTTGTTGTGGTGCGCGGGCTTCTCATTGCAGTGGCTTCTCTTGTTGTGGACCACGGGCTCTAGGCACACGGGTTCAGTAGTTGTGGCACATGGGCTTAGTTGCTCCGCGGCATGCGGGATCTTCCCAGACCAGGGCTCGAACCCATGTCCCCTGCATTGGCAGGTGGATTCTTAAGCACTGCGCCACCAGGGAAGCCCCAAGTTCAGTGTTTTTGACTTAATGAACACTTTTGAAATACACGAGCACTTCAATCGATAGTACATACATTTTCTCAGGCTTCCTGCATTAGTTATAAAGAAAACCACCAAGTCATATTGATTCTGCATCCTAAATATCCCTCACGCTGATTGCCTCACTGCTAACCTCTCTGCCACTGTCATGTTGTCCCTCTCCTGGACCAATTCATTAACCATAGCCATCTCCCTTTATCTGGTCTAATCTCCACTCACCCTGACTCCCGCCGCCATTAGGTCCATGCTTGTACTGCAGCCTGAGTTAGTTTCCCATGCACTGAGCTGACAGCCCCATGCTTGGGTGGCAGGGGAACCTCAGGAGACTCACCTGAACATGGCTCCTTCACATGTGGCTCCGTCCACCTCTTTATCCCCTTCATTGCCACCTCCCCATTCCCCCAGCCCCTGCTGGGGTTCCCCCAAACCCTGCTTCAGCCATAGTGAGTTTCTTCCCACTGCTCAACCAAACTTTGCTCTTATGAGCCTCAGTGCCTTTGCCATTGCTGCACCCTCTTTGTGGAAAGCCCTCTGCCTCTTCTGTGCCTATGGGAATCGTGGTTATTCTCCAACCCTCAGCTTAAAAATTCCCTTCTCTTGTTCCCTGAAGTTAATCACTTCCTTCTCTGTCTTCCCATAACATACTGCTACAGTGCAACTCATGTATGTTGGACAAAAACTTGGCTTGTCCACAGGATGGGGGAAGATATTTGCAAACGAAGCAACTGACAAGGGATTCATCTCCAAAATATACAAACAGCTCAGTAACAAAAGAACAACCCAGTCAAAAAATGACTGGGACCAGAGGACAGACAGCAGAAGTAAGAAGAACTACAATCCTGCAGCCTGTGGAACAAAACCCACATTCACAGAAAGAGAGACAAGATGAAAAGGCAGAGGCCTAGGTACCAGATGAAGGAACAAGCTAAAACCCCAGAGAAACAACTAAATGAAGTGGAGATAGGCAACCTTCCAGAAAAAGAATTCAGAATAATGATAGTGAGGATGATCCAGGACCTCGGAAAAAGAATGGAGGCAAAGATCGAGAAGATGCAAGAAATGTTTAACAAAGACCTAGAAGAATTAAAGAACAAACAAACAGAGATGAACAATACAATAACTGAAATGAAAACTACACTAGAAGGAATCAATAGCAGAATAACTGAGGCAGAAGAATGGATAAGTGACCTGGAAGACAGAATGCTGGAATTCACTGCTGTGGAACAGAATAAAGAAAAAAGAATGAAAAGAAATGAAGACAGCCTAAGAGACCTCTGGGACAACATTAAATGCAACAACATTCGCATTATAGGGGCCCCAGAAGGAGAAGAGAGAGAGAAAGGACCCGAGAAAATATTTGAAGACATTATAGTTGAAAAATTCCCTAACATGGGAAAGGAAATAGCCACCCAAGTCCAGGAAGTGCAGAGAGTCCCATACAGGATAAACCCAAGGAGAAACACGCCAAGACACATAGTAATCAAACTGGCAAAAATTAAAGACAAATTATTGAAAGCAGCAAGGAGAAAAGAAAATAACATACAAGGGAACTCCCATAAGGTTAACAGCTGATTTCTCAGCAGAAACTCTACAAGCCAGAAGGGAGTGGCATGATATACTTAAAGTGATGAAAGGGAAGAACCTACAACCAAGATTACTCTACCCGGCAAAGATCTCATTCAGATTTGATGGAGAAATCAAAAGCTTTACAGAAAAGCAAAACTAAGAGAATTCAGCACCACCAAACCCACTCTACAACAAATATAAAGGAACTTCTCTAAGTGGGAAACACAAGAGAAGAAAAGGACCTACAAAAACAAACCCCCCAAAATTAAGAAAATGGTAATAGGAACATATATATTGATAATTACCTTAAACGTGAATGGATTAAATGCTCCAACCTAAAGACACAGGCTTGCTGAATGGATACAAAAACAAGACCCATATATACGCTGTCTACAAGAGACCCACTTCAGACCTAGGGACACATACAGACTGAAAGTGAGAGGATGGAAAAAGATATTCCATGCAAATGAAAATAAAAAGAAAGATGGAGTAGCAATACATTAGATAAAATAGACTTTAAAATAAAGAATGTTACAAGAGACAAGGCAGGACACTACATAATGATCAAGGGATCAATCCAAGAAGAAGATATGACAATTATAAATATATATGCACCCAACATAGGAGAACCTCAATATATAAGGCAACTGCTAACAGCTCTGAAAGAGGAAATCAACAGTAACACAATAATAGTGGGGGACTTTAACACCTCACTTACACCAATGGACAGATCATCCAAACAGAAAATTAATAAGGAAACACAAGCCTTAAATGACACAATAGACCAGACCAGATAGATTTAATTGGTATTTATAGGACATTCCATCCAAAAACAGCAGATTACACTTTCTTCTCAAGTGCACATGGAACATTCCCCAGGCTAGATCACATCTTGGGTCACAAATCAAGCCTCAGTAAATTTAAGACAATTGAAATCATATCAAGCATCTTTTCTGACCACAAAGCTATGAGACTAGAAATCAATTACAGGGAAAAAATCGTAAAAAACACAAACACATGGAGGCTACACAATACGTTACTAAATAACCAAGAGATCACTGAAGAAATCAAAGAGGAAATCAAAAAATACCTAGAGACAAATGGCAATGAAAACACGACGAGCCAAAACCTATGGGATGCAGCAAAAGCAGTTCTAAGAGGGAAGTTTGTAGCAATACAAGCCTACCTCAAGAAACAAGAAAACTCTCAAATAAACAATCTAACCTTACACCTAAAGGAACTAGAGAAAGAAGAACAAACAAAACCCAAAGTAAGCAGAAGGAAAGAAATAAAGATCAGAGCAGAAATAATTGAAATAGAAACAAAGAAAACAATAGCAAAGATCAATAAAACTAAAAGCTGGTTCTTTGAGAAGATAAACAAAATTGATAAACCATTAGCCAGACTCATCAAGAAAAAGAGGGAGAGGACTCAAATCGATAAAATTAGAAATGAAAAAGGAGAAGTTACAACAGTCACCGCAGAAATACAAAGCATCCTAAGAGACTACTAGAAGCACCTCTATGCCAATAAAATGGACAACCTGGAAGAAATGGACAAATTCTTAGAAAGGTATAACCTTCCAAGACTGAACCAGGAAGAAATAGAAAATATGAACAGACCAATCACAAGTAATGAAATTGAAACTGTGATTAAAAATTTTCCAACAAACAAAAGTCCAGGACCAGATGGCTTCACAGGTGAATTCTATCTAACATTTAGAGAAGAGCTAACACACATCCTTCTCAAACTCTTCCAAAAATTGCAGAGGAAGGAATACTCCCAAACTCATTCTATGAGGCCACCATCACGCTGACACCAAAACCAGACAAAGATAGTACAAAAAAAGAAAATTATAGACCAATATCACTGATGAATATAGATGCAAAAATCCTCAACAAAATACTAGCAAACAGAATCCAACAACACATTAAAAGGATCATACACCATGATTAAGTGGGATTTATCCCAGGGATGCAAGAATTCTTCAATATACGCAAATCAATCAATGTGATAGACCATATTAACAAATTGAAGAATAAAAACCATATGATCATCTCAATAGATGCAGAAAAAGCTTTTGACAAAATTCAACACCCATTTATGATAAAAACTCTCCAGAAAGTGGGCATAGAGGGAAACTACCTCAACATAATAAAGGCCATATACGACAAACCCACAGCAAACATCATTCTCAATGGTGAAAAACTGAAAGCATTTCCTCTAGGATCAGGAACAAGACAAGGATGTCCACTCTCACCACTATAATTCAACATAGTTTTGGAAGTCCTAGCCAAGGCAATCAGAGAAGAAAAAGAAACAAAAGGAATACAAATTGGAAAAGAAGAAGTAAAACTGTCACTGTTTGCAGATGACATGATACTATACATAAAGAATCCTAAAGATGCCACCAGAAAACTACTAGAGCTAATCAATGAATTTGGTAAAGTTGCAGGATACAAAATTAATGCACAGAAATCTCTTGCATTCCTATACACTAATGATGAAAAATCTGAAAGAGAAATTAAGGAAACACTCCCATTTACCACCAAAACAAAAAGAATAAAATACCTAGGAATAAGCCTATCTAGGGAGACAAAAGACCTGTATGCAGAAAACTATAAGATACTGATGAAAGAAATTAAAGATGATACCAACAGATGGAGAGGTATACCATGTTCTTGGATTGGAAAAATCAATATTGTGAAAATGACTATACTACCCAAAGCAAGCTACAGATTCAATGCAATCCCTATCAAATTACCAATGGCATTTTGTATGGAACTAGAACCAAAAATCTTAAAATTTGTATGGAGACACAAAAGACCCCGAATAGCCAAAGCAGTCTTGAGGGAAAAAAATGGAGCTGGAGACTCCCTGACTTCAGACTATACTACAAAGCTACAGCAATCAAGACAATACGGTACTGGCACAAAAACAGAAATATAGATCAATGGAACAGGATAGAAAGCCCAGAGATAAACCCACGCACCTATGGTCAACTAATCTACGACAAAGGAGGCAAGGATATACAATGGAGAAAAGACAGTCTCTTCAATAAGTGGTGCTGGGAAAACTGAACAGCTACATGTAAAAGAATGAAATTAGAACACTGCCTAACACCATACACAAAAATAAACTCAGGGCTTCCCTGGTGGCACAGTGGTTGAGAGTCCGCCTGCTGATGCAGGGGACAGGGGTTTGTGCCCCAGTCCGGGAAGATCCCACATGCCGCAGAGCGGCTAGGCCCATGAGCCATGGCCGCTGAGCCTGCGCGTCCGGAGCCTGTACTCTGCAACGGGAAAGGCCACAACAGTGAGAGGCCCGTGTACCACAAAAAAAAAAGAACAAAAAACAAAAAAAAATACACTCAAAATGGATTCGAGACCTAAATGTAAGACCAGACACTATAAAACTCTTAGAGGAAAACATAGGAAGAACACTCTTTGACATAAGTCACAGCAAGATCTTTTTTGATCCACCTCCTAGAGTAATGGAATTAAAAATAAACAATGAAATTGTTTAATGAAATTTAAAAGCTTTTGCAAAGCAAAGGAAACTACAAACAAGACAAAAAGACAACCCTCAGAATGGGGGAAAATATTTGCAAACAAATCAACAGACAGAGGATTAATCACCAAAATATATAAACAGCTCATGCAGCTCAATGTTAAAAAAATAAACAACACTATCCAAAAATGGGCAGAAGACCTAACTAGACATTTCTCCAAAGAAGACATACAGATGGCCAAGAAGCACGTGAAAACCTGCTCAACATCACTAATTATTAGAGGAATGCAAATCAAAACTACAATGAAGTATCACCTCACACCAGTTAGAATGGGCATCATCAGAAAATCTGCCAACAAGAAATGCTGGAGAGGGTGTGGAGAAAAGGGAACTCTCTTGCACTGTTGGTGGGAATGTAAATTGATACAGCCACTATGGAGAACAGTATGGAGGTTCCTTAAAAAACTAAAAATAGAATTACCATATGACCCAGCAATCCCACTACTGGACATATACCCAGCGAAAACCATAATTCAAAAAGACACATGCACCTCAATGTTCATTGCTGCACTATTTACGATAGCCAGGTCACGGAAGCAACCTAAATGCCCATCGAGAGACGAATGGATAAAGAAGATGTGGTACGTATATACAATGGAATATTACTCAGCCATAAAATGGAATGAAATTGGGTCATTTGTAGAGACGTGGATGGATCTAGAGACTGTCATACAGAGTGAAGTAAGTCAGAAAGAGAAAAACAAATATCGTATATTAACGCATATATGTGGAACCTAGAAAAATGGTACAGATGAACTGGTTTGCCGGGCAGAAATTGAGACACAGATGTAGGGAACAAATGTATGGACACCAAGGGGGGGAAAGCCGTGGGGGTGGGGTGGGGCTGGTGGTGTGCTGAATTGGGCGATTGGGATTGACACGTATACACTGATGTGTATAAAACTGATGACTAATAAGAACCTGCTGTATAAAAAAAAAAAATCAAATCAAATTTAAAAAAAAAGCCTGGAAGATCTTAGTAGACATTCCTCCAAAGAAGATATACATTGACCTCCAAAGAAGGCCGAAAAGCACATGAAAGATGCTCAACATCACTAATTATTAGAAAAATGCAAATCAAAACTATAATGAGGTGTCACCTCACACCAGTCAGAATGGCCATCATCAAAAAATCCACAAATAATAAATGCTGGAGAGGGTGTGGAGAAAAGGGAACCCTTCTGCACTGTTGCTGGGAATGTAAATTGGTACAGCCACCGTGGAGAATAGTATGGAGGTTCCTTAAAAAAACTAAAAATAGAGCTATCATATGATCTAGCAATCCCACTCCTGGGCACGTACACCTGGAGAAAAACATAATTTGAAAAGATTCATGCGCCCCAATGTTCAATGCAGCATTCTTTACAATAACCAGGACATGGAAGCAACCTAAATGTCCATTGACAGAGGAATGGATAAAGAAGATGTGGTACATATATACAATGGAAAATTACTCAACCATAAAAAAGAACAAAATAATTCCATTTGCAGCAACATGGTTGGACCTAGAGATTGTCATATTGAGTGAAGTAAGTCAGAGAGAGAAGGACAAATATTGTATGATATCACTTATATATGGGATCTAAAAAAATAGTACAAATAAACCTATTTACAAAACAGAAATAGAGTCACAGATGTAGAAAACAATCTTATGGTTACCGCGGTGGGGGGGGGGGAAGGGGGAAGGGATAAATTGGGAGATTGGGATTGACATATACACACTACTATATATAAAATAGATAACTAATAAGGACCTACTGTATAGCACAGGGTAGGTACTCTACTCAATACTCTAATGACCTATGTGGGAAAAGAATCTAAAAAAGAGTGGATATATGTATATGTATAACTGATTCACTTTGCTGTACAGCAGAAACTAACACAACACTGTAAATCAACTATATTCCAATAAAAATTAAAAAAAGAAACTTGGCTTATTCATCTAAAAATTCGTTTCACAAGCCATTTTTAAGTAGCTACCATGTGCCAGAGTTGTGGCAGGGTGAAAAGATAGGAACAATCCCTGCCCTCTTGGAGGTCCCCAACCAGTGAGGAGTTTGGAGATACACAGAAGCAATTACAGAATGTGTGACAATGCTATGACAAGGGGCACAGGGCTAGGGGAATGCATAGAAGGGCCCTTGCCCGGTCTGGGATAAGGCTTGGTGGTAGCAGGTCAGAGAGGGCTTCCCAGGAGAAGCAATGGTAAATGAGATGGGCCCAAGCAGGCATTTGCAATCTGTTCCCCCAGCAAGTTTTTCCAGGGCTAAAGCTGCATCTTATTCATTGTTGTGTTGCCCCATATCTAGGTCTGTAGCTACACATAGTAGCCAATGGGTCCTCAGTAGGTTTGCTCGCTTGATTCAATGAATTGTTAAGCAAACAAAATCGATGGGCAAATGAAAGCCATCTTACTTTTAAGCAAGTGGAAAACCTCAGTTTAACACCCCTGCTTCAAATATCAGGTGGTTCGTCTGAAGATGAAGGCTGTGTTTTGCCTTTGCATTTTGCATGGTTTATTGTAGTACTTCTTTTTGACCTTTAGATTCAGTTTAGTCATACTGTGTGAGTGGTTTCACATTTTTTTGGAGAGAGTTTGTGACTTTTATTTCAGTATGTTATAGAAGGAAGTAGTTAATTTATCAATGTCTGTAAATTTTATGGATAATATTTTTCTTAAAATGCTTGTAAAATTTTCTTAACATAGAAAAAGAAAAATTAAAGTTGTGAAGTGGGAGTGGAAGGAAATTGTAGGGGTAGTGGGCAGGAGGTATGGGGAAGGGGTGGAGTTAAATACCAAGGATGACCTTGCCTTTATGTCTGGGATTTCAAAGCCATTTCCCATCCGATATCTCTCTTGTTCACAACCAGGGCCAGGCCTTTTGAGTGACCATACTCTACTTCTGCGAGTGTGATGGTTAATTTTATGTGTCAACTTGCTGGCCACAGGGTGCCCAGATATTTGGTCAAACATTGTTATGGGTGTATTTGTGAAGGTGTCTGGGGATGAGATTAACACAAATTGGTAGGCGGAGTAAAGCAAACGTGGGTGGGCCTCGTCCAATCAGTAGAAGGCCTGCATAGAACAAAAAGGCTGACCTTCCTCTGAGTTAAACGGAGTTCCTTCTTCCTGACTGCCCTCAAATTGGGACATCAACTTTTTTTCCTGCCTTTGGACTCAGATGGAAACATCAGCTCTTCCTGGGACTTGAGCCTGCTGGCCTTCAGATTGGAGCTACACCACCATTCTCCTGGTTCTCAGGCCTTCAGACTTGGACTGGAACTGCACCACTGGCTCTCCTGGGTCTCCAGCTTGCCAACTAACCCTGCAGATCTTAGGACTTGTCAGTCTCCATAATTGTGTGAGCCAGTTTTTTATAATGAATCTTTCTCTGTATATAAATCCTACTGGTTCTGTTTCTCTGGAGAACTGTGACTAACAGAATGAGGTCTTACTAACACCAGGTAAATCAACTCACAGATGCCAGAGCTGGGCATCAAACGCCTCCCTCAGTTTATGGGTGATGAAACTGCAGCCCAAGAAGGAAGGGTCTTCCTGTGGCATACTCCACCTACCATGTTCACTACTTAGCTGATGCTTGGAATCTCCTTAACTGGAAACCGTATTTACAAAGAATACTTAAAATGCAAATATCTCTGGGAGAATAATATACTGATATGAATTCATAAGAGAATATAAGTGACTTGATGAAATGTTTTCTGAAGAGCAATTTTTGGTGGGGGAAGGCAAGAGTACAAGGTGAAAAGATAGACATAGTTCCAACCCTCTTAGAAAGGGGGTTCTTGATGAATGAGAGTTTCAGAGATGGACAGAAGCAAGCCATGCACGATGGGCATAGTTTGGTTTTTAAAAGTGAAAGGAGGGGCTTCCCTGGTGGCACAGTGGTTGAGAGTCTGCCTGCCGATGCAGGGGACACGGGTTCGTGCCCCGGTCCGGGAAGATCCCACATGCCGTGGAGTGGCTAGGACCGTGAGCCACGGCCGCTGGGCCTGCGCGTCCGGAGTCTGTGCTCCGCAATGGGAGAGGCCACAACAGTGAGAGGCCCGCGCACCGCAAAAATAATAATAATAATAAATAAATAAATAAAAGTGAAAGGAGGAGGCATTTGGGACAGTGGGAGGTGGGGTCCAAGAAGGGCAGGGCAGGCCCACAGACTTCACCTCCTTATGACCTTGAGAGCTGGTCCAGACCACTGTCGTCTATGTTGTGCTGGGAAGCTGAGACTTCACACTTCTGAGGGCACGAGTGGCTGGAGCTGGCCCAATCCTTAATTTCAGTGAGCTCGCAAGAAATTTCTGGAAATACAGACTTCTAGCAGTAATGCTTGCCTTTTTAAAAAAATAACATTTTGGGGCTTCCCTAGTGGCGCAGTGGTTGGGAGTCTGCCTGCCAGTGCAGGGGACACGGGTTCAAGCCCTGGTCCGGGAAGATCCTGCATGCTGTGGAGCAGCTAAGCCTGTGCGCCACAACTACTGAGCTTGCATTCTAGAGCCCATGAGCCACAACTACTGAGTCCGCATGCCACAACTACTGAGCCTTGAAGCCACAACTACTGAGCCCATGCACCACAAATGCTGAAGCCCGTGCACCTTGAGCCCGTGCTCCGCAACAGGAGAGGCCACCACGGTGGGAGGCCCATGCGCCACAGTGAGGAGTGGCCCCAACTCGCTGCAGCTAGAGAAAGCCCGCGCAGCAGCGAAGACCCAACACAGCCAAAAATAAATTAATTAAATAAATAAAATTTAAAAAAAATAACATTTTGTGTGCATGCGTCTGCCTTCCTGGCTACATTAGGATGTGTTGTGGGTAGAGTGGGCAGAGGCTGTTTGGAGTCATGAGGTGACCAGAAGCCTATTTTCGAACCTTATGTGTAACTTCTCTGCTTTTTGCTTGTATAAAGCTTCTGATTGAGTTTTCTCTTTGGGTCAACAGCTTGAAAAAGAAAGCTGTGTTATGTCAATCTGGCCAGTATCATAATTGTCCTTCCTGTTTAGAGCAAGGGCAGCGGGCAAGATGGTGAGGATACTTGAAATCCCATTACACAATGAAGGTGAAGGAAATGGGGATGTGTTTAGTTTGGGGAAGAGACTCCTCAGGGGACTTGAGAGCAGTCTTCAGCTATTTAAAGAGCTGTTCTGTGGAGGAAGGAATGGAGTTGTTCTGTGTTCTCCTGAGGCCAGGGGGCTGGAGGAAGGTTACAGGAATACAGATTTTGATAGTCAAGAGTAAATGGGCTGCTTCAGGAGGTGGGGAGCTCCCTGCACTGGAGGCACTGGAGCATGGGCTGGATGAGTGCTTGGTGCAGGGTAAGCATTAAGGGTTGGTTGGTCTACATTATCTTTAAGCACTTTCTAACCCTGAGATTCTGATATGAAGCTATGGATGATGGTCAGTTGTAATGGATAGATGAGTCTGAAGAAGCTTGTTACGAGCATTCATCCAACCAAACATATTGGTCTGTTGTGTATGAAGCAGTCTGTTCAGCATGAGAAACCGAAGTCCCCGTCCCAAGGGCACAAACGGCTGTAATACGAAGTGGAATGCTGTATAGGCCGTGAAGAGGTACACACTTCCCTTTCTCTTCTATTAGAGATCTGAATCTGGATGAGCAGGCAGAGTTAGGCTAGCACCCAGGAGATTGTTTTAAGATGGCTAAGGAGAACGTGTCAGCAGAAGGGAGATGGCCACGTGGAGGCTGAAAGGGGGGACCAGATGAGGAAGGTGTTGGGGGTGATCGGTCCCGTGCTGTTCAGAAGGGGCTCCCTTGCCAGTACCCTGTCGTGCAGCTGGCATATCTAGTTACCACGTGCCATGGCCTGAATGTTGGTGTCCTCTCAAAATCTGTATATTAGAATCCTAATCCCCAAAGATGATGGTATTAGGAGGTGGGGGCTTTGGGATGTGCTTAAGTCATGAGGGTGGGGCCTTTGTGAGTGGGATTAGTGCTCTTACAAAAGAAAGTTCACAGAGCTCCCTCGCCCCTTCCATCTTGTGAGGACACAGAGAGGTGTTGGTTCTGACCCAGGAAGCAGGCTCTCACCAGAATGCAACCATGCTGGTGCCTTGATCTTGGGCTTCCCAGCCTTCAGAACTGTGAGAAATAAATTTCTGTTGTTTATAAGCCACGCGGTCTGTGGTATTTTGTTATAGCAGCCTGAACGGACTAAGACATCATGGAACATTTGACTCATTTAGCCCACTCCTCTGCCCAGACACCATGCTCACCACTTAGCATGATGGTCATGATTTGGCTTTTCATGTTAATTTCTCTACAGGAAAGGTGTATGACAGAAGGACCCCATCGCAGCACTTATCTCAGTGTTCTAATCGTTTGCTGGTCCATCTGTTACCTAGACTGAGGTTCCTTATGGCTCTCTCTCTTAGCTCAGGGCCTGGTACTTAGCAGGAATTCATGAAATTTTTGTTAAGTGATGAAGGCTGGAGGGAACAATCACATCTAATTGGGGTGGAAGTGGGCAGTGGTCAGGAGAAATAGAGAAGTAACATTTGAGAGCTGGGCCTTCCTTGAAGTGCGAGTTCCTCATTCAGTACTTACTAAAGTCCCTATTATGTACCAGGCACTAGGCTAGGAGACACTGGGTATATAGAGGTGATTGACACAGTACTTGCTTTAAAGGAATTCCATGCGATGGAGGAGACATTCCAGGCTGAAGGAGCTACATACACAAAGTCCTGGAAGTGCCTGATGTGTTTGAGGGGCTTTAGTGTGTGAGGCTGGAGATTAGGCTGAAAAAGGGCTAGACTGTAAAGGATCACTAATCGAAATAGGAAACATTGAAGGATGATGTGGCCTTTAAACCTTGCTCTTCACAGGCCTGTCAGGCCAGGGTTTGGACTTTATCCTGGAAGCAGCAGAGAAATCAATCACTGGACACTCTAAAATGGATGAGTGACATAATTGAATGTGGGTTTCAGTAAATTTCCTTGTGGTAATGTGGAGGATGGGCTGGAATGCCTGGATACTAGGAGAGAAGTTAGAAGGCTACTGCAAATAGTTCTAGCAAGAGATGGTGAGAGCCTTTGGGACAGGCATGAGGAGGGGACAGATGTGAGATATTCCAAAGATTAGATACAATAGACCACGGTGACCAGTTGTGGAGGGTGAGGAAGAAGGAATCATTAGAGATGACTGAAATGTCTGGGTAATGCTTTCAACTGAAATTGGCAAGGAGGATTTGGGGAGGTGTGGCAGGTGCTGGTAATGAATTCAAGTTGTACATTCTGAGATGGAGGGCAGGTCATGAGGACATCAGGTGAAAAAATCCTGTAGGAAATAGGAAACATGGATTCAGAGTTCAGGGCAGAAGTAAGGGTCAGAGATCAATTTAGGGGTCATTAGCCTTTGGGTGGTGAACAAAGTGTTGGAGAGAATGAGGTCCCTTGTGGGGAGGCACAACAGCCCAAAGACAGAACTCTAAGGCAAGGATACAGCCCATTCTTCAGAGCTGGTGGAACAGAAGCCCCCAAAGAGACAAAAACTGGCCAGAGAGATAGAAGGAGAATCATGCAAGCCAAGAGAGAAGTGTGTTTCAGGGAAGGTGCCAGGAAGACACCTGAGCCTGCTTTGGAAGTCAGGGGATGTTTACCTAAGGAGGTGATGTCTGAATTAGTCTTAAAGGTGGAGAACAGGATGATGCCTGGAAAGGGGAGGTCAGATCTGGCAATTAGGATGCCTGTAGCCTCCACTAGGGAAGAGTCAATGGTGGGGCCAATAGACATATTCAGTGGATTGAAGAGTGAGTGCAAGGTGAGAAAGCATAGGTGGCAAGTATAAACCATTATTTTTTGAAGCTTGATACTAAAGGGAAGGAAAGAGAGGAAAAAATAGGCTGAGAATTGAAGGGGGAAGTTCCCTTAGGATGGGTGGCTTGAACCCCAGTGCACTTCCCCGCGTCAGGTATGTTCATGCCCTTTGCCCAGATGATCTAGCCGTTCCGTGAGTATATTGAGCAGCTCTCAGGGTAGGGACTGTGTTGGGTGCTGGGCTGCAATGAGGAACAAGACCTCTCAAGGACCCAGTCCAAAGGGTTAAAGAGACAAATAAGAAATTTCAGGTCGGTGTGGTGAGTGCCGCAGACAGGGTCAGTATGGGACACGATGGGAGACACTGGAGGTCACAAACCCAGCCTGGGGTTTGGGAGGGCTCCCTGGAGCAGGTGACATCTGAGCTGAGACCTAAAGTAGAAGAGAGCCAGGTGGGGCAGGGCAGGGCAGGGCAGGGGAGAAGGCATTCCAAGCAGAATGTTTTTCCTGCAAATCCCGTCCCCAGTTTTCTGTAAATCCTAGACACCCTGGATGCCCGTGGAGAACGTGAGGAGCCTCCTGCCGTTTTTACCCCCGTTTAACATGCTTTCCTGTGTCATGGTGGTTTTTACCCCCTCGTCTGTGTGTCTCCTGAAGCATCTAGTGCAGTGTTCAGCCCAAGGCTAATGCTTAAAAAAAATTTTACATGAAATCTTCTCAAGCCCACGGACCACTATCGTGGCTAATACATTTTCAAGGGGCCCCTGGCAAGGTTAACAAATAGAGGTATAAAGGGAAAGGAGAAGTAGACATAGGAAGAAGAATAAGGCTGAGAGAGATGGCTGGGGTGGGAGGTGGGGAGAAAGCAAAGAAACGAAGATCAAGTGTACATAGGGTGGCGAGGGATACAATTCCAAACAAAATCTAACCAGAACTCTCTGCTCCACGGAACCTTGCCTTTGGATTCTTTACTGTCACAGGCAGAACCCCCTATTCTCCCTCTACTTTAGGGTTCTCCCACTGGAATCTGACTTCTAGACACATTTGATCAGTTATATGCAACACAGCTGCATTTTCTCAGGAATGGGGAGAAGCTGAGAGAAAGAGGGGAGGAAAAAAAGCCCTCCAGACCCAACAATTTTCCCGCTTCACAGGGGAAGCCAAGACAGAATTCAAATTTCCTTCCCTCGAGAGAGGGAAGCTGGTGGCTGTGTCACACTTCTAAATTGGGTACACAACTCACAAGCTAAGTTCTGTAGCACAGCAAAACTCATTTTGTTTTGCAGCTGGATAAAGTAAGGAAGAAAAAAGCTGGCATTACAGATTTTTGAATTGGCACCATGTCTTTCAAACTCCACCTCTTTCAGGAAATGTTCCTTAATGCGATGGGAGGTGGTAATTTCACTCCCTCTCCCAATGCCTCCTCACCCCAAGAAGCCCTGTTTAGAGCTGCACTTACCCCTTCATTTGTCGGCCTGACTTTGCTTTTCCCATCATCTCTGGATCCTTTGCTGAATTCTTTGTCTATGTCAATAGGATCAACATAGATAATGTGAAAGAACTCTAAAAACAATGGAAGTCGTAGATAGTAACGATGGTCTCTGAGGGTGTCAGTGTCACTGGTCCAAGACTGAAAGTTCCTAGGAAAAAGAACAAAGCCTCTTTGAGTTTCCTCTACAGTAAACAGCTTAGTATTATGTTGAATAATAGTATGGGTGGTTCCTGAATTAATTGTAATTGAAAAAAAAATTTCCAACCAGTTATCACAATATATACAAGAGAGGAAACAAAACTTCTAATTTAAAATTCAGAGCAATATGTATCCTACAAGGAGTTGGATAAGCCACCTAGAATCATACAGTTACACACAAGGTGGATTTCATGAGCTTTTGTCAATTAAGTTATATCTTTTCTAAAGGGCAATTAGGAATAAAGTTCCCTCCTCTTTCTCTAGAACATACTCCATATCAATTTTCATGAGCCTAGAGAAAAGCACATTTATCAAAGACCAATAAAATTATTATTTTTAAATTTTATTTATTATTATTTATTTATTTGGCTGTGTCGGGTCTTAGTTGCGGCACATGGGATCTTTTGTTGTGGCGCGCGGGCTCTTCGTTGCGGGGCACAGTCTTCTCTCTTTTTGTGGCATGAGGGCTCCAGAGTGCACAGGCTCAGTAGTTGCCGCATGCGGGCTCTCTAGTTGTGGCGTGCGACACGGGCTTAGTTGCCCCACGGCATGTGGGATCTTAGTTCCCTGACCAGGGATTGAACCCACATCCCCTGTATTGGAAGGCAGATTCTTAACCACTGGACCACCAGGGAAGTCCCCCAAAACCAATAAAATCATTTTAGGTTGAAAATATTAGTGGGGGAGGAAAGAAGTAGCCCGGGTGTAGGCTCTAAAGATGAAAATTATATGAAGGTATGTTTGTGACAGGTCATTAAATGTATTAGATAGTTGCTATGCCCCAGGCACGTAACTGCAGTAACTCATGTCTCGTCATGTTTCCCTCTCTGGGAAAACAATGTGTTGTGTGAAGATTACAGCTGGGGCTGAAAGATGTTGCCATGAGCTTTCCTCATAGTCTAGAGGCCACGAGTACCTCGTTCAAGGACCTTTTCAGGGATTTTTCTCTGGACCTTGGATATTCTCTGATTATTGGGGATGAAATGTATTTGCCCAGAATAACAGTCTTGGTGAAAAGACATTTCTAACCATCATTTCACTGTTTGTCTTTGGTGAAGTTTAGGCCCTTGATAGGTAGTGCGGCTTAGCAAATGCTGCCAAATTCTATAGACAACTAGCGTGTATTTCATTTTCAAATAACTTTTCCTCTATCAAGATCTCAATTCTCACAAATATAGTAACTATAGGATCATTTAACAAGAGTCTAGGCATAGTCTGATCAACCATCTTTTTCTTTTACTCTATGCACCACAGACTAGAAGCGAAAGGTATGACTTCCTTTTATCTTCAAAAATGTTGAAAGTGAGGCCCAGGAAAGATAAGGATATTATTTCCTTAGGATTTCCTCAAGAGGATTTCCTCAGGAGGATCAAGCTTTGGGAGACTGAAAGGCTAGAACCCAAAGATCCCTGATTTTTCTTCTTTCATCTCAGACATGGTGAATTTTGTCTCACATCTATCCCTAGGGGTTGTTGGTGCTCCTTTTGACTTAAAGGTTATCTCTTCTTTATTTCGTGTGCTGCGAGACATGCCTGAAAGACACACCAGGCAACTGGATGGCTCCATGCTTGCTCAATGAGTCAGAGTGCATGAAATATTTCTTTAGGAAAAAGGGATACAGTCATCCTTCGGTATCTGTGGAGGGCTGGTTCCAGGACCCCCCGAGGATACCAAAATCTGAGGATGCTCAAGTCCCATACATAAAGTGGAGTAGTATTTGAATATAAAGCACATCCTCCCATATACTTTAAATCATCTCTAGATTACTTGTGATACTAATGCAATGTAAACTCTATGTAAATAGTTGGCATGCAGCAAATTCAAGTTTTGCTTTCTGGAACCTTCTGGAATTTTTTTTCCAGAAGGCTAGTTGAATCCGTGAATGTGGAACCCCTGGATACAGAGGACTGACTGTGCTAACTTGGTGTAATGATGAGGCAGTGAAATAAAAGAGAGGGAAGGGGAAGTTGCCTTAAGAAGAAATGATCATAACTTATTGTTATTGTTTCTTAGAAATGTAATTAAATTGGGGGAACTGGGGTGGCAGGGCTGGGATAACTGTAAAGGTTAAAACATACAATCTAGGGCAGATCAGGCAGGAAACATGTGTTTAAACACTCAAAAAATCTGCAAATTATATGTGAGATAGCCCTGAGTAGCTAAGGCTAAGCATGAGAACCCATCTATCTGATGGGAAAATGACAAGCAGGATAACAAAAAAGCACAATCTTTTTGGTTGACCAATATAACCACCATGGAGTTTGCAAAAACAGAACCATCTGTTGTGTAAGGAACCATGGAGAGAGATTCTGTATTTATAGAATCCCGAGTGGGAAAAACAGGCACATTAATAAACTTTTTTTTCAATTCACTAATCTGAAATCCACTTTTCTTCTGGTTTCTCTGCTGTCAACATATACCGTGTTTAAAAACAAACAAACAAACAAACAAAAACCCAGTCAATTTAAAAGCAGACAGACTTGCTATGACTAATTTAAGAACTCCCAAAGTAGGCTCTTTTCCAAAAAGGCATAGCAATTGACAATACTGGCAGCTCAGTCTCCGGGGTTATGATACAACTACAGACCCTGAGGCTGAATCAGATGTTTACTGCTAGTTTGGGCACAGCAGGGTAGTTTGCAGAGGAACTCTACAACCCTTAACTGTTCCTGGTATGGGGCTTTAAAATGAAATCTTCCCATAAACAAATGTTTCCAATGCGTGTACCTTAAGCAGCCTACCTTAATAATTCTTATTTTTTCCTCTTGATTTCTTTTTTTTTTTTTTTAATTAATTAATTTTTTGGCTGTGTTAGGTCTTCGTTGCTGTGTGCGGGCTTTCTCTAGTTGCAGCGAGCGAGGGCTACTCTTTGTTGTGGTGTGCAGGATTCTCATTGCGGTGGCTTCTCTTTGTTGCGGAGCACGGGCTCTAGGCACGCGGGCTCAGTAGTTGTGGCTCACGGGCTCTAGGCACGCGGGCTCAGTAGTCGTGGCGCACGGGCTTAGTTGCTCCGCGGCATGTGGGATCTTCCCGGACCAGGGCTCGAACTCGTGTCCCTTGCAGGCGGATTCTTAACCACTGCGCCACCAGGGAAGTCCCCCTCTTGGTTTCTAAGATGGAAGTTTTTCAAAGAAAAAACTTGTAGTGGGGGCCAAGAGCACTATTGCTTTTCAGATGTTGCACGTTCCTTTTAAAACACCTATTTCTTAGTTGCCTCCTTAGCGCAGTAGGCAGCATGTCAGTCTCATAAAACACATATTTCTTAATGAAAATATGTCATAAAATTATTTTCGAAAAGCTAACATCTTTAGCTGGCATTGCTTTTCCACGAATACCTCTATGTGTTATAATTACTCTGTATTATGATGGAGGAGGTTGGAAATTAAAGTGATGATTCTCTTCCAAAAGCCTTCAAAGGGATGATAGGATCACATTTCTTTTTTGTCCATTTTATTAAATTATTTTTCTAGGAATTTTCCCTTCAACTAAATTTTCATATGTATCTTCATAAAATTATTCATAGTATTTTGTTATCATGTTTAAATATCTATAGGATGGATGGTGATGTCTCCTTTTTCATTTATGATATCGGTTATTTTTTAAAATTAATTTTTATTGGAGTATAGTTGATTTAAATATTATGTTAGTTTCTGCTGTACAGCAAAGTGAATCAGTTATACATATACAAATATCCAATCTTTTTTTTTTTTTTTTTTTCGGTACGCGGGCCTCTCACTGTTGTGGCCTCTCCCGTTGCGGAGCACAGGCTCCGGACGCGCAGGCTCAGCCGCCATGGCTCACGGGCCCAGCCGCTCCGCGGCATGTGGGATCTTCCCGGACCGGGACACGAACCCGTGTCCTCTGTATCAGCAGGCGGACTCTCAACCACTGAGCCACCAGGGAAGCCCTATCCACTCTTTTTTATTCTTTTCCCATATAGGTCATTACAGAGTATTGACTAGAGCTCCCTGAGATGATCCCATTTCACTCAGTGAGTTCAATTAATTTTGCCATGGGGAACTCCTGGGGGTCCAGTGGTTAGGACTCGCTCTTCCACTGCTGTGGCCAGTGTTCAATCCCTGGTCGGGGAACTAAGACCCTGAAAGCTACTTACAGCGGCCAAAAAAAATTTTTTTTTTAAACCATGAATTCAACTGTGGGGACGAGGAGGAGGCAAAAATAAATGACATCACCACTTACTGGGTGTCTACTATGTGCCAGGTAATGCACTAAGCACATTACAGCCTTTATCACATTTTATCTTCCCAGCAATGCTGCACATTATTATCTTCATTTTACATGAGGGGACTGAGGTTCAGAGTGGTGAAGCAACTCATTGCAGGACACACAGCTAGTAAGACACTGGCCTGTCCTTGGTTTCCCGTTAAATGGGATACACAGTATATTTCTTGGAGGTTTTGTTCAGCATAAAATTATACCTTCTGCTGCTAAATTGTTCAAGCAGTTTCTTGTACCAAGTGTGACTTGGTTCCTTAAAAATTGTTATTTAATGAGAACCTATGGGCTAGACACTCCGCGAGGTGATTATGCACCTTATCTCCTTTAATCATTACAGTTCTAAGAGATTGGGTTCTCTCCATTTTACGTATATTGAAACTGTTGTGGGAGGTAAAGAAAGTTGCTTAAGACTGATGAGTTAGTGAGAGGCAGAGCCACGGATGGATTCCAGGTCTCCGACTCCAACGCCAGAACACCAGTGTTTCCATTTGTCAGTTCCGGCACTAGAGAACCACAGTGCTGATTTAATGTTTGTCAAGTGTTCATAGTGCCCTGGGATCTGGCACTTCGATGAGAAAGCTGTGGCAATACCGACCTCTCTGTACACCCAGCCAAGAAGGCAGGACGGGAGGCCTGGAGGGAGAAGCCCTCACATTTAAGTTTCGCAACAACAGAAGTGGTCCCCTGGAGGCTGCTTGGCGAGCGCCACCTCTTCCCTCGGGCGGGGGGAGACACGGAGGGGCCCCAGGCCCCTCCGAGGTCCTGAGCCATCTGGCAGCTTCGGAGTGCGGTTTCGGGTCGTGGGCCTCGGTAAACAGCAACTGGCTAGTAACCCAGCGGAGAGTGCAAAGCGGAGAAACCCAAACAGCACCCTCGCCGCGCCCGCACCCCTGGCCCCCCAAAACCGGGACGGGGATGAGGACGACGGCGGAAACTGCTACGGCGGCGGCTGGCAGAGCCCCTGTGCTATTGGCCCCTCCCTTACCGCCCCCGGAAGTGACGCGCGTCAGCTCCGGCGTCGGGGAGGGACCCCAACGCAGCCGGGGGGTTTGAGAGTGGCGGCGGCCGCGGAGCGATTGGCAGGCTCGGCCGCGGCGAAGAACGCCCCGAGCGCGCGCCCGGCGGGTAGCGGCCCCGACGACCCGCGCCGCCGCCGCCGCCGCCGCGTGTGGGGGCGGGGAGGGCGGGGCGCGAGGAGCCGCGGCTGGTGCGGCGGCGGCGGGAGATGCGGGCGGCTGCGGGCACCCGGCGGGCTTGGCTTGGCCGCCGGTGCCTTCTCCGGCTCCGCCGCGGGGGTCGCAGCGGCTGCCGCGCCATCCTCGAGCTCCCAGCTTGAGAAGGCGGCGGGCGGAGAGGAGCATCGTGTTCCAGGCGGAGACCCAGAGGAAGCCCCGCGCGCCTCCTCGGTGAGCGGCCAGCCCCGCACGCCCCGTCCACCCCGCACCCCGTCGGGGTCTTGAGGCCCCCCCAGCAGCGGGGAACGCGGGCGGGGGCGAGGGGCTCGCTGCACAACAGGAAACGAGCGCGTGGGGGCGGGCGCGGGGGCTGCGGCGCGCGCGCTCCCCTAGGGATCCGCCCCTGCCCCGCCCCGCCCGCTCAGGCGGCCCTAGCCCTGAGGCGCGCAGGTAGATGCGGCGCGACCCGCTCCGCTCTCTCCGCCCCTTATTTGGTACCGCGAGGTCCTTGGGGCAAAAGGTGGCAGTGATTTTTTTTTGGGGGGGTGGGGGCAAGAGGGGAGCAATTCTGACTTTCTGTAGTGACAGGAAGTTGGAAAGTGAAAGTACAGTAATTCAGTGCTTACCCAGGCCCGGTGAGGTTGCGGCTCTTCCCCTGGACTTTGATCTCCTCGGGGGCACACGGTCATCCGTGTCTCTTCCTGTCCCCAAGCTCGCTATTCATCCGGTGTCAAGTTTCATTTCTTTTTCTGTTTCTCTTCCGCAACCCCCCTCCCCTCTTTACTTTCCGCTTAATGTACAGCTGCCGCGAGGCTGGTGGCTTCTTCATCCCTAGGAAGATCAATTGGAAACATCTTTTGGGGGCTGAATATTAACTGGCTTTGGCAGGAAATAAAGGGCATTGTTGGCTGAAGTAGTCAAACGATACACAATTGGCTTTTTCCCAAGCTATTGCTATTTGAAGTTTAGGGCATTTAAAGAAAGACTCTGGAATTTTATTCCTCATCAGAACGGTTCACCCATCTCTTTGGTTGGTGGATCAGAGCCTCCTCCCTCCCTCTTTGCCATCTCCCACTCACCGCCGCACTGCGTGGAAAACTTGGTGCTTCAATATTTAAGACTGTCAGTGGTGTTTTCATTAAAATGTATTGTGATTCAGTTTTCCCCCTCAGGAACTCTCCCCTCTTTAATTTTGTTTAAATGTTAAAACTGCGTTAAGTGGAATCCATTTAGGGAAATGTTGTTTTTAAGTTTTATGGTAATGTAGCAGTACACTTTTAATATTCTGTTAGTATAGGATACTGTACAGTTAGATACACCAGATTACTTTTTGACAACTACGATGATTTTAAGTCAAAACTAGGCTTGATACATTTCATAATTTGCTTTTGTTTTACTTAAGCAGCACTATGAATTTAGAGACATTTATTTTTGGGGGTCTTAGCTACTGTTTCTGAAAAATAGTTGGGCCATGGGTCACCACAGCAACTGGACTATGTGTATTATAAACATGTTCAGGGTGGGAAAGCTTTCACTTAATAGAGGCTTCCTTTCCCTAATGAGTTACTTCAACATGCTCCTTTCATTTTAGCACAGGAACTAATCTACTATCTTTGAAGTGCTAAGTTAGAATCAGTTATGTTTTCCACATTTAATCCCTCAGACATCAGATTCCTTCATTTGGATCAGTTAAGTATTTCCCTCCCTCATTATACTTGTACTAAAAATCTCTTAAAACTGTAACTTCTGGAAAAAACTGTAATTGTAGAAACATTGAGATTTTCGTGAGAAGAAAAATGAAGGGTTTGGGGTTTTTTTGACTGAGAATAAAAGTATTTAATATTTTTGACTTTATTTCACTCTTTGTAATTTTAAATAACTGTCTTCTGTAACTTTTTTTCCTTTAATTCTCTTTTATGGCTGAAGAAATGGTTGAATTTCATATTAATGGCACACTTTTAGGAACTAAAATGAAGAGGTTCAGCTTAACTATATGCCCAGTGGTTCACCACCTTTTCAGTCAAAGAATAAACTTATCAAAATTGAATGAGTAAAATATTCCTTTAAAGTACCCACTGAGGATGTCCATTTTATGTCTTTGTTAGTTTTTCGCAAAAGAAATTTTTTTTCCAGTACGTAAGTCCAAAACCACAGTGCCCATTTTCTTTCACAGCCATTTCCCATCCCCGATGCACTGTGAAGTACACTAGAGAAGCTGCAGCGTTGTCCACACAGTTGGGTTCTGCCCTGCAGTATGCAACAGCCCCACCAGCGTTTAGCTCAGTACACACTCTCTCCTAATAACCAGAGGGAGAGGTGGAAGGTAAACCGACACCACCTTGGGAACATCTCCCATTTGCTCAGGATGGCACTTGTGTACTCATTGTGGAGATGTTGATGGTTATTTCCTTTTTTTTGCGTGTATTGCTTAGCCATTATAAACCTGAGGGGTTCAAGCACTATCTGCGTGATAGGCATTAAGACTCTAGGATTTGGTTTGGGGAATTTTTCCAAAAATAAATGGAATTACAGGCACCAAATGTGTAATAGTCTTGAGATTCCGGTTCTCTGCCCCGTTCATTTTCTTCTTTCCTCCTCTCTCCTCTTCCCCTCCTTTCTAGCTTCACCATCATCACCATTATCATTCTCTCACACATATTCACACAGTGCTGTAAGCATTGTTGATAATGAAGATGATGTTTGGAAATGTGGAGACTGAGTTCTCTGGTTAAGCTGAAATTTACTGGGAAGTAGTTGTAACAGATTTAGACTAACTAATTGTTTAAATGGGAAACATATGTAGTTAAAAAGTAACTTGCCATGAACAGGCATTATCAGAAGAAAAGCCTCTGCAGTAAAGTCAGAGAAATGGCAGGGACCATCCCCCCCACCTCCCCGCCCAATACTTGATGGATATAATATAAAACCTCTGTTTTAACCCAGCTTAAGTGAGGCTATGGGAAACTATGATTTCTAGTGAGCATAGTTATCTAGCATTAAAGTAGCATTTCATATTTGTACATTATTATCACTTAGTATCTAATAATGTAATACTTCTTTACAACCCACTGGTGATGTGAATGCTTTTATCCATCTAGGGAAGTGGTTTCCCTAATGAACAGAGTATATGACTGTGATGAAAGAGACTTAGATTCATGGCCTGTTTCTCCATTAACTCTGTAAATGTGGAAGGCATCTCCCCTGTTCTATTCTTTATTATTTTCCCAGCTCTACTTTTGGATGACAGTATCTCTGTATAACCAGCTTCGAAGTGATAACAGGATAATTGGAGGACTTTTTGAATGTCTCAGAAGTTATAGAAACTCAGATAGTTTCTAGTATAGTTCCTCATCTTTGCCCTTTTTGGAAGTAGACACTGTTGACGCTTTGTGAGTTGTACATAGTTAAGAGTTAGCTTTCTCAGGCCTAACTTTTGTATTGTCTGTAGTGTTTGTTTTTAACATCTTTATTGAGAAATAATTCACATACCATAAAATTCACCTACTTAGTACGGTTCAGTGGTTTTCGTATATTCACAGAGTTGTATAACCACCACCACGATCTAACTTTAGAATATTTTCATCACCCCATTAACAGTCACTCCCCTTTTCTTCTCCCCACCCATTCCCCATTCCCAGCCCTAAGCAACCACTAATCAACTTTCTGCCTATTCTGGATGTTTCATATAAATGGCTGGCTTCTTTCACTTAGGGTAATGTTTTCAAGGTTCATCCACTGAAGTAGCCCATATCAGTATTTCATTCCTTTTTCTGGCTAATATGCCACTCTGTGGTTATACTACATTTTGCTTGTCCACTCATCAGTTGTTGGACATTTGGGTGGTTTCTACTTTTTTGGGTATTGTGAATACCACCGTGAACATTCCCGTGTAAGTGTCTGTGTGGACATATATTTTCATTTCTCTTGGGCATATACCTACGAGTGGAATTACTGGGTCATATGGTAACTCTGTGTTTAGTATTTTGAGGAGCTGCCAAACTGTTTTCCAGAGTGGCTGCACCATTTTACATTCCCATCAGCAATGTATGAGGGTTTCACTTTTCTCCACATTCTAGCCAACACTTAGCATCTGTCTTTTTGATTGTAGCCATCCTAGTAGGTGTGAAGTGGTATCTTGTGTGGTTTTGATTTTAATTTCCCTAGTAACTAATGACACTGAGCATCTTTTCATGTGCTTGTTGGACATCTGTATTACTTTTTGGAGAAATGTCTTTTCAAAACCTTGGCCTATTTTCAGTTTGTTTTTTAACTGTAAGGATTCTTTATACTTTTTGATGAAAGTCCCTTATTATTTGAAAATACTTTCACCCATTCCAAGGATTGTCTCCTCACTTGATGGTATTGTTTGCAGCACAAAAGTTTTAAATTTTGTTGTAGTCAATTTACCTGTTTTTAGAGTATTTTAACAGAATTGATTTCATTTAAGTCCTGTTCTGATCCAGTGAGATCTAATTCATAGATTTAAAAAGGAAGGTTTTTTGTTTTGTGTGTGTGTGTGTGTGTGTGTGTGTGTGTGTAAAGTTCAATTATAGACTTTTTAGAATGTGCTTATATATGGCCAGAGTTTCTGCCCTAAAGAATTCTTCCTGGGAGCATGGGAGGGAGATGCGAGAGGGAGGAGATATGGGGATATATGTATATGTATAGCTGATTCACTTTGTTATAAAGCAGAAACTAACACACCATTGTAAAGCAATTATACTCCAATAAAGATGTTTAAAAAATATTTTAAAAAATTCTTCCTTATAAACAAGGTGTTTGGAAGTTTTTGTGAGGAAAATAACTTTGTGAGAACATTTCCTTGCTGCTTCATTGCCTAAACCAATGGTTGTTAACTGAGATGATATGGTCCCCCCAGGAGAACAGTTGGCAATGTCTGCAGACATTTTGATTGCCAAATTGGGCAGGAGGTGCTACTGGCATCTAGTGGATAGAGGCCAGGGATGTTGTTAAACTACAATGCACAGGACAGCGTCCAGGAACAAAAAACTAATCTGGCCCAAAATATCAATAGTGCTGAATTTAGGAAACTCTGGCCTAAATAGGGAGATCCTAAAACTTGAGATACTGAAAGATATTTCAGTTCCAGTCTTGATAATCAAATAAAGGTTGCTAATCAAATAAAAGGAGGATCTATGCAGGTGGAATCCCTGTGGACAGAATGGTGACAGGACTTGTAACTTAGGGAACATTTTGCTGAATATTCAGTGCTGCCAATTTGTGTGTAAATTACATTTATGATAATGGAAGCTATTTGGAGGAGAAATACCAGTGGAGCAAAAGCGGATTATTCCCTATATCTCTGGGCCACCCTGAGACACACAACATATCCTGGCAAATAAACCAGCTGGGCTAATTTAGATAGATGCTGAAATGGTAGTCTCCTCAGAGAATATGACAATGAGTTTTTAAGATAAAATTTAATAACAGTGCTACTCTACTGGTTGGCATTCGTCAGTCTGCTCCTGCAATTTATGAAACTAGCTTTATCTCACAGCAAGACTTTTCTTAAGCAGCGTGGCTTGCTTAAGAGTTTGGACTCTGGATCCAGATTGCCTGCGTTTAAATCTCAGCTCCACCATTTACGTGTGTGACCTTAGACAAGTTACTTAACTCTTTAATGAATCAGTTTTTTCACATGTAAAATGAGGCTGCAGTAGTATCTGTCTTATAGGATTGTTGTGGGGATAAAATGAGTAATTAGTCTAATACAGTTAGAGTACTTAAAACAGTGTCTGACATATACAGTTGGCTGTTAATTGTGTATTTTACCCGATGCCTCTTTCAGCTCATTGCTATGGACAGTGCTATCACCCTGTGGCAGTTCCTCCTTCAGCTCCTAAAGGAGCCTCAGAACGATCACATGATCTGCTGGACCTCTAATAATGGGGAGTTCAAGCTTTTGCAGGCAGAAGAGGTGGCTCGTCTCTGGGGGATTCGAAAGAACAAGCCTAATATGAATTATGACAAACTCAGCCGAGCCCTCAGATACTATTATGTGAAGGTAATACACATCCACCTCAAAACAAGAATTGATGCTTCTCTTCTGGTGAGGTTAGAGGTACTAATGTCCTGGTTTATTTATTTATTAAAAGAAATTTTTTTTAATTGAGGTATAATTGACATAAAGTTATATTGGTTTTGGGTGTACAACATAATGATGCGATATTTGTATACATTGTGAAATGATCACTGTTCTGGTTTATTTTAATTCAATTTATTTTACAGCTTCAGCAGTTTGGAATTAGGCTGAAAGATGTAAATGTTCCAGGTGTATTTCTGAAAATTCTTATTCAGTACCCAGCTCCCATTGCTCATATATTATTCCTAATTAGAGTTGTCTTTAAAGGAAAAAAGATTATAGAGTTGGAATAAGGAAAAGGAACTTTTGAGATTCTTGAGGATGAATAAATACTCTTGTTTATATCATAATTTACTTTAAAAATTGTCTCATATTTACTCATTTTTTTAGCTCTACTTAATTTTTACTTTTTAGTTTAACCTGGAACACAAATTAATACCTTAAAGAATAGCTGTTAATACCTAGATATGATTTCTTAGTTAAAACGTTTTTGTTTAATTTCTTATTATTTTGAATACATTCTTGGGCACTGAAGTGAAATAAATGGCTCAAATGGGTAGAATTAAAGTGAGAAGCTGGGATCTTAATTTCTCTCACCTTTGAGTGGTTGATGTTATCAGCTTTCCTGTATGGAGAGATGAGGTAAGAAGCAGCTGGAGTTTCTGAAGGAAGTAGGAACCTTAGCAGAAGTAATATTCTGAATTCCTTTTTGCTTCCTCAGCATGTGAATGGCTTGTACCTTTGGAGTTATTTGAGATTGCAGTTCAGAAATTTTTGACTTCATACAGATACTTGGCTGACAGTGTTAAGTAATTAAAATCTTTCAGCTTTTATGTAACATATTAGTTCAGTTGTTAGTAAGACATTTAAATGTTTTTAACTTGTACTCCATAATAGTAGGAACTGTGTTTGGTATGGCTAGATAAATTTAGATGATTTTGAAGCTTTCAAGTAAACTACCTATCAAATAGAGAACCCCATTTGGTCAGCTTTTTCATGGGGGGTGGGTAAAGTTTAAGAAATGCTTAAGAAAAGTTTAAGAAAGTCTAAGAGTGTTTATTTTATTTATCTACAGAATATCATTAAAAAAGTGAACGGTCAGAAGTTTGTGTACAAGTTTGTCTCGTACCCAGAGATTTTGAACATGGATCCGATGACAGTGGGCAGGGTTGAGGGAGACTGTGAAGCTTTAAGCGTCAGTGAACTCAGCAGCAACAGTTCCAAAGATGTGGAGAATGGCGGGAAAGAGAAGCCACCACAGCCTGGTGCCAAGACCTCTAGCCGCAATGACTACATACACTCTGGCTTATATTCTTCATTTACTCTCAACTCTTTGAACTCCTCCAACAGGAAGCTTTTCAAATCTATAAAGGTGGAGAATCCAGCTGAGAAATTGGCAGAGAAAAAATCTCCTCAGGAGCCAACACCATCTGTTATCAAATTTGTAACCACACCTGCCAAAAAGCCACCAGTTGAACCTCTTGCTGCTGCCATCTCTACTGGCCCAAGTATCTCTCCGTCTTCAGAAGAAACTATGCAAGCGTTGGAGAATTTGGCTTCCCCCAGACTGCCTTCTCTGGAAGCACCAGCTTCTGCATCTAGCGTAACTGCCGCTTTTACCACCACACCACCTATTTCGTCCGTGTCCCCTCTGCAGGAGCCTTCTAGAACACCTTCACCACCACTGAGTTCCAACCCAGACATGGACACAGACATGGAATCAGTGGCTTCTCAGCCAATGGAACTTCCGGAGGACTTGTCCCTGGAGCCTAAAGACCAGGATTTGGCTTTGCCAGAAAAGGACAAAACAAATAATTCGTCAAGGTCCAAGAAACCCAAGGGGTTAGAGCTGGCACCAACCCTGGTGATCACGGGCAGTGATCCAAGCCCACTGGGAATATTAAGCCCATCTCTCCCTACAGCTTCCCTTACGCCAGCACTTTTTTCGCAGGTAACACTTTCTTTCTTATTAGTGCTGCATTTTTTTGGTTTTGTTTGTTTTTACTCACCTTTTAAAACAAATCCAGAATTTATAACCTCAAGTTCTCATTTGGCTACATAGGCTTGCCTTACAGAAGGTTATATGACCCTGTGAAAGTAACCCAATTCCTCACCTCAATTAGGATTGTCAAAATAAAAGGTTTGGAGTATTGTGTTAAAAAATTCATTGTTCTACAAGTAAATAAGTATTTGGTGTTTCCACTTTCTCCTAAAGAAAATAAGTATATTCTCTCTCTCTCTCTTTTTTTTTGCGGTGGGGGGGGTCATATAAAACAACAGTGATAATCTCAAGTTAGAAGACAACAGATCCTGAGGTCCTTACAAGTTTGTGCAGTTATTTTCATTAGCTATTTCTTAACTTGGTCATCTCATATAACATTTAAATAGTTAGATTACTCCTAGACGTACACATTATTAAGGGGAAAATATGTTTGTGACTCAGTTACCCATAATTTCTCCATACCAAAATTCAGATTGGTTTTGTTTTTCTATTTGAAAAAGATTCTACCAAAAACGGGTTAGAAAATATTTTGACCTTTATCTTACTTGGGTTGTAAAAGTAATTTCTGAGTTTTTCCTCATGATAAGATTTCCGACTTGGAGATACTTGGAGTGGAGAATAGGACAATATTTGGATCCAGAGCTATTTGTGTATTACAAGGGTAAACATAATCCTGATAAGCCATTTAGTTATATTTTTGGTTTGTGTGTTGCAGACACCCATCTTACTGACTCCGAGCCCCTTGCTCTCCAGTATCCACTTTTGGAGTACTCTCAGCCCTGTTGCTCCCCTAAGTCCAGCCAGGCTACAAGGTGCTAACACACTTTTCCAGGTAAATTACATAAAAGCTTGTCTTCTGTAATTGGGGTGTGGTAAATGAAGAAAAAGGCAAAAAGGCAGTATCCACTCTTCAGTTAATCATTGTAAAACTTCTACTTAATAAGTATTCCTTAGATTTATTTTTGAATTTCTAAGTGTTAATTTTCTGGCCAGCAGACAACTCGGATAAATATTCACGGCAGAGTTTCCTTTTCATTGTTTACTATCCCATACATTTGAATTAGAGCAAGAATTGTTTAAAACTGTAGTAGATTTTGAGCCTATCCAGTTTTTTTTTGGTCATTTTAAATGCTAGAAATCCTCTTTTCTAAAAAAAGAAAATGTGTATATATATATCTTTCTTTTAAGAGGGGTTTCCCCTTTTAACTGAGGACTTTAAAAAAATAGAGAAAACTTTTGAGAATAGTATATCAAATACTCCCATTTCCCCCCTCATTCAGAATTGATATTCATCAGTATTTTAAATATCTATATTTTTAAAAATGAATATTGTATTACCTCTTAACCAAGATCTTAGGAAAGGTCTCACAGCTTGCTTTATTTATTAAAACCCTGCAAGGCAGGTATTATTAATCTTTTTTTTTTAAGGTATTTATTTATTTATTTTTATTTAATTTTGTCTGCGCTGGGTCTTCATTACAGTACGTGGGCTGTTTGTTGTGGTGTGCGGGCTTCTCTGGTTGTGGCGCGTGGTCTCTAGAGCGCACGGGCTCAGTAGTTGCAGCGCATGGGCTTTTCTCGAGTTGGGCTCTCTAGTTGTGGCGCACGGGCTTAGTTGCTCTGCGGCATGTGGGATCTTAGTTCCCCGACCAGGGATCGAACCCTCGTGCCCTGCACTGGAAGGTGGATTTTTAATTAACCACTGGACCACCAGGGAAGTCCCGGTCTCACAGCTTTAAACCATTTTTTTGCCCAGAACATCTAGACTTTATAACTTGTAGGCTTTCTTGTAGTTGATTCATTCACTTATTCAAGGGTGACTCCCTGGGAGATTTTCTTAGATTTTGTAATTTAAATTTTCATTTGTTCTTTTGGAAATGGAATGGTGAGGGGGGAAAAAAGAAAGAAAATTAAAAATCTTACTACTTCTGCAATTTGTTTTTTGCAAAATCTTATAAATTATTGAATAGAGTGTTGAGAATTTTCCATATTTCATTTTACATTTTTCTTTGCCTCTCACAAACAGATAATTGAATTATAGAGAGAAAGTCAAAGTGCTCATGTAGCTCCAGCCTGGAATCTCCATATACATTTGGTCTCAGAATACATGATGGGGAGCCCTTTTGTAGGATGAGCACCCTACAACTATTTGCAGCAGTTAAGAGATGGGCATCTCCTCTGGACCTCTTTTTGATAGTCTGTGATGTGCTATACAATTGAATTATACTCTGTAGTGCATACTGTCATTTACTGAACTTTCTAAAACCTTCATTTGAAGTCAGGTGTGAACCTGTGTACCTTAGCATCTGAGGGAAAGTATAGGTTTGTTCTTTCCGTTCCATCAAGGTACGCTGGAGGGTGTTAATATTTAACATATAAGACAAACAATTTTTTAAAAGTTTCTGTGACATCATATTCTTCCATGATAAACAATTACTGCCTTTGTCCTGTGAGCCACTGCAGGTGGATGTCATGTTCTGCCTCAGGGAATATAATAGGGACAGAAAGTGAAATTTAGGGTTGCATAATAGGACGATAATGTGTTTTATTTTCTTTCTCAGTTTCCTTCTGTGCTGAACAGTCATGGGCCGTTCACTCTGTCTGGCCTGGATGGACCTTCCACCCCTGGCCCATTTTCCCCAGATCTACAGAAAACATAACCTATGCACTTGTGGGATGAGAGAACCAAGGAATAACACCCAAGAGACACCCAACATGATTACATTTAAAGTGAGCAATTGATACATCACAATGCTGATAAGAGACTATTGTGATTTCTGCCATTCTCCATTAAAAATGCTTTTTTAGGATTCCCTTTCAATAGGACTCAAGTTAGACTGTGTATAAAAATGCCTTAATTGGAGTCCAGACTCCACCTCCCTCTTTTTCTTTCTTTTTAAAAAAATATTTTGAACTTCGTGTTAAAGAAATTTTTGGTGGGGTTTAGCAGCTAGCTATGCTTTGCAAGAGAATTAAGAACAAAGTTACTCCTCCTGCCTTATTGGGACCCTTTGGCCAGGAAAAAAATTATGCTTTGAGCATGTTATATAAAGAAATATTAGTTAAATGAAATTGGCCATATCTTCAGGACTTTAATGTGCTCTGTTGAATACTGAGTTGTGCATAAGCAGTAGAGGAAAAAGAATCATTCCTATTCACACAAAGAAAGATTGGAGCAGGACTATTGGGTAGATTCTGTTTTGCTATGAACTATAACATATGTAAGCAACTCCACAAAAAGGCGTCTTATTTACATTTATTCAGGGTGGATCTCTTAGCCATATGTGTGATCTTGTCTGAACCTGTCAACAGAGCATGGAGCTAGTTTATTCCCACTTAGGGAGATTTTTAAACCGGGGACTTAAAACAGTATTTGGAACAACCAGTGAGAACATGGGACCCCATATCTGGCACAGAAATGTCGTCTGCTCTCTAGGTGGTATGATTACACACCCACAGAATACAGTATGGTAAACGATGGCTTTTAGGGAGATGAACCTGGGGTTTGAAATTTTGAGGCATCTCTGAGTCGAAGATTCAATTGAATAACTTGAAACAACATGTAGGGCTTTTCTCGGTTGGAAGGTGCCGGCGTGAAGGACCCTTTTCTCTGTTCATTTTATCCCATTTTCTACCGTATATTTGTCTTTTAAATTTAAGGTTGTTAGAGGTTGTGATAGTTTTAACAAGTAATTAGGAAGATGAAAAGCAAAATGAAGCCTCCAAATCTGTAGTGAAGTAAAGATATGCTTATTTCTTTGAGTTTTTTTTTTTCTTAATAAGAAAGGAGCAGAGTTCATTTGGCAATGCTCATACATAGGGATTGGATTATTCATATTAGTAGTGAAAAACTTAGGCCTTCATCTCTACCAAATTTATAAAATATTACCATATAGTAATCAGTGCCAGGTGCAGACAGATTTGTTGATCCCCTAAAGTGATTTGATACCAATGTCACAGTTGAGTCTTTTGAAAAACTTGGCTTTAAAGTCCAGGATCAGATGATATGCTGTTACCACCACCACCTCCCTGCCCATTAAACTAGTCTTTTAACCCTAGAAATAGTTCCTATAATTAACCACCTGAAGTAAATGGAATAAGGGAGTCGTAAGGACTTGAGGGCTCAAAGTGACACTGCTATAAACCAGCATCTTCCAGATACATAAAGTTCACTTTGTTTTATACAGTATGGAGAAACTCTAGCATAAGATGTCTGTGCTAGTTCATTAGTAGCAGAAGGACAGTATTCAGGGAGCTGCCTTTATATTTGTAGTGTTGGAGACTGTTACGGGTTCATTTGTGGTTATCAGCTGAAAAGTTCTGTTCCTGAGATGTGCGATAGCAGTGTTGAAAGGTAGTGTTCAGTAGTGATGGGGAACAGACATACTGGATTTTCTTCCCACATTGAATCATTTCGTTTGCATGCCTCTTTGAAATTAGACTGCTCAGCAGCACTTTGGACTAGTTTTTATTAGGTTAATTCACATTTTGAACATTAGATAAGTAAATATTGATGGCTTGATTTTAACTAGATATTTTAAATTTTGAGAGCACAAAAGTATCTTATTTTGAGTCAAAGGAGAAAAGCCATTGGTTTGTTTTCATAGATAGTATCTTTGATAATTAACCGTCTCAGCACAGGGGTGCCTGGAACCAAGGGCATCATGAAAACTCGGTCAAAGCAACTTCCTAGGAACCAGTTTTAGTGAGTCCTCTGCCTATAAACCTCTCCCAGAAGTCTCTGAGAGGTGTGGGCCTTAGGAGGTTGATGATGATCTGCTTTCTCTTTGAGATCAACTGTTTTGGGGAAGTTGGTGTGTGTGTTTGTGTGTATGTATGTGTTCACTTTTTTAAGTGAAATGAAACTGCAACTATAGTGCAAGTGTGTATGAGGCAGATCGTTCTATTTGTAAACTACCTCCTTCCTGGAAAAGTCTCTGTTTTGTATTTTTTTGAACATCCACAGAGTTCTTCTTAGCATCAAAAGGTGACATACCACTTAAGATCAGTATTCACTGGAGAGACTTATATTTGGTAGCAGTAGCTGGTATCCATCACTGGTCGCTTTGCCAGGATGAATGCTGGTTGGCCAAAGGAGCCCAAGTTAAGATAGGGGAGCAGGTTTAGTGAGTTTTTGCGACTTCTGCTGCGATTAGCTTAACTTTTCATTTGCTCTGGCCGATATCTAGTCAGTTGTATGCTGTGAGATGTTTAACCACCAGGCTCTCTGAAGGGAAAAAAAAGGCCCTTAAATTGTAGCATTTGCTGATTCCCGTCGTGTAAGTTACTCCCTCTGTGGTTGATTTTAAGCCACCACCTTTGAGTTGAGAAGGGGGGCGCACAGTTGGCTCAGAGCCACACACTCAGCCCGCGAACCGCTGCATTTATTTCACCCCAGGGTGGATTTTCACATAATTTCTAAAATAATTTTTTCTTTTTGGCTTGTCACAGTGCTTTTGTGATACAGTATTCCTCATGGCATATTTTATGTGTTCAAAGGTGGAAACTTCCATTGATTTTTTAAAATTTTATACATGATGGAAGAATCCAGAAACCCTCAAAAGGTCAGCCTTATGCTTCTTTGAGTTAAAATATAGGTTTAATTTTTCTACATCTTGGTGGTTAAAATACAGGTAACAGTAATTTTTTTCTTTAGATTTTGATGGGGAAAATAAGCCCATGAGCCTATAGTAAAAGGGTACTAGATTTATTTTTACACTGGATTTTTTTTTTTTTACAATTCCTTGAAGATTTACATACTATAGTGGAGCTCAAAAAAGGCAGCACTGCCTGTTGAATCTATTTACATGGCACAATTTTTAGTTTTCTCCATACTGTGTGTTACTTAGGCTTGGAGGAGACAGTAAATCAGAGCCTTGGAATTCTGGAACTGTAACTGCAGGCTGTTGATATTATCACTTCAGTGCCATTCACACTTGGCATTGTGTGATGTCTAGTCTAATGACATCGTTTCATCCTGATCTCAGAACTTGTGTTATGATTCTAAAGTTCTCAAAGGCAGTTTTGTATGTTTCTAGTGAATATATGCACATTAGAGCCGTTCACTGGCATTTCAGAAAAGCAGTCTCCAACCTTTTTGAACACACACCTTGATCAATAAAAGGCTTTGAACACAAATACCCTATTGCAAATTTATATGTATATATGTTAAGTTATATACTGCTATACTAAAGTCCTATATACACTATAAGACATAACACAAAACAGAAATTAAGGATGGCATAAAAATAAATCTTGAGTAGAAATTCTAGTATTTTTTTCCTGCATCCAGTAGATTGTCTTGTGCACCCCCCTGGAGGCATGTACTCTACTTTAAAGCCCCCTGACTCAGGGTTTGTTTGTCAGTCTAATCTTGAAAAATACAATGTGGAAGCTTTGGTTGTGATATATGGGGAAATCCTTTACATATTTGATTTGATTTTTATGTAAAATCTCCAGTAGAGATTAGGAATTTTTCAGCAGAGCTTGTCATCAGCTTTCTGAAATTTCCTATTTCTTTTTCATGAGAAATTTCTTTTTCATACATTGCCAAATAGCCCATTACCAAATGTTTTCCAGAGCTTCATGCTTATTATTATTATTATTATTTTTTTTTTCATGCTTATTATTTTTGACACCCTGTTGTCTCTTTCCTTTTCATATTAGGTGTGACTTTATAATTTACTTCTATTTTACTAGCTGCTCTCCAACTTCTTTTGGCCTTATTAATGTTACATTTTACCAACAATTTCAGAATTATTTCAAGTTGCTTTATGTTAAAATACATAACAACCTCCAGTTTCTTGCTGCATTGGTAAGTTTTTTATTATTATTATTATTTTTTTGGTAACATTTTGGCATCTGAACAAATAAATATTTTCTTGATGGGTCTATTCTATCTATCACTTCATTTATTGTATGTATTTTATTTACCCATGCCAGAAATCTAGAATTGTGCTGAGGTGCCGTTCTTAGGTGTGTAAACAAGTATGGCGACAAGTGCAGGTCTCTGTGCGGAAGCCTGGAGCTCTGAGTGAAGGATCACAGCAACAGGAAAACTAGACTCTTCATGAAGTACGTAGTCTGTGATCTGAGGGTGTGACAGGATGGAATTGAGAAGTTAATTGTTCAATTCATAATAGTGAAGTGGAGGCCAGCCATAATTATCTTGAGCAGGTACTCTGACCAGAGAATTAGTTGGATGGAAAGTGTTTGGTTAATTATCTTCTTGGTTTTGGGTCAAAAATTAATCAACAATTAAATAAACAGTTGTTACTGTTTTTAATGCTGCTGGTGTTGCCTGAAACAGGTGCCCTGTTATTTCTCTGTGTCATCAGAATTCTGCTTACTGAAGTTGAAGTTTTAATCTTAGAATCTAGAATTCTTGTGGGTGGCGGTGTATTAAGCAAGAAAAGAAGGCGGTTTGATTTCATTTCTCGTACTTGGTGGAACCTGTCAGGATGAAAGTCATGTTTTTACCTGTAAACAGAGCAGAACTGAAATGTGAGTTATTGATGTAGTATAAATGTTCCATTTGAAGCTGCCAGTTTCTTCAAGCTACTTTTCTGAAAAAAAAAATTGTGATAGATTGACAGCCTGCCAGAAATAGCAATTTCTAGGGTGCCGCCATCCACACTTAGCTGTTGTGAAGATGGAAATCAGAGTGGTTTGCGTGAGAGGGGAAAGGTTGGCTCTAAGCTTTCTATAGAAACCAGGAAATTCAGGCTGTTGTTAACGTTTTAAATGAAACCTTTAACAAGAAAATTTATGAGGGATACAATCAAACATAGTCTCTTGAACTCTAATCTTCTGAGTATAATATAGATCAAGAAGTTTTATGAGGCTTAAGTTTTTATTTTAAAATATTTTGGGAAACTAGAGCATTTCTTTCCAAGTCATTCTGATTGGCTGAGTGCATACATGTGTGTGTATATATTACTGATGTATTGACTGAGTATATGTTTGTGTGTACGTGTATAAATAAATCTATTTTTCAGAGGGAACATATGGTCATCCTAGTCTGGGATGGTTCCTAGGCTATTTTATACTGAAACTTAAAAACAAAAATTGGCTGCACTTTGCAGTTGTCACTTTTTAAAAATTAATGCCTTGCACATTTGTTCTTTTAAATGCATAGAATCATAGGCCTTAAAGACTAATTGCTTGTCTACTCTTTAGAAATACTGTACAGTGTGCTACATGTGACATACTCTAAGCAAAGTCATCTTAAACTGTTTTCTTATATTCATGTATCATTGAGCAAATAAGAATGTTCTTTCTAAAAACTTCTACATTTTTGTGTAAAACCCTTGTTACGCTGGGTTCTAAGTTTCTCAGAGAGGAGGTTTATACTAGACGTAGTATTTCTAAAATACAGATTTAACCATGATTGATATAGTGGTGGAGGAATTCTGGCATTGTAGCTTATTCATCCTTTTGGACTGTACATAAAAAGCATTAGCAGAAAACTCAAAAGAGTATCTTGGGCTGAATGGTCTTCTCAACTTTGCTTTGTTTCCCATCTCATAAGGGCCCGTTCTTGTTCTTGTCCCCTCCAAGGATTATGAGCCCTGCGAGGACAGGCCTGGGATCTTCTGGACGGGTTGGGGGTGGGGAGGTTCCCTGTGGCTGGGCCTGAGTTCTAGCCAGTCCATCATTCAAGCTTGCCTAGAGTTCAGGGGTGGGAATGCCATATACTGGTATGAAATCACTTGGCACTTTTTGGGACACCATTATTAGCACTGTTCTGTTTTTAATAACTGGAAGCACTTAATGATTATTTTGTTTAATTTCACCTTGAGGATATTGAGGGTCAGGGAAGTTAAGGTTTATTGCTTGCTTATGTTTTCTGGAACTTGGCTGTTTGGAGAAGGGTAAGTGGATTACCCAATGAGCCCTTCTAGGCTCTGTAAGGTATGCTGCTTTGGCTAGGATGCTTTAAAATAATTTACAAGCTTTTAATATTCTGCTTTGTAGAAATGTATGACTTTTAATGGTCTGCAGTTGGTGGATTATACTCAACTTTGTGAATTCGCCAAATTTAAGTTTCTTTTCTGTTTAATCATTGTTGCTTATTGTCTGTCAGGTAGGGGACACAGTCCTTTCTAAGACATTTCACACTTTTTGTTTTTGATGGCAGTATTACCAAGGGCCTTTAAGTGTACATTACATTCATTGCTTATGTGATAAAGCAGCATATTGTATGAACTTCCCTGTTCAGTATTAGTGAAGTGAACTGAGATGCATATATGTAAAGATAGAAATGAATGCAATTAATTTTTGATTACTTGAGGCCTATTTTTGGTTTGGCCATTCGACCTTTTCTAGTCACAATCATGTGTATTTCTTCACTTTTACCTTCTAGCAGGTGGGTAGGGAAGATTAAATATGAAACTCAGTCCAGTCATTTTGCTACTGGTTGGCTTTGGTTTGAGGCAAATAAAATTTTTGACTTAGTTTTTTAGAATTCTGCCCTTTACACTAGATAATCAAGTTGGCTTTAAAAAAAAGTGTACAATTTTGTCCTTTGAAGAGCGAACTAATAATTTTCTGTGAGCCCTATTGGATCTTCAAGTATGGATAACACTTGAAAATTAAATACCGTTAAACTTTTGATTTTCGCCCACCCAACGTGTAAGTCAGAAAGAGAGCATATGTCTGCTGTGGTGTTAACACAGAGAGATGTATTCTTTTACCTCAGCGTCTTAGTTTGGCCTCTGTAATAAGAACTTGTCAGGGTGCTTTTCTTAAACTCCGATTCATTCAGCTGAGAAGACAGTTACTTCATTGTTTATTTTTCCCCTTGTTTATTTTATTGAAATCTATCTCTCATAAGATCTAGTATCCACTACTTTTGTATAAACAGAATACTTAACATATAATACCAGTGCACACCTACCCAAAAGACTGCATTATTGTTAAAGTGTCATTAACAACTTGTCTTGATTAATCTGTTTAATTTACATGAGGGAGACCTTTGAAGTATTAAAATCACTTTCTTTTCTTTTTCCTAGAAAAGCAATTCAAATGATAGTAACTGCTAACATTTATTAAAATCACATTAATTGCTGATGCAGCTGGAGAGAAACTGCCACATCTTCTAGCTAAGCAGTCTGACTTAACGTGTTGGGAAACTAAGGGATGTTGTTTTAGGGTAGTTAGTCTGGCTGTAGCCGGAGCCTTCAGCTCGACATGCGTGTGGCAGAAAAACTTCACAGAGTTTAGGTTGGCGAGGAAGAATATGCGCTGGCACTTTGAGGGCTTTATAATATGCTGCTTTCAGGAGGGAAAAGTGTAGTTGATACTCAGTGCACCTCCAGACATAGTAAGGGGTTGCTCTGAATCACCGATCAGGTGATCTTTTCTTTTCTATGGCTTCAAGTTTTATGCAAAAATATTGTTAACTTCTGTAATGATGATATGCGTCTTTTTAGAAAGATGATACATTTTTAAAAACTATTTTATGTAAGAGCTGTCAGAGGTATCTGCTTTGTACAATGGCAAGCTGGCTTTAAGAAAGCGCTGTACCAAGTTTACTGAAGTCCAAGATTATATAGATATGCTCAGAGATGTATGTGCGACTTGATACGGACAATTGTATTTTTTTAAATAAATATTTTTAACAAAATGACTTTCTGAGTTACTTCCCTCCTCTCACATCTATTGAGGTAGTCTTTGTGTATTATATTCCCGTCTATGCTCAATGTGGGTAAGGAAAGTTCCGCTTTCCCAAAGGTTATCATTAAAACCTGGCCTTCAATGATTTGATGTGTAGCTACATTAAAATATTTAAAGCCTGTGTTGAGATAGGTAGTGAAAAGGGGAAACTGTAAAATGACTGTTGATACAAAAAGGAATTAAAAGAGTACTGACTGGCTAGAAAAATTATTTTCCTTGTGAAATCTTTTTATTTTACTTTTAAAATTTATTTACATTTTTAAAAAGTATTTAAATTTTAATCAGGCCCTTTTGTTTCAGTCCTTTGTAAGAAGCAGCTCTTGCTTATTTCCGCTCTAGGCGCTGTTTCTTCACGTAGTTTTCGAGATTAGAAACTAGAGACTTCAGTTTGTTAAGCAAATGAAGTTAGGCCTTTTTAGAACTGGTCTGATAAAATATACATGGGGGCAAGTGGGGTTAATAGGTGGCAGAATCACATCAGAGCACTGTTTCATATCATCCCTAGATGAAAATAAGAGGAACAAACTTCCGCAGGGGATGACAGTTCACTAGCCCTGGTGAGATGTCCCTTCAGATGATGGGGCAATGTTCACTCAGCGCAGTGGGTGGTAACCACTTGTGAGGACTGCTGGATTCCCCTAAACCAATGTTCTCAAAATGCATTGCCTAGAACAGCAGTCCCACGAGGGCGAATAAGTTTGGGAAATGGGGTCTTCACCGCTTGGAGAGTTGAAGTGCGTATCAGAATATTAAAAGCTCTAAGAAATCTTTTAGTAAAAAAAAAAACCTGTTTAGGGCTTCCCTGGTGGTGCAGTGGTTGAGAGTCCGCCTGTCGATGCAGGGGACATGGGTTTGTGCCCCGGTCCGGGAAGATCCCACATGCCGCGGAGCGTGAGGCAGCATGAGCCATGGCCGCTGAGCCTGCGCGTCCGGAGCCTGTGCTCCGCAACGGGAGAGGCCACAACAGTGAGAGGCCCGCGTACCGCAAAAAAAAAAAAAAAACCAACCTGTTTAATCCACCATTTTCTAACTTTTCTGACTGGTGACACATCCTCTTTTGAGAGGCATAATGTCTATTTTGCAATTATCAATACTTTCTGTGTTTCACAGATGCATCTAATGATAAAACGAATATCCTAATATTGGGTAACTGGCATTATTAGGTAGGAGATAATCATTAACAGTTGTAAGATTTCACACTGATTGTCACTACAAAGCACTGCACTTACTGGAATACACCCTGTAACTGAAGGGAGTCCACGAAGTTGACTTCATTTGGAATAATCTTCCAATAAGAGGGCATTATATAATGAAAAATGAAACAGGGACAATAATTTCTAATAGCTGTGCAAGTTAGGTGGCAAGCATTGGTGGCAAGGAGGTTGCTGGAACAGAGTTGATTTTATGATTCTCGTATGTTTTGAATACACATCATTTGATAGAAACCCCTCTCTAGTCAAGGTCACCTTCCGTATTGCCAAATCCAGTGGCCGATGTTCAGTCCACATGGGACCTTGTAGCAGCACTGATTACTTCCTCCTTCTTAAGATATTCTTCGCATGCCTTCCAGGAACCCACATTCTCTCCTGAACTTCCTCCTACTTCTCTGGTTGCTTCTCTCATTTACTCTGCTGGATCCTGTTCTTTTTTTCAAACCTCTCAGTGTTGCAGAATCCCAAGGCTCAATCTTCGATCTCTCTCTACGTTTACTCCCTAGATGACCTCATTCAGTCCCGTGGCTTTAAACATTCTTTATATGTAGGTGACCACGAAGTTTGTATCTTCAGGCTTGACTTTTCTCTTAACCTCTAGATTTTATATCTGTCAGCCTTCTTGGCATCCAATATAGCATCATAAAATGAACATGTCCTGAAACAACTCTTGAGCGCTCCCGTTGTCTTCCTTAAGGAAGACCATTTAAGGTCTTCCTTAAATGGCCTTATCACATGCCCATAACACAAGTCAAATGCCTTTGGGGTTATCCTTGATTCCTGTCTTTCTCTCATGCCCCACACCTGATTTATCAGCAAATTGTCAGTTTGACTTTCAAAATATACTTTAACCCAATCACTCTGACTACTGACGCTACCAGCATTGTCCAAGCCACCACCATCTCTTACCTAGTTTACTGCAATTATACCCTTTCTGGTGTCCCCAGTTTCATCCTTGTTCCACAGCCTCTCTCTTCTTCACACAACCACCAGAGTATTACTTTTAAACATGTAAATCAGATCATGTCCCTAGCTGCCCACAACTCTCCCAATAACCTCACCTAACTAAAAAAAAAAAAAAAAAAAATCCACATTCCTACCATGGCTTATATGATCTGAGCCCCCAGCTACCACCCCAACTTATTTGCCACTCTTCCCGCTTCCTCACCGCACTTAGCCACACTGGCCTGCTTGCTGTTCCTCAGACACTATAAGCATATTCCGTCTAAGGCCCTTGCACTTGCTGTGTCCCCAGCCCGACAGGAAATACCTCAGGCCTTTGGATGGTTGCTCCTGCCTCTCATTTCGGTTTCTGCATAAATGACACCTCTTTAGAAAGGCCATGGAGCATCTCTTGACATTCCTGCTTCACATCCACCTTCCCCGCTTTATCTTTCTTTATGCACTCAATTATCACTCACCCTGTGGCACGTTACTTGTTTACTGTCTTTGTGAGGCAGGGACTTCTGTCCCATTCTCTGCTGTATCTGCACCTGGATCAGTGCTTTAAACCTAGCAGGTGATCAATAAATCTTTTTTAAATGAGTACATGAATTCTCTAAAAGACTTTTTATGTCACTGTGAATCTGGTATACTTCCAGATTCTGGTATACTGATGGGTTAGATTCCCACATCCAAGTGGCAGAAGGAAATCTGGGAACAGGGTGATTCCACAGCACTCTTGAGATGTCAACACCCTTCAAAGAAGATCAGGAAAAAAGCCTACTTTCTCTGTAACTGATATTGAAGTGTGGTATAAAACCTACCCGCTTCCCCTTATTCTGATCATATGTAAGAGGGAACAGTGGTTCTCAGTCCTCCCTCAGAGTCTTGTTTCTTCTACAGTATCAGCCATGGGAACCTACAGTATGAGAGAGACCTGTCTTTGGGGAACATTTGGTCATTTGTTTCTGAGCTTTTATAAAAGGATCGACTGTCCTTCATAATGGACAACATGCTTATTAAATTTAAAATATTTTATTTTAGGAAAGGTACTCTTAGATTTGTTTCAATCTTGTTTTCTATATTCACAGATTAATCATGATCACCTTAGATATAGCTATTGATTCTTCTTTCTAAATCTGTACAAAAAGGATGTTTTCTTGAAAAAAACCACAAGAAAAATATAGCTGCTTTCTTTTTCCCCAGGTCAGTCACTCACTGGTTAGATTGCACAAGTAACTCTGGCTGCCATCTAATACTTTTAAGTATTTACAGGCACAGTTAAAACTATACCCCCAGACCACCAGCTTTCAAAAGAATTTGGATCTGTTTGATTTACAATAAATATGTACCAAACATATGAACAGTTTCTAAGCTGCTAACGAGGAGGTTTTAAAAGTAAAAATTGCTAACAGTTATTAAGCAAATTTCTATGTCAGGCATATGACAATTGCTTTACACAAATTCACTTAATTCTTTCAGAATTCCTTTGAGGTAGGGTAAGGTTCTTTTAGAAATATCACTTTAAAGATACAAAAAAAGCAAGGCTGGAAGAGCCTCAGTGATCTGCCCAGGGCCAGCCACATAGCTACAAGGTGAGGCCAGGGCTTGAACCAGGTCTCTCTCTATAGCCAGATTCTCACTGTGACACCATGTTGACGGCAGATGGAGCTGGCTAACATGACAGTGCCGACGGTTCCAGGATAAGCCTTTGGTGTGGGGCATGTGAACTGCTCCACTTGGACAGGTTACTGAGAAGCACGATCCACTAATTTTATATTTATACATGTACATTTGTATTTACACAGAGAAAGTGCTGGTAAACTAACACACAAACAGCCACTGTAATAGCCATTTCACTACTTACAGAAGTCTCAGCACTCTTAACCGCTCCAAGTTGGCTGAGTTTGCATTCTGTCTCTGTATTACTACAGGATTTGATCTGGACAGGAGCTGATACTCCTTGACAGACACTGCTTTCAGTACACTGCACAGCTCGAATTGGCCAGTCGTCCAGCTTTATGTTAAAGAAAATTCTGGGGCTTCCCTGGTGGCGCAGTGGTTGGGAGTCCGCCTGCCGATGCAGGGGACGCGGGTTTGTGTCCCGGTCTGGGAGGATCCCACGTGCCGCGGAGCGGCTGGGCCCGTGAGCCATGGCCGCTGGGCCTGCGCGTCCGGAGCCTGTGCTCCACAGCGGGAGAGGCCACAACAGTGAGAGGCCCGCGTATCGCAAAAAAAAAAAAAAAAAAACAAAAAAAAAAACAAAAAAAAAAAAACAGAAAATTCTGACGTGATATAAAGAGTTTTTTTCCCTATAGAAGATGTAAAGTTTAAATTAGATATTTTTGAGAAATTCTTCATGCTGTTTCTATACCTTTTATAAGCCATTCAATGTCAGTAAGAAAAGCAGAAACTCTATCCCATTCTCCCAGACAACTTCTGGACCAATTAGCATTGATGATTAGCAGTGGTATGCTGGTAAGTGTTTATCAAGTGGCTCTCCAAGGGGACAATAAAGCCATGATTTGTAGCTTTTGCCAACTTCTGTGGTGTAAATACTCCCACCATGGCTGATCTCAAGCCACTAACATATTATCACTGAAAGTGGAGTTGGAAAGACACACACGGAAGCATACCTTTATATTTCTATCCTGCAGGCACAATAAATAACTTCAAGAGCATAGGTATAAAGAAGTGAGGAAGTGATGAGTTTTGAGTAGTCATAGTTAAATTACATTAAAAACAAAGGTAATAAGTTTCTCTAATTTAATTTTAAATAATGGCTGGGTTTAACAACCAGCTCTCAAAATGAATACTTAACAATTGGCCTTTATAAGCTGGTATGAGCTAGCCCAGCATACCACTGAAGTGCCCCAAAGGTAGCAAGATTCAACTTTTCCTTTCGATGTTTTAGATTACAGACGAACTATTGACAGCAGCAGCAGGAGTTGGAGGGCCTTCGGACTATAATAAGTAAAAGCACATAAATCCTTTGAGCATGCCAGGGAATAACTTGGGATTTGTTTTGATTAATTTAAAGTCTATCTACATATAGCAATGATCATCGCTCTTTATAATTTCAACTTATTTTTTCAAACTTCAACCAAGAGTGATCTTCAAACCCAGGGTGTGGTCCATGAAGGAGGCGGCCAGTGGAGTGAAGCATCTAGCTGTCTTCTTCCTTCCCAGCTGGGTATCCTAGCCCGCTCTTACCAAAAGTCTGAGCCAGGGAAGAGGAGAGTAACTTGAATAGCCAGGTAAACATCTAATGATTTGCCCAGGGAGGACCCAGGTACCAGAACTCAATTTAATTTCTTCTACCCAACCAAGTATTAGAGAAGATTGGAACCAAGGCGTCGAGGGGTTGCCTCCGCTGCCACCCCAGCTTTCTTCAGCCCTTTGACCTGAGCTGGTGCGCAAGAGGCTGGAAGTCTTCGCCAGCCTCCTTCATCTCACTTTTACCTCTGGTAGCACTCCAGGCTTTCCATTCCAAGTGCTTTGTCCTGGGTAGGAACTACAAGAGAAAAAGCAGGTCGCATGTTTGAGCAGTTCTGATTAACTAGCCCTTATTCATCCCGACAGCTTACTTTTTGTGTCTCTGCCATTCAACGGCTCACATTAGGAAGCCGAGTGAAAAGCCAGACCTACTAGTTCTGGCAGACTAGTCGGTGGAGACAGTTTGCTGAGACTAGTGTCTAGGGCTTGGGGAATATATTTTTTTTTTTTTTTTTTTGGTCTCCCGTGGACAGGGAACTCATGAAGTCTTACTCATTGGATATTCATCAGAGCTTTCTTGAACGGTGGCCTAACTGAAGGCCCTGTGCCGAGTGCTGGACTGAACAACTCTGGTACCTGCCACCTCAGGCACAAGGATGTAGTGTGTGCTGACTGGGGGGCCCACACTGATGTTTAAAGGGAGTGTATGATCACCTACTGAGAGACAGGACCATGGATGCCTGACCCTTCAGTCTTTTTGTGATTGGTATTTTACTTTCTATGAAGAGGATAAGGTTTCTGCCTGGGCAGCTTCTCTTAAGAACTGGCTGTGTGCACAGCTGGTTCAGTTGCTGGGACTTTGAGAGCTCTGGGCGGAAAGGCAGGTGAGAGCTCAGGGTTATGAAAACAGCTTGGGGACTCCCCCTGCCTGGGGTCTCCAGGAGCGAGACTATTCTTAGGAGGTGTCTCTGCCCTGAAGGAGCTTTTCTTTGCCACTTGGCCTGAAGGACTTCTTTTTGAAAAAAAGAGATTTGGACTCGAGTCAAGTCCCACACTGCAAAGAAATGGCCAATTAGGCTGCTGGGCCGAGTTCCAGCTAAGGAGGCAGGCTCTGCCTCTCAGTGCTCAGCACAGGCTGGAATGCGATTCTTGGCCCATGGTCCCCTGGTCTGGTGGGATGCAGGAAGCCAGTTCACAGACCATGCCCCTCTCCTGATGGAGAAACCATGAGTCAGCCTATCCCGTTCCCTCTTGCCCTGAGAGCCCAGCACAGACAATCGCAGGGCAAAGCAGGAAGAGGGGAAAAGGAAGCTGTAGAAAAATAAACATTTCCTTGCATTTTACTTGGAACAGAACATCATTTGTGGCGTGCTAAGATCCACAGCATCTCTCATGTGCCCCCCTGCTCTGTTTTCCTCCTCTTGTGTAGAAACAGATTCTTTCCTTACCTGATGAGAGTCCAGGGTGCATCCTGTGGAAAAACAGGAGCAAGATATAGAAGGTAAAAGCCAAGCCACCAAAGATCACGCCACAGACCAGGAAACTATAGCTGCCCCGAGCCTGGAATATCTGCCAAAGGGGAAAACACAGAGAAACAGGCCATCAAAACCTCACATAAAGATGTATTGGAGGAAGCAGCCTTCTCGGGCCTCAGCAGGTTTTTCAGTCAAGTTCTGGCCCAGCATACTAACAGACAGAAACACTGGTAGGAGGGACATCTTGGCCTTGTTTCAAGGTTATGTTTCTGGAGGTGGCAGAAATCCTGCTGTATGGCAGAGGTTGGACCCAGTGACCCCTGCCGTCCCTTTCGGCTCTGTGTCCTGGAACCTTTGAAAATCTCCGTATCTTCCTTAAAACTCCAATCATATTAGCTGTTTCTATACCCTCAAGCCCTGAACAGAACTCTGCAGAGGAGAGAGATATATCTACATATCCTTTTATTATGATGTGTGTGTGTGTGTTGTGTGTGTGTATCCTTTTATTATGCAAATTTAAAACATATACTCAAGTGGCATATGGAATTCCCATGGACCCATCACCAACTTTAGTAATTAGTATGTTTCCTCTGTACCCCTCTGTACCCCTTCTTCCCTGCACTAGATTACACTGAAACAAATGACATCACGTCATTTCAATGCAGAGGGTAGCGTAAGATGTAGCTCTTCCTCCTGTCCAGCAGGACAAAAGGGAAGGAGAATTGAGTAGTGATTAGGGGGATTTTGGAGACCGAAAGACGTAAGTATGGACGTCATCTCTGTTGGTTATTACAGGTGTGACTGAAGGCAAGTTGCTTAATTTCTCTGAGTTTCAGTATCCTCCTTTGTAAAAGGAAGCATGACAATATCTTCATTACTGTCTTCCATAAAAAGTAGGTGGATTTTTTTTTTTCCTGATGAACAAATGAAACGTGGGTATGTTTGAAGAGAACTGGGTGAGTTGGGCCCTTGATCAGGGCAGGAGTCGGGCAGGAAAGCTGGGCCCTTTGTAGGGTGGCCAGAGGCGAGGAGAGGTGGGGCAGGGAGCGGTGGATTGAGAGGGATGGAAAGGAACTCCGCCTGCAGCCCAAACCCATCCCAGGCTGACAGCTAAACATTCCCACGGGGCCCTCTGGCCCTGCTCCCAGACATGGCTTGTGTTTGCTTTGGACAATACCTAGCATCCCTTTACATCTCCAGGTCCCACATTTGGAGGCTCAGCTTTCAAGGGTGGCTCGGAAACGGAAACAGGTGACGGAGACAGAGTGGGGCTCCCACTTGCTGTGTGGGAGGCTCAGGGAAGGGACAGACGGGGGCTGGCCACATCTTCTCACCTGCCTGGAGGGGCGCTCCCTGATTACTCCCCCCACCCCGAGTTTCCCCACATACCGAACCAACCAGCATCTGGAGGGCCATCTCACCAACGCCTGCCCCTGTTACCAGCACCGTGGTCGCACAGCCTAACCAAAAGAGAAGGATCTGGCTTAGTAATAGCAAGTTAAGGAGACGGAAGTCGGCTGGCATAATCCAGGTTGTTTCCGGGAAGCCTCTGGAAAGTGGTACAGCTGCCTAAGAGGACTACTTTGGATCCCTGAGATTTCTCAGACTTTAGCTCTGAACATTGCTTAGGTCCTACTTGTCATTATATCCCTTCCTTGTTCTGAAACCTTCAATTGCTCACGACTGTCTCCAGTATAAACTCCAGGTTGCTTAGCCTGGCATTCAGGGCCCTTCCCAATCGGAATGCCAACTACCTTTCCAGAAAGATTTCCTGACCTCCTCTGCCAGGCAGGCTAGTGTCCTCACTGCCCTGGCATCGTGCTGACCAGCCACACCTCTGGTCAATCTGAACATGGCACAGACCTTCGGAGCCCAAGCTTCAGAGTCAGACTTGGGTTCCAAGCCCGCTACATCACCTACTAGCATGGGACCTTAGGCAAGTCCTTCCCACTCTCTAGGCCCTGGTTTCCTTCGGTAGAATGGGCATGACAACGCCTCTTTCGCAGGGTTGCTGTGTGGATAACCGATGCAAGACACGTGAGTGCCTAGCAGAGCGCTGGCCAGTTCCCCGCTTAAACCCTTCAACGCTGCCATCAGGATCAGGTCCAAATGCTTTAATGTGGTTTGCAGGGCCCTCTATAATCTGCCCCCGTTGAGAGCTCAGACTGCCACAGTATATGCTCACAATCTACCCTCCACTCAGGAGAAACTCTCTTCCGTTTCCTGACCCTGCACACATTCTCACCGCCAGCTTCTCACATATGCCTTCACCCCCTCCTGAACATTCCTCCTCTTCCTCTTTGTCTGGAAAACTCCTGTTCATCTTTTAAGTTGAGCTTTCCATCATAATCTTCTCCCCCCAGCCCCCGTCCTTGAACCTGGATTAGCTCCTCCTCTGTGCTCCCTCAGCCCCCTGTACTCTACTCTCACCTGTGCCTCCCACCTGTTTACCAGGCAGCCTCCCTCTACGGGCTGGAAGCCCATGAGAGAGGATGTGCCTTGAATTTTAGTTCAGTGGCATATACCACTGCTTAATATTAGCACAGTGGCCAACGTACGGTAGACATTTAGTGTTGTTTGAATCAGAGATCGCCATTGTCTCCTCTGTCCTTCAAGTTCCTCACTTACGTTTATACCTGTCTCTGTGCCTTTGCTCTCACCCTGTTCACTAACCCCCACCCCATCCTTCCCCAGAATGCCTTTCCTTTTTCCTCTGACTTTCCAAACCCTGGGGCAGTTCACGTTCCCTCCCCTCCATGAAGCTATCTCTAGATTCAACACTGGTCAGCAGTACCCACTGTCTATTCCACTCATACGTTCAAAAACCTTTCAGTACCTGCTGTGCATCAGGTACTGTGCTAAACACTGAGGGTACTCAGATGAATAATAAGAGTTAACGTATATACTGAGCACCTGACGCTGCTAAGTCGAGCTTTACATTTCCTCTAGTGCACAAAACAATCCTCACAGGAAGGTATTTGCATCCCAATTTTGCACGTAAGAAAACTGAGGCTCAGAAAGGGGAAGGAAATTGACCTGCACAAGGTCACAAAGCCAGAAGGTCTGGAGACAGGACTGACCTTCAGATCTGCTGATGACCTCAAAGCCCATGCTCTTGCCCTTGTCCCTTGCTGGTGCATTCAGGGAGCGTGTTGTCAAGGAGAGGACGCAGATAATATAGGTAGAAAAGCCTTGAGGTGGGACAAACACGAGAGGCAGGTACAAAGGAGGGGGGCACACCTTCCCAGTGGGGTCAGAGAAGCTTCCCAGAGGGGGTGGAAGGGGAGGGACTTGAACAGGCAGATGAGAAGGTGGGACAGAAGAGAGAGGGGATTCCAGGCAGAGGGTTCGCTTTGTGCCAAAGTGTGGAGATACAGAATGGGTTTTGTGCCATCAGGGAACAGCACATAATTCACCATGGCTAGAATGCCGGCTCTGAGGGGAAGCAGGGAGGGAGAAGGCTGGAGAAAGGAAAAGCGCTCCACAGAAGATGTGAAGGCTGTGAGCAGCTCTGTGTTTCCAAGCAATCCCTCTGGAGCCGTGTAGAGGACGGCCCAGTAAGTGTTCCTCACCCTGGCTACACGTTACCATCACTCAGCAGCTCTGGACCAGTTACATCAGACTTCGTGGAGATGAAGCCCAGGCACTGGGCTTTGTTACAAAGGCTCCAGGTGATTTTAATGTGGAACCAGCAGTGAGAACCACTGATGGAGGCAAATCTGAAGGCCAGGAGACAAGCCAAGACCTGCCAAGGCAGGGATGGGAGTGATTAGAAATTACGAAAAGCTGGGCACCCTTAACTAATCCAAACAGGTTGAGTGGTTGAACTAAGGCGGGGATGGTGAGAAAAGAAGAGGACGGATCTGAGTGATCATTTGCAGCAGAACCAACCAACATAACATCCTTCTTCTGAAACTCTAACATTTGTTAATCACTGCAACCTCTGTGGGACATACTATGTGACAGGTGATACCAACATTACTTCATTACTTCCTTTACTCATTTGAAGTTTGGGCATCATCCTTTGATTTCAAGGACCCAGGTCTCAGGAGCAACTCAGCGGATGAGCGGGACGTAGCTCTCATTGCTCTGACCCTGCCTGGCGCCCCCCCGCAACCCCCTACACCAACGGCCCCCACTTCTGCTCTAGAGAAATCACTCATCTTTAGTGCTGGTTTTCCAACACTCTAGGGCACCTCTGATTACTTCTGAGGGTAACGTTAAATGTTCAAAACAATTATTTTTAATTAACTTTGCTATACGCCCTTGGGAGGCTACGGAAAGGGAAGGAGACTAGTTGAGGGAATCAGAGGTTTCCGACATCAAGGAAGCTAGGCACAACCCTCAATCAGGTGTGGAGTCATCGTTCCCCTCTGTTTCGAACAACACCCACCGCCACAACAAAACACAGAGGTCCTTTACTGATGTTATAAAACCCCTTTCCTATGCTATAGTTTTTCCTGTGCAACTTTGCTTTTCTTTGAACTTGTTATTTCCAGCACGTGGGTGTTACACAAGATGCCAGCTGTGGGTCTGTAGACACCGCTACGGGCGGGGGGGGGGGGGGGGGGGGGGGGGGGGGAGGGGAAAGAAAATGGGAAAGAGATGCTTACTGTTTCTCTGTGGTCTGAAATCACATGATGGGGGGCACGTGGGCCAGAACAAGCCTGTTGCCCCCAGAGTCAGGAGGGGAGCCTTCACTTCTGTGAGGAGGTGGGGCAGGGACCTTGTAGCTGGAAGACCCCAGGAAGAGGGGCTTGCGGGGAGGAAGCAGCGCCCGGCCCGAGGGAGTGCCTCTTCGCTCTTGGGCGCGCCGGCTCACCTTTGTACTGCAGGATGTCCTCAGTGTAGGCCAGCATGCTGGGAAAGGTGCTGCTGAGGAACAGGCCCAGACTGGCTGTTCCCACGAACAGGAAGACGACGTTGTAGGAGAAAACAAGAAGCACCAGGAACGTCACCACCACGCCGACCTGTCATGGCGGAGACGAAGGCGATGAGAAATTGGGGAAAAGCTGGCTGGTCATGGAGAAAGGAAAACCAGCAGTCCGCCTGCAGACTTGAAAAGTTCCTCTCCAGCCGCAGGGGCAGCGCTGTGTGACCCGTGCGCTCCCCTGTGGAATATGCGGGAACTGCACCTTCCCCAGTTGGTGTCGGCCAAGGAAACCCTGAGAATAGGAGAAAGGGGGGAGGGGAGCCCAGCCAGACATCTCGCAAACAGCCTACCGCGCATGCCTTAGAGACGCTTAGCTCCTACTCCGCTCTGACCTTACAAACAAAGCTTTGAAGCGTCGCCCGGAAAATCTCTAGACTTGGGAAGTTTTAAAAACACCTAACTCTTTTATGTTAGCCTGCATGACAGAAGACTGAGGATGCCAAGGGCGAATTAGCAACTGCCAACCAACTCTGCTCCCACTCGGCGTGGCCGCCTCCTTAGTCGGTGGCGCACACTGGCTGTCAGCCTGCTTCTCACCTCCCTACCAGACCCTCATCCTCACCTCTGCACCGGGACACACACGTTCCCTCTCCCCTGCCCATCTTCTTCCCTAGCCAACTGTAAGCTCCTTAAAGGCAGAGACCTCATGCTGTAGAACTCGGCACCCCAGCCGTTCCCCGCAGGGCCCCCCCACCCACGTGTGTACTCATTAACCAGTAAGTGGTCGTTGAGATCCAGGAGAACATCAAGAGCAGAGTGACCCTTAATTTTAAAATGAGCGGAATCTGGGAAGAAGTTGCAGTGAATTTGAGACATGGCAGCTGCAGCATCTGGGAGCTTGCTCAGGGCTGTTCAGCTGTGGTCCCAACAGGCTGCCCACGAAAAGTACCTGAAAAGCTTTAAAACAATTCAGACACCCAGGTTCCCCTCCACACTTCCCCCTGCTCCCCGAATCAGAATCTCTGGGGTAGGGGCCCAGGAATCTGTATATTCCAAAAGCACCTCCAGTGGGTCTCATGTATGTGGGAATCACTTGCTCTAGGATAGTGTTTTCCCAAACTTGCTTGATGACAGGAACCCCCTAGAGTGTTTGTTGAATATAGAGATTGCGAGCCCCCTCCTCTGGACATTCTGATTCACCCAGTCTGAGCTGGACCCAGAAATCTGACTTTCCTTTTTAAAAACCAGCACCCCGGGTGAGTTTATCATCAGTGCCTAACTCATGTGGACGCTTCAGACTTCCTTTTCTCACCAACCCAGAGTCATGCCCACTGTCTTCTCTCCAAGCAGCTGGCCTCGTGTGCTAGAGAGTCTGGCCACCAGCAGCCCCTGTACCCTCACTCTTCTCCACCTCACGGACCTCAGGAGTCTTTCTGCCTGCATCACGTCACCATCACCCCAGCTCCACAGAACAGGGGCCCTCTTCTTACTAAGCTTAGCCCTTCCTTCGCCTCTGTCCTTCGACTCCGTCCCCTCTCCCCTGGCCTTCTTCATTCACTTACTCTCTGACGTGCTATCCTCACAGGCCTCCGCCTTACAGGCTTCCTGCCTTTCTCCTCTGCCTACAAACACGCTCATACCACCTGACTCCTGTCAAACAAAACTCCCTTCATAGATATATTTGCAATTCTCACACCTCCACTTCCTTCTTACCCTCAACCTCTTTTTTTTTTTTTTTTTTTGGCTTCCACTGTGCGGCTTGCGGGATCCTAGTTCCCAGGCCACCAGGGATCGAACCCACCAGGGATCAAACCCATGCCCCCTGCAGTAGAATCACGGAGTCCTAACCACTGCACTGCCAGGGAATTCCCACCCTCAACCTCCTGAGTTTGGCTTCTACCCCCCTCCCCCCACCTCCCATCTACATTGAACAGAAATTTCTTTCTTGAAAGTCATCAACCAGCACAAGGCCAAATCCAAGGGCCTTTCTTGGGGCTCATGATCTTTGACATCTGTAGCCTCTACATATTTCCGAACCTTCTCTCCACTAGAAACTCAACTCAAGGAAGTACTTTCCGACAGTGGATTGGACTTCCTGGAAAGGTGGTGAGTTTCCAGTCACTCGGGGGTGTTTAGACAGACTGTGGACCCTTTGGAAGGGATATTACAGAGGTGATTCAACCCCTGGTCAGAGGTTGGGCTAGACACCCTTACAGGAATCTGCAATCTGGACCTCTTTGTCATAGATGGTGGCATGGACACACATGAGGGTAAAAGTCTTAACCCACTTCTCAGGCCCAGACCTCCTGCCTCCGGAGAAGACCAGTTCCTTAAAGGCCATCCTATATGCCAGTCTGGCTACTTAAGAATCATCTGGGAGGGCTTCCCTGGTGGCACAGTGGTTGAGAGTCCGCCTGCCGATGCAGGGGACGCGGGTTCGTGTCCCGGTCCGGGAAGATCCCACATGCCGCGGAGCGACTGGGCCCGTGAGCCATGGCCGCTGAGCCCGCGCGTCCGGAGCCTGTGCTCCGCAATGGGAGAGGCCACAGCAGTGAAAGGCCCACGTACCACAAAAAAAAAAAAAAAAAAAAGAATCATCTGGGAGAGCTGCAAGATGTAAATTCCCAGGCCCCAGCCCAGAGATGGTGATTCTGAAGGCCACTGGCCATAGGGCTCTGACCAGCTGGGCACCAAGGTGAACAAGGGAGGATCAAGGCCAGCACCTGCTTCTCTCTACTCCTTGCAGGCTGTCAGCTGGGATCTGCTCCAGACGCAGCACTGATCGTCTCCTACAGCCCCTTTCTTCCATGGGTGCAAAATCAGAGGCCCACAGAGGGGAAAGGACTTTTCCAAGATCGCACGGATAGGCTCCACGCCTTGGATTTCCATCCCTTCCGCACCAGCATCTCTCTCCTCTCCTCTCCTCCCTCTACTTCTACATTTCTCACCTGCTGACAGAGTCCACTTCCGAACAAATGTCCTGGGGCAGTACCAGGGCCAGGAGTGAAGGGTTCTTCTGGGTCTCCAAAAAGTGAAAGGAGGCCACTTACCACATTGACGAAAACCATGGTAGCTGGCTTCACTCTTGAGGAGATGGGAATGGAGATGAGCCGACCCAGAGTGATGAAGCCCCAGAAGAGGCTGGGGAGGTAACCGGCCACCTTGTGTCCCACAGACAGCGGTTTCTCTACTGCATAGCTGTACACAAAGGCGGAGTATGCCCCCTGTGGGGAGACAGGTCCTGCTGAGCACACCTGCAGCGTACCCCCGCAGAGGAGGCCTAGCTGGGGCAGGTGTGGTGTGGGCTGGCAGGGACTGGTCCTGCTGCTGGAGGCTTAGGGGTGGGCTTGGAGCCGAGACCACGCGGCACACACAGGCCTGAGCTGAGAGTGGAACCTGGGCACCACAGCTTACGGACGGTGCCTGCAGGAGCTAGGGGATCCAGGAAGGTGTCTCTGGGTCCCCACGGGAGTCCCGAAGGGTCTGGTCAGGGAGGCTCTGCTCCCCCCTTCAACCAGAGCAGAGTTCCACTACATGCCTTATTTATGAGGATTCCACAGAAGGTTTTTTGTTGAAGGAAGGGTGCTGCAGCTGAAAAAAAGGTGTGTATAGGCATCTCATTTTACAGATGAGAGGGCAGAGGGAAGTGAATTGCCCAAGGTCACACTGAGAGTTGGAAGTCAACCAGTACCGTCACGAGTACTTTCCACCAGGTCATCTAAGTTTTTAGGGCCTTTTCTTTGGAGAGTCCCTCATATGGCAACCAGTTAATCAATCAGCCATTCAAAACTGTCCTAATCCTTAGAGATTTCTGGAGAAAGGCACTAAACAGTAACAGAGGTCACTAGTGGACTGAATAGCTGGGCCCAGATCCCACCTGTAGTTTGTTTACCACGTGGCTTGAGAAGCCCAGGCTTCGAATGTATTCCAGGAAGCAGAGTGCCCTAGAGTTTATATGGCATGACCTCTACCTGGGGGAAGAGGGCACTGCCCCTTTAAAAAATGTGGGGAGCCTACACTCAGTAACAAACCAGAGGCCCCTATCCACAGAGTTCATGAAAATAAAAACAACTGAATGAGATAGGAGACTACAGTTCCAAGGGGCTGTATTCAATTCTGGAGAGACTCTCCCCTGGGACTTGTGCTTGGTTTAAATTTTGGGGCCCACTGTAGTACAAGTGAGGTCTCTAGGAAACCTTGACATTCCTCCTTTCTCTTACCATCCCCAGACTTGAAGCTCAGGGGGCGCAAGGGGGTGCCCAATAAGGGACACCGTCTGAGGGCAGGCTCACCGTCAAGCCGTCGGTCATGAACAGGACCAGGGCGGCTGTGATGTGGATGGCGAAGAAAGAAGAAGGGACTCCTTTGAAGTTCTTCCTCTGGCAGCAGCGGAACAGGTCCTCGTGCCCTGGATGACATACGAGAAGAGCAGGGACAGGTCTCAGCTCCTGCTCCCTTCCTCTGCGCACCCAGGGACGGTGGCCGGCGGTCAGGAGAGCCCTGGCAGAGGGGAGACCACTTACTGCCTCCCACCTTCTCCAGCTTCCAACTGTCTATTAGGAACAGCCCCTGTCCATCTCACGGTGCTGTTGGAAGCAAGGCTCAGAGAGGTCAGGTAACTCGCCCAGGGTCACACAGGAGGGGTTAGGCAGAATGCAGGCTGGAGCCAGAAGTCTGCCTTCCTCATCCTCTTGGCCAGTTTGTTCCATCTCCTGCCTCCCGAGACCAGCAGTGCCAAGGGTTCATCCCCAACCATTCTCACCTGTGATCTACATTCTCCCTCTGGGTGGGAGGGCTTACCAGGGAAGCCTCGGTATGGGGCCGTGAGCCTGAGAGTTCATTAGAGCCCCCACCTGGGTGAAACTTAGGGGGCAGCGAGGAAGTGTCTTCCTTCTCAGGAGGCTGCGTCTCCAGGGTGAGCTCATCTGCAGACAGGAGTAGGGGCCTCCTCTGAGGGCAGCAGGTCAGCAGCCGCTCTTTGGACAGCAGATACAGCACAGCCATGGGCACCGGGAGCTGGGGGTGGGCAAAGGGTCAGGAGAGCCCTGTTGCCGTTAGGGTCCCCATTTCCCATGCCTGGCCTGCTGCATGCACCTCCACGTGGCTGTGTGGCAAATGTCTGCACAGTCCTGGGAGAAGACAGCTCTTTTCCCAGGGTGCCCACCTGGGAAATGCAGCCAGGTGCAATTACACCTGGGCAGGCTTGGTGTGGGAAATAACCACAGTCATTTCCCTGAAAAGACAGGTACTCGTCACATGCAAAGCTTGGACTCACACCGGGCCTCTGCTGGCACAGGAGGTGCTAAACTCCTTTCTAACACCCTTGTCCCGAGCAGGGCTGGAGCAGGGCCCCTCACACTCATTCATGCTGGCAGAGCATGTGATGCTTTACAAAGAAGTTTGGCTTTTGTTCATCACAGTTCTGCAAAACGTGCTGGGGGGAAATCATTAACCCCATTTTCCAGGTGGGGCAACTGAGGCTCAGAGTTATTACTTAGTCAAAACTGTTACAACTGGAGGAGACCTGAGAGCATGAGTGCCGGTCACACAGCTGACTTGAGGCAGCGCTAGACTGGCGCCCGGGCAACCTGATTCCGACCAGTGCCATCTCCATGTCAGGGGCTGTTCTGGGGGATGTTATACCTTAGGAAGAAGGTACAGAGGCTATCCTTAGGGAAAACAGAGACAGGGACTCCTCCGGATTGAAAAATGCATGCTGTGAGCAACACACGCGCAGAGCCCAGTGTCATGTTCACTGATATTTATGTTAAGCCGCTTCAGTTTTATGAACTCCCCAGAGTAATGGGAAACGTCTCCTATTCCTGAGGTTGCATGGGGAAGCCTTCACCACCTCCCTCAGGTGCCTTGCCTGCGTCTAACCACCCTCGCTGCCAGGGAGCTCTTCATCAAGTCTAACCTCTGCCCTTCCTGCTGCAACTTCATCCCAGCTCCTTTTGCTTCAGAAAGAGAGGAAGCCCAGGGAACTGCGGAAGTGTCCCAGGGACTAATGGGCTCCTCTGGGCTCGCAGGCGAAGCTGGCCTGGTAGACGGACATCAGGGGGCTGCCAGCCCCTGCCTAGTGCTGCCCTGGGGAAGCCTCCCCGTCGCCCGGAGGAAGGCTGGCCCGCATAGACATTTTCCCAAGTCACCTGAATGCCACCCCTGTGCTGACACCTCCCTGTGGGCACCTTGGGAGCCTCCCTCCACTTATAAATAAGTCAGACACACCCCAGCAGCATTAGAGCCATAAATCTGGTCTGAATGGACAGGACAGCCCCTGCCCTCAGGAGTCCTGGGTCTGATGAGGGAGGTGAAGCCCTCCCTCCAGTCTGATGGGAGAAACAGGAAACCCACTCGAAGAGGCCTGTGGTAGCAGAATGCCTGGGGGAAGGCCAAGGGGAAACAGCTGTAAAAGAGGTGTGCTCACGCAGGTTGGGCTCTCCAGGGAGGTGGGTGGTGGGAAGGACTTCACAGAGGATTGGCTGACGTCGCTGGCCGGAACACACCAGATCTTTATAAGAAGCCCATTCAGGGAAGGTGGGCTCTACCTTAAAAGTCAGAGAATGCCAGGTGGGCTGGCCTGTGTGAATGTGTTTGCCCACATGCATGCACAGCCCATTCTCTTCTGGGGTGGGCTGTTTATCTTCAGACACAAACCAATGGAAAAAGTCCGGAAATCCTGCAGCAAACAAAGTGCCTCCAGTCTGCACCTCATGGGGCAAGAGAAAACAGACCTCACGCTTAAGCTGCCTGGACCTTCCGGCTTCCTGGTCCCAGAGTCTCAGCCTTGACATTGTACGGACAGTGCTCTTTGCCTTCGTAGGTCCCCTGTGGAGGGCACAGGCCCAAAGCCGCATTGTTTCCAAAACAATGATGGGCATGGGCAGAAAGGAAAAGGAGCAGAGGGAGAGGGGTATGTCTTTCAGAGCCCCCAGTGAAGAATCTCATACAGGGAAAGTTACAAAAGAGAAGGGAAAATGAGCAGTGACTATAGGGCAGCTGTTAGGGGCTTGTGCTGGGGGTCAGGGTTCCAGCCTGGCCAAGCCTCTTACTGGCCCCTCATCAGGCCCTTGAGTCAGTGATGGTATGACACCCCTGCCCTGCTGTTTAAGTGGGACTGAGCGCCCTCAAAGGCCTCTTTCGATGCTATGTGTATAGCGTCACTCTGAGGCCCAGACTGCCTGCCTCAGGAGGGGTAGGTAACAAGTCTGCCTAGAGCAAAGACAGACTCCAAGTTTGGAGTGACAAACCATGTGGCACCTCCATCCCATAGCCAGGTGGATGGCCACCTGGGATACTCCTCACCCCAGTGCGCGCTGCTGGTGTTCACGACCGTTCTTCCCAAGCTGGGGGGGAGCTGGTGGGGAGCGTGTCCCAGCTCTCCCTCTGGCCCCAGCCTGGGCTAACTTGGGCCGCAGGGCACCAGGGGAGGTTTCCAGCCAGAGACCAGAGTCAGTCCTGACTTAGCAGGGGAGGATGAGAGCTGGGGTGCAGAGGGCCTTGGTATCTGACCCAGACACAGTGACGTGGTCCCCCTGTTCTGCTCCCACCAGGGCAGCCTTGGCAGGCAGGGTCCCTTGGAGGTCATCTTGTCTATCCTCCAGCCTCCACAGGGGACCACCTCACAGCAGGCACAGAAGAATCCCACCAGTGATTGAGGACCCTGGAGAAGAGCCTGGTATGTCCTGCAGTGCTGTGTCCCAGGGTCTACACCATCTGGCCTTGGAGGAAAAGAGCTGGTTCCCCAGGGAACCTCTGATGACTTGGAAGTTGACCCTGATCTCATTGCACTAAACCTGCTCACTGTTTCATCTCCCTTGAGAATCACAATCCCAGGATGTCACAACTGAAGGACATTAGAGGTGATCTCCTGCAACCCCCTGTGTTCAGATGAATCCCCGGGGGTCAGTTCTCCCCTCTTCTTGCCTTCCTGAAGGCATATCTCAGCCCTAGTACGTTTCTCAGAAACAGAAGAATCTGTACTGGGAGCTGGTATGGACTGGTATGGGTGACTGTCCACTAGTCCCCACCCAGCCCTGCCCCAGTGGCACTCACATTGATCAGGGCCATGATCCAGAAGGCGTAGGACACGCGGGCCCCTGCCCCGTCCTGTGGGGTCAGCGTCTGGTTGGACCAAGGCTGGGCCCCAGTATGGTGGTGGGCCAGGACGCTGGAGGCGTGGAGCAGGTGGCCGCCAGAGGTGGCGTTGGCTGTTCTATTGGTAGGCAAGCAGTTGGCCTCAGACAGAAAGGGGTCAGCAATAAGGGGGCTCAGCAGTGCACCAAAGCCCACAAAGAAATGGAGAACCTGGGAGGGGAAGAGAATCGGGGTGGGTGGAGGCATGGCTCAGGCTTTGCCTGCCCCCCACCTTGTGTCCCATCTGGGGAGCCCCTGCCTGGGAGGGGGCCCAGTAGGGTGGGAGGCAAGAGAGGTGAGGAATGAAGCTCCTGTCACCACCTTCCTGCCTGGGATAACTTGGTGACAGTGGCCAACCCCTCCCTCTCTCTTCTTTCCCAAAGCTTAACCACCAGCTGGGGGCTGTTCCCAAGTTAGCATCCACCAGTTAACACCCTAAAGGGAAGGGGGCTTAATAAAGGGAAGGGCTGGACTGGAATCCTGGGTAACTGGGAGAAGGAAGGAAGAAGAAACACAGGGAGAGGAGGAGATGAGAGAAAACACCAAGTCCTTCCATCACGCCCTTTCCAACTTACAAAGAACCTTTTCTCATTAGCACTTAGATTCCTCTGACCACCTGCAGGCCAGGATCATCACTCCATTTTAAAGACGAAGAGACCTGAGTCCAGAGATAACGGCCCAGTATGGTCCAGCTGGAAACGGTCACACCGAACTCGACCCTGCTACTCTTTCTGGGTCACTGTCCTGGTCTCGGGGAGGAGATGCCTGGCCCGGGGGAGAGGGCTGAGGGAGCTCCCCTGTGCCCTGCCCGCCCCCAGCCCCACGCCTGCTGGGGGCTCACCTGGAGGAAGACCGCCGAGTCCTTCTGGTAGATCCTCACCAGCTGCATGTTGGCCACGGTGTCGATGCAGCCCATGGCCAGGCCCGCCAGCGCCATGACTGAGGCCAGCACCTTCACGTCTCGGCAGAAGGGGATGGCGGCGAACACCAGGGAGATGGCCAGAGAAGAGGTGAAGAGGGCCCATAACGACTGGGCCAGGCTGCAGTAGCGGAGGGTGTAGTCAGTGGAGGGGGGCCGGAGCCCTTCGAAGGAAGACCCCCCCCCACCCTGTCCTCCACTCACCGGGTGGCCCCCGCGGAAGCCGAGATGCTTCCCCCCGCCTCTGGTCCAAGGGCAAAGGGAGCTGTGGCAGAAGCTTTGTCACTTGTTAGCTATGGGTCGTGGGCAAGATGTCTTGAGTCTGCCCAGATAACAATCCCTACCACACGGGGTACCCGTGAGAACTATGTAATGGACACTTCACAAAGTGTAACTGCTAATTTTGGACTTAGAAGTGAATTTGTATCATTTACTTAAACTTTAGATTGTTTACTTATAAACAATCATATGCAAAGACATATCCATCTCTCTCACGGAAGGTGTGAGGGGAATGGCTTTGAGTGCCTCCAGGGAGCCGTGCCACATGCGTGAGCCTGGAGGGGGGCCGGGGAAAGCGGCCGAGCCGGGCTGCACTGCCCTCCCCACACAGGAACGGAACACGCCAAGGCCCTCTGCAGGCACCAGGCCTGAGCTGCCTGAACCAAAGCCCACAGCCGAGGTATTTGGGGAAATTGGTGACCCCTCTATGGGCAGAGCTGTTGGACTCTGTGCCTGGCAAGTGTCCAGAAGGGAGGCCCCACTGAGAGGTGTCTGAGTGGTGACCTTCCCCAGAGGAGCCCACAGCAGCAGACTGAGGGAGTGAATGGATGAGTGAACACATGGGTGGAGGCCTAAGGCTCTGTCCGGTCTCTCGGGTACATTCCGCCCAGTAAGCAGACTCTCGGAGAAAGGAAGGAAGCCTCGTATTTTCTGGGGCCAGTCTGAAAGGCTAACGTGGGGGGAAGGAGAGTGGGCAGCAAGCAGCTTCTGGAAGGGAGGGGTTGTAGAGGAAAGTGTCTCAGATTATGAGAAGGTAGAGAGCCCCAGGTGCCTCCGTCTGGCTGCTGGACCTGGAGCTGTGGAGGTGGGAGTGTTGGTATTTCTGTGACAAGAAGACCTGAGTTTCCAGCTCACCGAGGAAAAGGGAGAGGCCCCAAGAGACCCCCCCCGACTGTCTTTTCCCAGAGGTTCTTGCCTCTGACCCTGTTGGCTCTCAGCTCTTCATCTCGCCCCATCTTTGATGAAATTCTTTATCAGAAGGGCTCTGCTGGTAGCAGCAGTTCTTTATTTTCTCATTTTCTTGTTTCCAGGCTGATCTGCTGATTGGAGATTACCAATCAGGACCCCTGTCTGTTCCCAACTCAGAGCTGTGTGTGAGGGGCCAGGGGAGACTCACTTCACCCCGGCCACTGGAAGGAGAACAAGAGGCTCTTGTTGTGGAGAGGGCTGTTCAGGCCCCTCCCAGCACCCCCTTCCCGCTCCCCAAGCATCCCTGCTCTGCCGGCCTCCAGCACCGACAGCCTGGGCTGCTCACCGAGCTTCATGCGTTTCTGCTTCCTGCTACCTGGTGGCCTGTCTCATTGGTCCTGGCACAGAGGCGATGCCCACACCTCTGCAGGCTGCTACAATCGACAGGCCTCTCAGAATAGCTCTCTCTTTCCCCTTCCTTTCCCTGCACAAGGTCGACTAGGCAGCCTCCTAGGTGGCCTGACTTCAGGGATAGCAAGAGGGTCCCCATCTCCCCCTCAAGTGTTCCCCCCACCGAGCTGCTACATGGGCCTGACACTGCCACAACCTCACTCACCACTTCGTGGTAAAGCACCGACACCCCAGGTACAAAAATGCTCTCTTGAAGAATTAATACATTATCATTATTGCCCTGAAAAACCTGGATGACAGTGGTTAACCAGTCCTGTAGCACAGTCCTGAGGGCACGGGACCTGAGATCAGTAAACTGAGATAGGCAAGAGCTGTGGGAAGGTGTGGGAAAAGAAAGGAGAACTAACATTACAGGGTACATGAAAACAACGAACACTTGTTTACAGGGTCCAAGACATTTGGTGTACGTGACAACGCTGTGAGGTAGACCTTGCAATTGTGCCTCATGTGACCCACGAGTAAACTGAGGCTGAGAAGGGCTAAGAAAGTAGCAGACAGATCCTTGACCCAAACCCAGGGCTTCTGACTTGCTGTTCCCTGTGCCATGCTGCTTTCCCATGGAGTGTGCACGTGTGTGTGTGTGTAAAAAGGCTGATGCTGGGCCACGGACCCAGCCGAGCTGGAGAGCGGAGCAGCCAGGGAGCATGAGGCCAGATTCTTCAGAGCCTTGGTCTTAGGAAGCAATGGCAAACAGCTGTAGCCACTAGAACATGAGTCCCCCAGTGGTCCCTCTGCTGGTGTTATGGGAACTCCAACTGCTTCCGGATAACTGCTGGCTCTGTCGCAAGCTTCCCAAGGCATCTGCTGTATCCTGTTCATTGTGGGACCCCACGTCTGGACTGTGTTTGGCCCTGAGGTGTTTGACCCAGGGTTTCTGGATGTTGCTAGTGAAATGGGAATGCTTGAGAAAGGCCTGTCTCATCACCCCACACAGCATGGCCTGGAGAAAGGGACTAGAGGCTGTTCGGAGGCTGATGTGGGATAGTATGGGGGTGACAGAGAGAGAGAGACAGAGACAGAGACAGAGGTAACGAGATAAAGAATCTAGTGGGCCAAGTTGCCAGGAAGGTGCTGACTGGAACAGCAGGAGGCTCAGGAGACAGGGATGGGGTTTGGGAAGGGCTGGTGGCCAGTGGGCAGCCCTGTCCAGGCCTCTCCTCTCTCCTCTTGATACCCTCTCACCTTGTTATTCCAGAGAAGGACACTTGGTGCCCAAAGGGGGCTCTTTCATTCCCAGGCCCAGTGACAGGCAGGAGGGAGGGATAAAAAGAGAACAGGAGGAAAGGAGAGGCTGGAGGGAGGCTGGCTTGGGAAGTCCCCTCCCTGTGACTCCTGCCAACCCCAGGGCCATGGTTTGACCTTGCAGCCTGCCAGCTGCGTTCCTGGGGTATCGGGCGGGGTGAGAAGGTTGTGGGGGCAGGGGAGATGGAGACTTGTTCCCAGTAAATGGGGACAGCCACACCACAACGAACCCTGGGTTTGGATCCCAGGCTGCCCACCCTCCCCAGTTTCAGCAGGGCTGTGCCTGGTCATTCCGAAAATCAGTCTGAACAAGTTTCTTTAGAATGGTATGTTGTTGCCAAGAAAAAAGGAGTCCTAGACACATCTCAGAGCCAGACTGAAATACACTAATTGTCTTGGTCACTTAACGGTTTGGTCAATGGCCCCTTCCAGGAAAGTGGGTAATTGAAAATTATAGAATAATAATGTCATCGCAGCTTTGGCGGCACGGAGGTGGTGGGATTTGTAACCTGAAGACTGGTCCTAGGCCCACCTCTGCCGCTTCCCAGCGGGCAGCTCACGGCAAGCCACTTACACTTAGCCTTTCTGAGCCTCAGGTGCTCTGCTATTAAATCAGGGATACGAAGCAGTGCCTGGAGAGGCTGCCTGCAGAGGGAGTGAGATGTTACAGTCGGTCCTCCTGTGCTCACTCACTGGAAGCTTACCCCCTCCCTGCAGGCCCTGGGCTGCCCCAAAGAGCATCATCAGGCCCGGAGAAGTAGGCTCGCTGGGCAGAAAGGGTCAGAGAACCGGAGCCAGCTCCTGCCCGACGCCCCCGCCCCGCCCACTCCTGATGCCAGGCCCTCTGACTACCAGAGTGGTATCGAGGACCAAAGAGTCCTACCCCCCATTCTACAGATCAGGAAGCCGGCCCAGACAGGGAAGAGAGCGAGTAATGCTGAGTGGGGACCCAGTTTCTGACTCCCAATCCAGGAAAAGGCCAGCGCGGTGTCGTGGAACGTCCCTCCCCTGGCCCTGGGTTCTGACGTTAATTCAGGCCAATGACAGGAAGGGCCCCACTCCCCCAAGACAGTCTAGGGAACCCTTCCTCAGGAAGCCTGAGAAACGTCCAGGTTACTTTTTTTTTTTTTTCATCTTTATTGGAGTATAATTGCTTTACAGTGGTGTGTCAGTTATTAGTAACGGCTCCACACGGAAGGTGCAAACGGGCCAGGGAGAGCAGGGAGCCAGGTGCCTGCCCCGCCAGCTGGCTGTGTGACCTTCAGCACACTGCGGACCTGTCAGCCCCGGTGCTCTGCCTTACCCAGAGGGCACACGTGATCACCTTGTCCTGCCATGGGTGCCTGCTCTGGCCTTCCTGGTTCTGTGATAATTGGAGGGGCTGCTAGGCTCCAAAGCAGGGGAAGGGCTTGAGCAAAACAGTAAGATGTCAGCCAGCTGTCCAGCCCTCCGCTGCCCAGGGGTGGGGAAGAATGCTGCTGAGGGCCAGCCCCATGCCACCGGGGTGAGCGACCCCAGGGCGGCACTCACATGCTCCTCACATTTTTACCTCAGGGGATTCCCCCTGTCCACCCTGGATAATCTCCTTCCCTGAAGGACCAGGGAAAGGGGCAGAATGCAGAACCAGGAGGGGTCAGAGGCATCCCCAGCTCCCCTCCACCCCAAAAGGGCCCGGCAGTCTCCCAAGAGAGGAGCAGGGCCCGGGACAGGAACCAGGGGACAGGACACCCGCTGGGAGTGAGGGCAGGCTGGAGACTGCAGCGCAAGCCAGGGCGAGAGGGAAGGGGTGACAGACTGAGGGAGGGGCAGGCGGAAAGGTTCCCCCTCTAACTGGGTCCCCCCACACTGACACCCCAGCTTGTTTGACACCTTTTGTTAAGGCTGGGGGGACCCAGAAGGAGGAGCAAGGAAGCCTGTCTTTGGGGGGGGATCCCTGTTAGACTCAGATCAGGGGAGCACCCTCGCATGACGATGTTCCCTGGCTCAATGGGTGCTGGACCTGCAGGGAGTGCTCCTTACACGCTGGTTGAACTTGCAGTTCCAGTGTCTGCCTGGAACACCTCTCCCCACGTTCTTTGCTTGCATGACTCTCTCCTGTCATTCAGGTGTCAGCTCAGAGAGGCCTTCCCTGACCACTGAGCTCAAGTAACCCCCAGCTCTGTAACTCTCCATCCTTACCCCGCCTTATTTCCTTCATTTCACTAAAATGATTCTCCAGAATGTAGGCTCCATTAGAATAGGGACCTGTGTCATATTCACCCCCAAAACAGGGTCTGGCTCCAGAGATAATTGTTAAATGACTGAATTAAAGGGTGGGATGAGTTGTTTTTTTTTTGTTTTTTTTTTTTGGGGGGATGAGTTTTTTTAAATTAAAAAAAATGAAATAGAATTTATATACCATGAAATTAATCTATTCAAAGTGTACAACTCAATGGGTTTTTTTTAGTATATTCAGAGTTATGAACTCATCACCACAATTTAGAGCATTTACATCACCCCCAAAAGAAATCCCTTCCCCATTAGCAGTCACTCCCCATTCCTCTCTGCACCCCACTCTTAGCCCTAGGAAACTACTCATCTACTTTCTACCTCTATAGATTTTCCTACTCTGACCTTTCACATAAATGACACCATAACAGTATGTGGTATTTTGTGAATGGCTTCTTTCACTTAGCATAACATTGTCAAGGTTTACCCATGTTATAGCATGAGTCAGTACTTCATTCGTTTTTATGGCTGAATAATATTCCATTGTGTGGAGAGACCACATTTTGTTTGTCCATCCATCCGTTGATGAACATTTGGTTTGTTTCCACTTTTTGGCTATTATGAATAATGCTGCTATGAACATTTATGTATAAGGTTTTTTTGTTTGTTTTTTGTTTTTGCGGTACGCGGGCCTCTCACTGCTATGGCGTCTCCTGTTGCGGAGCACAGGCTCCGGACGCGCAGGCTCAGCATCCATGGCTCACGGGTCCAGCCACTCCGCGGCATGTGGGATCTTCCCGGACCAGGGCACAAACCCGTGTCCCCTGCACCAGCAGGCGGACTCTCAACCACTGCGCCACCAGGGAAGCCCCTGTATAAGTTTTTATGTAGACATGTTTTCAGTTCTTTGAGGAATATACCTAGGAGTGAAATTGCTGGGTCAGATGCTACCTCCCATGAAGAAATGGATTTTTAAGCAAGAACCATGTCTGGTGTCAGACCCCTAGGAGACCTTCAGCCCACGTTTGCTACATGCTGAAAGGTGGACAAGCTGCTGGAGGGAGAGGCAGAGGCTTTCTAGATGGGAGACTAACCAGGGTCTGGCTCAGAGAAGGGAACTGGCTTTTGTATTGTGATCCCAGAACCACAGGGGGCCAGCATCCTGGGGAAGTAGGTCAGATAGTGGCCTGGGGAACACTGCATGGAGATTGGGTTTCATGCAGTGGGCAGGAGAGAGTCAGAGGTGGGCATTGGGAAGGCAGGGCTGCAGGAAATTGAGAAAAAAAGAAAGGTAGAGAAAGACATAGTTAATATAGCAAAGAGAATAACTCAAGCCTTCCTTTAAGAGCTTGTGTGCAGAGGAGAGGCCCAGGTGAGGCTGGGAAAAGGTTGGGGAAACTCTGAAAGCCATTTATCTGCCCTGATGCCTTTGAGATAAAGGGGTTTCCCAACCTGCCCAGGGTGGTTAAACAGGTCCCCTTGAAACCAGGAACAAAACCCTAACGTTTTGTCTAAATACCCCTCCTCTTTCCTACCTGACAAAGCACATATCTATACACCCTGCCAACCAGGTGGCTTTGGGTTTGTCTCTTCTCTGAAAGGCTTCCTGCTCTCGATAAGCAAGGTTTTTCTAAGGAAGGTCTAGTCCACGTTTTTCTGGCCCTAACTGCACCCTTGTCCCTCTTGGCCTGCATGTGGTGGCCTCCTTCAAGATCTCTGTCAATGTCAGAAGAGAGAGAGAGAGCTGGTCCCATCCTGAGTGGAGGGCTCCTGCCCTCCTCTGCACCCCCTCTAACATCGAGGCTCTCTACACCCAGTCCCTCTAATGCATGTCCCTTTGGAGGCATCCAGAAACTCTGCTCAGCCCTGGAACTCAGTCTGGGCCAAGGAGTAGGCAGGACTTGAGCAGGAACCCTAGAGAAAGAGTGCTCCCCTGGCTCTCCTCTGCCTGGTGTGTGTCATCCTGCAATTCTCCCCACTCCCGCGCGACAGCTGGCCCTCCCGTCCCAATTTGTTAAACCAACCCTCCTCCCGCAGTACCAGACTAGCTACACCAGCAGTGATCACGTAAGCTGAAAGCACTAGCAGTGGTATTAGCATTTTAACTTGTGGTGAAGCCCCAAGGAATCAAGCTGTAGAGGCTGGTTTCAGGGCTGGTGGAGGTTCTGTTTGCTTTGGGGGATGGAGGATCGCGATAAGCTGTCCAGCCCTAGCTGGGTGACGACTCCTGTCTACACACAGGCCATCCCTGTGATGTCCCTCTATTTCCACTGAAGTCTACTTTGCTCTTAACCAAGGGAAGAGGTTCTTTAAGACATTTTGTCTTTCGGTGGGAGGACTGAGGGTCAGAATTGAAACCTGAACCACTGATGGGACTACTCCCCCTACTCCACCCTACCCCCACCCCTCAGATCCCAGCCGGAAGCCCCAGAGGCCCATAGTTTCCTTCCCAGCAGTGTCAGCTCAGGAATACCCAGCCCACGAGTACACACAGGGATACTCATGCCATGCCTCTGCCTGGTGAGTATGGGTTATAACTTGTACCCTTCAGAGCTGAAGCTGACGACTACGAAAAAGCAAGAGGGATTTCCAAAGTATCTTGTTCTAGACACAAATGTGCGGGTTCATATCCTCACTAGCTTAATAGCTGTGTGACCTGGGGCAAGTTTCTCAACCTCCTTGTGCTTCAGCTTCCTTACCCACAAAATGGAGACAACAGCAGTACTCTGCAGGGTTGTTGTGAAGGTTAAATGAATTGATACAAGTGAGGTACTAAGTAAGCAGTGCCTGGCATCGCCTAAACACTCCATAAAGCTAGTTATTATGGCTACCGTGATCATTCTTTTCTGTGAGCCAGTTTCCTGAGGCAAGACCCTTTCCACTGCCTGTTCAGAGCCCCTCGTTGAGTAAGGAGCCCTGAGGGAGGCACAAAACAAGCAAGGAAGAGCTGGCCCAGCTTGTTGTGTATCTCTGCTGTTTTTACAAAGCCTGGCGTGCCAACCTGCCATTTAGAATGATCCTCATTCCCTTTCCTGTTCTTTGCACTACACAGGCTCCTAAAAAGTTCCAGGTAAGGGAGCTTTTGTAAGTCAAAATACTTGAAAACAAAACCAGAAAAATACCCTGACTGATTTCTAATTAAACCTCTAGGCAGAACTAGAAAGGATCTGGAGCTTTTTCTTAAGATTTTCGGAGTCCCCTATGCATGCGATCCTGTACAAAACCCACAGAAACACTATTGTACACAAGGAGACTTGCTTCTCAAGAGGACACCTGGGTCTACACGAGGATTTTGGTAGTGGGGATAATCACTCCCTAACTGATGCTTTGTCAGCTGGGTCGCTTAATGTGGGGTCCATATGTATAGACACCTATGCTCCTCTCCATCAGCTCCAGAAGTGAGGTGGAGGGGGAAACCCACCTCACAGATACCTCTAGCAGTGAGCCAAAGGGCAGAGCCCTTGGTGCAGAATGGCTCCCCAGAGGCTTCAACTGTGGTTTTGTTCCCAGACGCCTGCTCGCTTGAGTCCATGCAGTCCAGGAAACCACCCAGCCAGAAGCCAGGATTAGGGAAACCTCCAGCAGCCTCTGACTTGCAAGTCATCTAGCCCCTGCTTTGGGTCTGCTCTCCCAGTTGCACTAGGAGAGTGAATCCTACTGCCTTTCCAAAGGGCTCCGTGGAGGTGGCCCTGTCGAATTTGAGGCGGGAGATTGAGGCTCTGCAATGGTATCCCAAGGGGCATCTCTGGGGGCCATGCCAGGCAGAGGCCAGGGAGGAGTAACATGGGGTGGGGGAAAGCGGAGGGGGATCCTGGCAACAGAGCTGGAGTGTCACCTCACTAAGCTATGGGTGAGTCACCCTGTGCCTCCCCTACATGAACCCAAGTGCTAAGGTCCTGTTTGTCTCAGAGGCAGAAGGATGCCACCTCCAGGGGCCCATGCAGGAACCCTGGCTCCCTCAGGAGCAGGACCACACAGGACCCACCTGCCCCGTGGCCGCCCAGGGGAAGGGACACCCTGTGTCAGCTGATCTGGAGCTGAGGATCTGAGTGGAGCACACCCCAGGGCACTCTGTCCAGCCACAGCCAGCTCTGGCACTGGGCACGGCCCCTGAGGTGACACTCCCTCTCCTTCCACCTCACTTCCAATTCTGTCGCCCACCCCCGGCAGCAGGGGCTGCAGACAAGACAAACCTCAGGTCTGCCGTGCAAGAGGGCGACCCTCCCACCTCTGCAAACTGCCTCACCCCTTTCCCTCGGGGTGTGGGCGGGAGAAGAGGGGTGAGAGCTGAGTCTATGCCCTCACAGGGGCGAGCGAAGGCGAATAAACAATCCAGAAGTCACCTTCAGTCTCCAGAGAGAGTTTTGCGGGGAGAGCTGGGGTGGGGGAGGGAGGCAGCCCTCCAGCTAAGGCTGCGCATGGCTAGCGTAGCGGGGAGGGGTGGTCGCTGCCTTCCAGAAGGCAGGGACAACCAGCGGCCCGAGCCCCGCGGGGGCAGAGACGAGCGCGGCGGGAAGGGTCGGAAGGGTCGGGGGGCTGCGGCCCTCGGGCGCGCGGACCGGTCACTCACGTCCTCTTGAAGACGCCCCCGAGGGCGCTGCCCAGCAGGAGGCAGAGCTGCTGCGAGAAGAAGACCCAGGAGATCTGGGGCAGCGAGCTGTGCGTCTGGCAGCGCAGGTCCAGCAGCGTGGGCCCCAGGAAGGCGATGCACAGGCCGAAGCTGAAGAAGACGCTCCAGTAGGTGAGCGTGGGCTGCAGGTTGCGGCGGAGCAGCCCTGACACGCGGACGTCGCAGCCCATGGTCCCGGCTGGCGGCTGCCGGTCAGGGCGCGCGCGGTGCCGAGTGCCGCTTCGCCCGCGGGAGAGCCAGCAGGGCTGGGGAGGCCAGGGCCGGGGGAGGGGCGGGGAGGGGCCGCCCGGCGAGGGGCCCCGCCCTCAGGCCCAGGGAGCACCGGGGGCGCCTGGGCCGCCCGTGGGCACCGCGTCCGGGCCAGCGCCTTCCTCGTGCGGTGCCAGGCGCCGGCCTCCCCTCCTTCCTGAACTCACGTTTCCACCCTCCCCCGGCCTCGGGAGACCAACCGGGAGCCGCTCTTCACCGCCACCCCCGCTCCCACCCAGCTCCGCGTCTCTCCAGCCTTTTTATCCAGCCCCCCAGGGTTGGAGGGCCTGGACGCCCATTTTAGAGCTGGGCAAACTGAGAGCCTGAGACGTCCTGTAAGTACACCGAGAGGCTGGGGAGCAGGATCTTCCAGCGCTTCTCCTTCGGGGCAGCTGCAAACCCTCCCCAGACACCGATCTGGCCTGTGCTTTGGCGGTAAAGGAAACACCGAGCCCTCCCCCCTTAAACCTAGGGGCTTCACTGATGGACTTCGGGGTCTGACAGCATCCCATCTTACCCTGGAATAGAAGGCAAAATTTCATACATACGTTTTTTTCTTGGTAGAGTATTCATGGCTTTCACCAGAAAGGTAGTCACTCTCCGCTCCACGGAAGGGCCTGAGAGCCGGTCTTCGCCTGCCCCATCACATTGGCGCCCTGTACAGGTGCGGGATGGAGGAAGATGTAGACGTTCTTCCAGACTCCATCTCTCTCCCTTCTTCCTAGTTGGGGGAAGGGTGAGGAGAGGGCGGGAAGAGCAGGGCAGTGACTTGAAGGAATTCTGAAATAACCCTCTAGGAAAAGAAAAAAAAGAGAGTTCTGAAGAAAATTGCTTTTTTTTTGTTTGTTTTTTTGTTGCTGGAAAAAGCTGGATGGAGGGTGGAGTGGGAGGGTGTTATATTCCAGACTGGGAGTCCTTCCAGGATCCTGCAGCTGACACAGGCTGTTACTCCCCCCAAATGGCCACGGGGCTGTTGGGTCCCGTGTAGTCCTGCTCATGAGGCTGCCAGACACCTTTCCTGTGCTGACACCTGGAAGCAGAGCAGAAAGGTCCTTCAGGGTCACTCTGCCCAAGTGTCCTAGTAGTAGCAGGAGCCATGACATCATGACCACTTGCCCACCAAGGGGACCAGGGCTGAAAGGGCTGAGCAGATAGGTAGGTGGGTGTCCCCATGACAGCTTGGCATGTGGTGGGGCAACCAGCTTCTCTTGCAGGTGCCCTCCCCCCTCACAGTGGCACCCTAGCATCTGCTCCATTCCCCTAGGTTGTGAACACCGGGGAGGAGAGCCCCAGGGTCCCTCTGGCTCAGTTGGTCTATAGGTGACGACGGTTACTTATTCAGTGGCGATAATGATGGGCCTGCACAGTACTTGCAATTAAGTAAAAAGTTATCCTCTGGGGGGAAAAAGCAAAACTAAGTAATAACTACCAATGTTTGAGTCCTCTCTGCCACTCAAAGAATTCCAGAACCATAGAAGGTTCAGAGTTGGAAGGAGCCATCTCCAGTTCAGTCCCGTATCCCCACCCCATCACTGCTGATAAATGCTTGTCAGTATTGTTCTTGAGTGATACCTCTTACTGATGGGGACCTTACTTATCATTTCCTGGGGGGCAGCCTCCAGTGTGGTTCAGCTCTGGTTGTAGGAAAGCTTTTATGTGGAACTGAAATGCTTCTCCCTGTGGCTCCCCACTGCCACCCACAGGACAAGACTATTGCTTTGTGCGTGTTAGCCCTTCACACACATAGTGATCTCACCCACCACCACTCCCCCCGCCCCCCTGCACTTGGCTTTTCTAGCCCAAATTCCTGAAATTCTTTCATAATTTTCTTGGATGGTGCTTCCCAGTTACATCACCCTACTGGTTCAGATCCTTGGGCCACAGTGGCAGTGACTCAGGTCAGTGAGGAAGCCCACCATGTCTGGAATGCTAAAAGCATTCTATAACTTGATCTGGGTGGTGGTTACACAGCTGTAAACATGTAAATATTCATTAGGCTGTATGCTTATGATTTGTGCCTTTCACTGTATGTGAGTTATACTTCAGTAAAATAGGAAAAAGTAAAAATAAGTAGACAAAAACAAAGTGAGACACCCCACTGTGAATGCAGTACCCAGTCACCTTATAGTGAAAGGCCTTCCCTTCTTCCTTCCCTCCCTCCCTCCCTCCCTTCCTTCCTCCCTCCCTCCCTTCCTCCCTCCCTCCCTTCCTTCCTTCCTTCCTTCCTTCCTTCCTTCCTTCCTTGGTGGTGTGGGGCCCTTGATCGGAGAAAAACAGATAAGGAAACAAGCAATAAGGTACATTTTGTAATAGGCATGCTTTGAGAGCCTGGGGGGGTGGGTGGGCAGTGTCTAATTATGCCTGGGAAGGCTTCATGGAAGAGGTGATTACTGTACTGAATCAGGAAAGGCAAGTATGTGAAAAGGTTTTGCTTATGTGCTCTTTCTTCTCTTTCTCTATCTCCTCTGTTTTCCAGAATCACATTGTCCACCTCCTCCAGGAAGCTTTCTCAGCAAAATTCTATCCAGCCCCCAAATTCCAGCAAGCCCCCTCCACTCCTTTCACCCTCCAGTCTTCATAGTGTCAGCTATTACATTTAACCAAGTGTTAGCTTCCTGTTCTTGCCACCCTGCCTCTCCTGCAGCCAATTAAACTGTGGGTTCTTCCTTAAGAAAGGGCTGGGACTATACTTACCTATATTTCCAACTCCCTTCCTTTACCCTGTGCCTCACAGAACACCTTGCAGATAGCAAGTCCTGGATGAGTAGCTGGGAACTGAATTATTTATATAACACCTTTGCAATTATTTTTGATTTTCATTTACATACCATATCTTCCAGTAATAACAAGTTTCCCAAGGGCAGAGTCTATCCTATATTGCCTTTGTGCTGTGTATTCAAACGTCTAGCCCTAGCTGGGCACCCTTTGGTCATTCTTAAATTTGAAAGAAATTGGGTAGTCCCTTAGCCATTCTCTGATTTACCTCCTTCTAAATTGGAAGGAAATTACCCTTACCTCTCACAAGCTCTGGAAAGCAGTTTGAGACCCCAAAATATGGAAGACTGAATAGACTGGCAGAAAGAATCTGAAGGAGTGAAGTGTTCTCAAGCTCTTTCCTGAAATCTGTTCTTTTGCTTCAAGCATCATCTCCTCCAGGAAGCTTTCCCTGACCTTCCTAGAGTCCCTCCTTGGGGCTCCCAATGTAAATCATTGCTAATTACCTGTTTACTGCTGCTTTTTCAAGGCAGGGCCCATGGGGTTTGTTCTTCACTGGGTGTGGGGATTGACTCCTTGGTGAGAGATGTTTGCACTACACTGACTCCTGCTAACACCTGGAAGTTTACAAGCAATAAATCAACTGCATGTCTTGGACTATGGATAGGTGATCAACATCCTGGAAATACTCAAGGAGAAAGCAAACAAGATAATGTAACACAAAGTGAAATAAGAACTAGGTACCCTCACCGTGATTCTTTTACATGCAACACGGCTGCCCAGATTCCTGAGTGTAGAAATGCACATGATGTGCATTTTGTTTTTGTTACTGTTTCTGTTAGGATTGAAAACCTTAAATGTTAGGAAAATGTACAAAAAGAAAAGGTCTGATTATAGCAGCCTAGAGGGGAGTCACTTGGACTTGGGCCTGATTTCATGCTTGGCAGGATCCTCTAAGTGACCATGGACCTGCCCTCGTCCCCAGGGCCCTCTGATCTCTGCTTCCCAGACTCTCAGGAGGCCAGGCAGGAGCAGTAGAGTGAAGTCTCCAGTTCAAGATCATTAAGCATACCCTGCGGTTCCTCTGGCCTCTCTAGGGTGTGAGGCTGCCCCTCCCCTACTTCCGGATTTTGTGTTCTCCTCCACATCGTTGCCTGGCTGGCCAGACTTGGAGAGTGAATTGGCAGGCTCTGTCTGGGGGTGGCATGGGGTAGGTTGCAGACAGCTTGGTGCCAAGGACTGCACCCAGATGACCCAGCCACCCTACCACCCATGAACTCAAACAGCAGAGATGGGTGTGTGTACAAATATCCAGGTGAACTGAGTTCTTATCTGCATGGAGGGTGAGAGGGGTGGTCGCTGCAGATGCCAAGAGGGATAGGAGCAGGTGAAATGGCCCAGAAGCATCTTAAGAGTTAGACCAGTGGCCGCACGCATCCTGGAGAGAATGTTGCATAGCACCTGGCATTTAGTTGGTGCTTAAAAGTGCTAGTTGAAGCTAGTCTAAATTTGAGAGTTGGAAGGACTCTCTGAAATTATCTAGTGCAACCTCCCACTCAGAAACGGAATTCCATTTATAGCATCCCTGCAGGTAGCCACAGCTTCAGCACGCTCAGGCTTGAAGTCAGAAGAATCTAGTGAGAAGAATCTATAAGACCTGTGAAAAACTGAGCCTCAGTTTTCTCCTCTCTGAAATGGGGAGAATAATTCCTCCCTTACTGACAGAAAATGTAGACGGAGTGTATAACACAGGAGCTAGTACCCTAGGTTCTCAATAGATTATTGTTAATAGTATTATATTTATTATCATCAACAACAACTCAAAATGATCTCCTGGTCTTGCACGCTAGAACAGTGGCTAATGAAACTGAATCCCCCTAAAATTGAGTCCCCCTTCTGAGTTTATGATTAACCTCTCTGTCCAAAACTATTCCCCATCTTATCCCCTCTGGCCTCTATCCTGTGCAAACTAAACACTTATCACCCAGAGTCAGAGGACTAAAATTGCTGTTGTTGATAACATCATTAATGTACAGACTCAGGTTGTTTCTTCAGGGCAAGATGAGCTAACAGACCCCTGGGTCATGGACCACCAGACCAGAGACACATAAAACTTTGGCATCCTGACTCCCAAAATTATGATTAAGAAATACCATAAAATGACTAATCCCAGCTTCTTTTCCTTCCCCTTTAATAACCCCTAACTCAAAGACCAAGTGGGAGTGGATCTGAGGCTTGTCTCCCACTCCCTTGCTTGGTGCCCTGCAATAAACTCAGTTTGCTGCAACACCTGCTTTCAGAGTTTGGCTTTCTACATGGTGGGCTCATGAGCCCTTTTGCTAGGTTATCATTTGGCGACCATGAAGGGACCTCTCAGGTTCCTCTGAAGTTAGTGCCTATGGTCTGTGGCCCTCTGCCAGTGCAGTCTTCCCTTAGCAGATCCGGCAGCTGAAGCTGTTTTGGCCAGGAGATCCAACTGGGGAATTCCTTTTTTGACCAAGCATCAGCCTAGGCAATATTCCAGGCTTGCGGTGAAGGAATGGTTTTTGGATTAGAAGACATCTACCGGTAAACAACCAGCACAATGGTGTAGGCCAAAAACTTTTAGGTTTGTATATTGATGCCCTCCTAGGCCCATTGCTGGGTATTGGGGGAGGGATTGGGTTTGATAAAAGTATGAGCCTAAGGTTGCTTTTGGAATTGGTTTGGCTTTAAACCTTTTGGAATTGGTTTGACATCTGTCGTGTGTGTGTGTGTGTGTGTGTGTGTGTGTGTGTGTGTGTGAGAGAGAGAGAGAGAGAGAGAGAGAGAGAGAGAGAGAGAGAGAGAAGTATATTTCTGTCAAAGAAGATGCAGTATTTTAATTGGCCGACATGACAAACAAAAGTTCAGTTCCTAAAAATAGCCTTGTAGGATACTACAAATTTAGACCACCTTTAGTTATAGTTCCCCAGAACTGGGTTGCTGACTTGATAAAAAATCTTTTCAGAATTCTGACCCTAAGGGAACACGTGCTTCTAGGAAAAACTTGCTTTTCTCTACCTGTGCCTTTGAGATGTAAATATTCTACCACAGCTCTCAGGAAATTTTATCTTCCTCTTATCTACACCATTTCCAATTCCTCAGACTGAGGGAAAAAAAGAGAAAAGAGACCGTTTTAAACTTAACTTATTCCAACTGTTATTTATAAACTAGTGAGTTTTATAATACCTGATTCATGACTAAGTTTTAAAATGAAGCTATGAGATTGTGTCTGTCTATATGTCTACGTGTGCATTACAGATATATGTCTTTTCCTTTGGATGGTATTATCAAAATTAATTTGTAAGTGAACTCTGTTTAATTGGCTGAAAGGAAATTAAGCACTTATTTAAATTCTCAGAAATAGAAAAGATATAAAATAAACTAATAAAAAAACAAGCACATATTTATTTTGTCATTAATATGATTCAATTAAAAACTAATGTGAAAAAAATCCAAAAAAAAAGAAAGAAAGAAATAGAAAAGAAACTAACCCAAATTGATTTCAGGTTCATGTGATCTGCAAAATATTCAGTATTAAATTATTATCTGGTATTAAAGTTAGTTTAAGGAACTTCCCTGGTGGTGCGGTAGTTAAGAATCTGCCTGCCAACGCAGGCTACACGGGTTTGATCCCTGGTCCAGGAAGATCCCACATGCCAAGGAGCAACTAAGCCTATGCGCCACAACTACTGAGTCTGCGCTCTAGAGCCCGTGAGCCACAGCTACTGAGCCCACGTGCCACAACTACTGAAGTCTGCGCACCTAGGGCCCGCACCCGGCAACAAGAGAAGCTACCGCAATGAGAAGCCCGCGCACCGCAATGAAGAGTAACCCCTGCTCACTGCAACTAGAGAAAGCGCGCGCAGCAACGAAGACCCAACGCAGCCAAAAATAAATAAATAAATTTATATTTAAAAAAATTTAAAAAGTTAGTTTAAGCTTGTTGGTTTAATTAACATAGACATGTCTTTAGAGGCATCAACATTAATACTTTTATTATACCTAGGTTTACTGAAAGTCAAAAAAGATCTTATTTCTTCCTTTCTGTTTTTTCTTTTTTTATTCAGGTATTGTTGATTTATAATATAATGTAAGTTTCAGGTGTACAATATAGTGAATCACAAGTTTTAAAGGATATACTCCATTTATAGTTATTATAAAATATTTACTATATTCCCTGTGCTGTGCAATATTTCCTTGTAGCTTATTTATTTTGTACATAGTAGTTTGTACTTCTTAACCCTCTACCCCTATCTTGCCCCTCCCCCTTCCCCCTCTCCGTTGGTAACCACAAGTTTGTTCTCTGTATCTGTGAGGGATCTTATTATTTCTGTTACAAAAATTTCTCATCAAGAAAAATAACTTGATATAATGAAATTTTTATAAGTAAATTAAATGTAAATGAAATGAGAGTTTTTAGGTAAACTCTTTAGGAATAATTATGTTTTAGGAATGTCTACTTAAAAATAATTTCTCCAAAATAGATAACTAATAACCTGCTGTAGAAAAAAATAAATAAAATTAAATTGAAAAAAAAAAGAATAAGTGGTAAGTCTTGAAATGATAGAATTATCTAAGAGAAAATAAAAACTTATGAGGAAAAAAAATCTCTATATAAAATGTCCTTGAGAAAATATTTCTGACTTGAAATATGATCCTTCTTCACCAGTGTTTGTTAAAAAAAAAGAAAAGTCTCTCCCGATTTTTGGTAGCTTGAAGCTTTAGAGTTTTGCTAAATTAAGTTAAATGATGGAAGTTTATTAAATATCTAGGTCACTTCCAAATAAAATAAGATGCTGGAACATTAATTACTGAATGTAGGCTTCTTTTTACAGAAAGCTAAAGATATTTAGGACTATTAATAAATATTTTTGGTGCCACAACAAGATATTTTCTATAAGAAAGCATGTGTTTTTTGAAACAATAAGTACTATTTATGTTTGCCAATCTACAGAATGCTAATGTAAAAGGCAAAAGATTTATATGACCTGAAGAGACACATGAGTATGGATAGAATGCTAATGTAAAAGACAGTTCATAACTGTTTCCTTTTAAGTTTTCACTAGAAACTAAGGTTTTTAAAGGTTAAGAATTCTAATTAATATATGTAATTAAAACTACTAAAAATTAATAAGGAAAACATCTTTGTATGTGAGGGAAAAGAAGGTATAAGCAATGGAAATGCATTTTATTAAGGGAAAAGAGAATAATTTTGTCCTAAAGGTGATTATTTCTTTTTTCTTTAATTTTTAAAATTTATTCTACTTTGTTTTTTTTGGCCACGTCATGCAGCATGTGGGATCTTAGTTCCCTGACCAGGCATCAAAACTGTGCCCCCTCTGGTGGAAGTGTGGAGTCTTAACCACTGGGCTACCAGGGAAGTCCCTCATTATTTCTAAATGAGAAAGAAAATAAGGGACAAATTAATATGAATATAGGAAGTGTACAAGGTTTTATAAGAAAAAAAGAGTCTTTAGAAGGGAATTCCATGTGTGGTCAGGACTGACTAAAATTAGAGTACATTTAATTGATTGAGTAAATTTTAATATTAAAGATAAAACAGTGCACAACTAGAATTTGTTTCCCCTGTGTTAAGAGTACAAAGTTTTCTTGGAATATTGAGCTGCTTTTGATAACAGACTGTAAGTTTCTTCACCTTTTAAGCGACATATTGTAACTTTCTGTATTTGCCTTTGAAATCATTTACTATCACTTTGGTTAAGTGAATAAGTATTGTTTCACAGTGACCCATGATTCTATTTCACCCAGTGTTTTAAAGTTTTTAAAAAATATTTTTGACAAACTTCCCAAATATCAAATCCTAATTGAAGTTCCTTTGACCTCCAGCTAACTTTGGGATGTTTCCAAGGACCTCTGAGGCATCTGAGAGAGAGATATTAAACTAATTTAGGATTACTTGGAATGTTAAATTACATGAGAAACATTGTCAAATGAGTGGTAATAAACATTCTTAGGTTATATTTCATAGGTAAAATGGCATTAATATAAAATTTCTAGAAATTATATGAAATTTCTAAGGTTTGAATATGTCCTGATATAATGTTATGTTCCTTTAATATCATATGTCCCCAAAATAATCAGATTTCTTTGTCATTGCAATGTAATCAGATCTTTGTGCCTTTTTAAGTCTTTTGTCATTCATGGACAGTTATTGTTTTACACTAGTGCCTTTGCAAAAATGCTTCATCTTCAAGAAGATTCATAGAAAGGACTTTCTGACAAGTCCAGATTTCTGATAACTTTCAGATCATACTGCTGGACTGAGTAAGAAATTAAAGAATTCTAATGGAAAACCTGATGGCTTCATAAAACTGTTAACAAAAAGGATTAGTTACATAGGACTGAGTGATCTGATTAATATGGTTATAATTTTTAATATTTTGTTGGTCTGAAATACTGCTGGCTTTTAATCTATGTTTTCCAAATGTAAGGAAAACATTCCCCTTCAGCTAATCATGACTTAACAGCAATTTGGTAAATTATACATTTGTAAGCAGAATCGAAACATTTACCTTTTCTCTCTACCTGATCCCTCTAGAAATTGGAAATGCTTAAGTTCCCAATAGCCTTAACAGGTGAACAAGAAAGGCCACCTCCTTACTGGTGCAGGAATCTCAAGATATGTTAGGGAAACTGAGAAGAGAGGAATTCACCCAAATCTGTAGATATCACAGGCAGAATCTGATGGCAAGTCCTTGGCATAGCTTTCCCAGTCTTGAGAGCCTTCTTAAAAGTTCAATCTGCGGTATCTTATGAAAAATTCCAACACAGCTAATTTAAAATAGCCTTTGTGAATTCCCTGGCAGTCCAGTGGTAAGGACTCGGTGCTTTCACTGCAGGGACCTGGGTTCGATCCCTGGTCGGGGAACTAAGATCCCGCAGGCTATGTGGTGTGGCCAAAAAAATAAAATAAAATAAAATAGCCTTTGTGATCCATTACATGTATGTAAATAATCAAGCCAGCAAAAAAAATTGGTCTTAATTTGGTAGAAATTAGGGTAATTTTAGAAAAAACGATTATGTTTCAGTGGATATTAAATTCTAGTTTTGTTCATTGAGGTCTGTGTTTACTGCTTAAGACTCACTTCCCAGACAGCTCCTTCTTGGTATGTTACATTATTGTAAAGTCTAATTGAATTATTAAAAGGATACTCTGTTTGTTTCTGAAGCTTATCACAGCAATCTATCTTTGGATGAAGATCAGATACCCCAGAACTTGCAACCAAGAGATTATACATATGGGAAAGTACTGCTCCAACTTAGAAGAAAGGCCCCGTAATAGGTAGTCCTAAGGAGCTCAATCTCAGTAAAACTGAAGGGAATTGACTTTTGACTTCATATTTCCTTTAGGAAGGGCCTCTGCCCTGATCAGGTCTATAGAAAGGGCTGATAACCCCAAGTGACATCAGCATAAAATGATGATGACAGGGCTTCCCTGATGGCGCAGTGGTTGAGAATCTGCCTGCTAATGCAGGGGACACGGGTTCGAGCCCTGGTCTGGGAGGATCCCACATGCCGCGGAGCAACTAGGCCAGTGAGCCACAACTACTGAGCCTGCGCGTCTGGAGCCTGTGCTCCGCAACGAGAGGCCGCGATAGTGAGAGGTCCGCCCGCGCACCGCGATGAAGAGTGGCCCCCACTTGCCACAACTAGACAAAGCCCTCGCACAGAAATGAAGACCCAACACAGCAAAAAATAAATTAATTAATTAATAAACTCCTACCCCCAACATCTTAAAAAAAAAAAAAAATGATGATGACAGCAGTAGTAGACAGCTGACCCAAGAATCCAGACCAGACCCGTAAGACGCATCCTACCAACTCAGTTGAACTTTTTACCAAATGTATGTCTCCTTATCAAAAGCGGAAGCTATTATTTTACTTGTAACCATACTATTGCCTCCAATGTTCAGGATCAGTGGTCCCCAAACATTTTGGCACCAGGGACCAGTTTCGTGGAAGACAATTTTTCCATGGATGGGTGGGGGATGGTTCAGGCAGTAATATGAATGATGGGGAAAGATGGGGCGTGGCAGATGAAGCTTTGCTCGCTCGCTCGCTCACCCACTGCTCACCTCCTGCTGTGCGGCCCAGTCCCTAACAGGCCACCGACCGGTACCAGTCCACGGCCTGTGGTTTGGAGACCCCTGTTCAGGATAGAAAGAAAACTCTCTAGTGAAGTTGTCACAGAGTATGACTACCCATGACATATATCACTGCTTGCTTTAAGTCTACTGCTAGAAGCACATGTACGATATTCGTGTGACAATTTGGTATAATTGGTAAAAATGTATAGTCTATAAAATGTTTCCCCATTAGCATACCTCTGAGCTTGTTCACTGTGTCTGATTAGTTTTCTCTCAATGTGATAACTAGGCAAATATATATAAACAAAAGGAGGCACCAAGGGACATGGTGAACCTAGGGCAGGCAACAACCACGCTGGCATTGGGGGACAAGTATTTTTGATCATCAATGCTTTCTATTGAAAGATTTGCAAACACAAGGGGAAATGATAGAAGAAATGTTCACATATTGAAGAATAGGGAAGTCATTCTGGCTTATACATGATTTAACTTAAACTTTATGCTAATTAGAACCACCTGTGTTGTGGCCTATCAAACATGCATTCTACATCTGCTTTAACCATTAAGGAAAAGAATGCATTTTGAAATAAAAAATAGACCAACAGGGCTTCCCTGGTGGCTCAGTGGTTGAGAGTCCGCCTGCCGTTGCAGGGGACACGGGTTCATGCCCTGGTCCGGGAAGATCCCACATGCCGCGGAGCGGCTGGGCCCGTGAGCCATGGCCGCTGAGGCTGTGCGTCCGGAGCCTGTGCTCCGCAACGGGAGAGGCCACAACAGTGAGAGGCCTGCGTACTGCAAAAAAAAAAAAAAAAATAGACTAACATTGGTTCAGGCATCCAAAGTAGAGCTGGATGGCCATTGTGGATATGGTTTTAGACACTTTCCTGTATTATTGAAATTTGAATTTTCTGAACTGTATCAGACTCAAGGACATCATCAGCTATTCTTTTATTTTTTTTTTAATTTTTATTTATTTATTTTTGGTTGTGTTGGGTCCTAATTGCTGCGCGTGGTCTTTCCCTAGTTGCGATGAGCGGGGGCTACTCTCCATTGCAGTGTGCAGGCCTATCATTGCGGCGGCTTCTCCTGCTGCGGAGCACAGGCTCTAGGTGCGTGGGCTTCAGTAGTTGGGGCACGCGGGCTCTAGAGCACAGGCTCAGTAGACGTGGCACACGGGCTTAGTTGCTCCACGGCATGTGGGATCCTCCCAGACCAGGGCCCGAACCCGTGTCCCCTGCATTGGCAGGCGGACTCCTAAGCACTGCGCCACCAGGGAAGCCCCATCATCAGCTATTCTCAAAAACAGTATCTTCTAGCAACTGCAATCTATGGTCTCAAACTCTCCTCTTATATCTTTGGGAATAGTAACAAATGAAACAGCTCAAGTCATAGCCTCCCAGCAGAAGGCACTAGATTCTTTAGCCAGAAATGTACTAGACAATAAAATTGCTTTAGATTAGATTTTAGTAGAAAAGGGAATCATATGTGTAGTGGCTAATAGCTCCTGTTATTTGTACATTAATACTACAACTGAAGTTAAAACCTACTTAGGTAAAATTAGGCAACTCTTTACTATAAGTCTCTCCAGAAGTGCCAGGTTCAGACTGGTTTTCAGGCTTATTTTCTTGAATTTCTCAGGGAAGGAGATCTATTTTCCAAGGTTTCTTAAAGTTCAAGTTACAAAAAGGGGAAAAAAGTTCAGGTTGTCACTCTTCGTCCTACTCCTAATTGGGTACCTGAGCATAAAATGTGCTATAAGCTATTGCACCAAAATGGGTAGACCAAGGCACTAAGAATTTAATTATGCAAGATTTAGATCCAAAACCTGGAACGTGGGAATATTTCCAACTCGGTGTACAATATTTCCATTCCCCAAATTGAGGCAGGACTATGCCCCTTTTCAGCAGAAAGTAGCCAGAGCAGTCATTGCCCCATTCCCTCAAAGATATGGAGAAAGTCAAAACAGGAGTAGGGATTGAAACTGAGTCCCCCCAAACCAAGTTCCCCTGCTGAGTTTATGATTAACCTCTCTATCCAAAACTTTATTCCCTGTCTTGTCCCCTCTGACCTTAGTTGTGTCCTAACTGAACACTGATCACCCAGAGCCAGATGACTAAAATTGCTGTTGTCTATAATGTCATTAATGTTCAGACTCAGATTGTTTCTCCTGGGCAAGATGAGCTAAAAGACCCCTGGGTCATGGACCACCGGACAAGAGATTCATAAGCCTTAGGCATCCTGACTCCCAAAACTATGAGTAAGAACTGTCACAAGATGGTGATTAACCCCAGCTTCTTTGTCTTTCCCTTTTAAAAACCCCTAACTCAAGGACCAAGAGGGAGTGGATCTTAGGCTTGTCTTCCACTTCCTTGCTTGGTGCCCTGCGACGAACCCTTACTTTGCTTGCAAACACTTGCTGTGAGAGTTCTGCCCTGCTCAGTTACACTAGCAAAGTATGTCCCTGGACCAGCAGCAGCTTGGCCTGGGAACTTGCTAGAAAAGCAGATTCTTGGTCCTGCTGAATCAGAATTTCTGGGGGCGTAGCTCAGTAATCTGTTTTAATAAGTCCTCCAGGGGATTCAGTTGCAGCTTCAGTTTGAGAATCACTGCCCTAGAACCACAAAGGAAATGTCTAATTCCCATTCTACAGAGTGCCCTTGACTACTTGAAGACATTCTTCATGTTCTTCCTAAGTTTTATTGTCCCCAACATTCTCTCCACTTCCTTCAGCCATTCCTCATTTACTATGTGTTCCAGACCCCTTGCCATCCTTATCTCCCCATCATGTCATGCTCTGATTGTCAGTGACCCTCTTAAAAAGGGAGGCTCCCAGCACCACACCCAGGGCTCCCAAGTGGCCTATTCAGCACACAGTGCAATGAGTTTGCTGCCTCCTCTTCTCTAGAAAAGGAGAGTTTTGACAGGTATTTATTGAGTGCCCACTCTGTGCCAAGCACATGACATACAATAACTTTTTGTTTACTTTTTTTTATTGAGGTTAAACTTTCATACATTAAAGTGCATGAGCCTTGAGTGAACACACTGAATTTTTACATATGTATTTACATAGCCAGGTGACTGCCACCCAGATCAAAATATAGAACACTTCCAGCACCCACCCCAGAAACAGTACTGTACTTGCTCAATGTTGTGTCTATGAGAGTAGTAGTTCATTATTTTTCATTGCTATATAGGAGAACATTATATGCATACACCACAATTTATTTATCCTGTCTACTATCGATGGACATTCAGGTTGTGTCCAGTTTGGAGCTATTATAAATAAAGCTGCTGTGGACATTCATGTACTTGCCTTTTGGTGGACATAAGCTCTCATTCTATTGAGATAGTGCCCAGAAGTGAAATTGCTAGGTTGTGGGGTTGGTTTAACTTTAGTTGATGCTACCAGTTACCCAAAGTGATTGTATCAGAGTACAAACTTACTAGAGTTCCAGTTGCTCCACTTCCTTGCCAACACTTGGCATTGGCAGCCATGTTCATTTAATCATCGTGTTGGTAGTATACCAGTATCTCAGTGGTTTTTTTGTTTGTTTGTTTGTTTGTTTTACAGTCCAGGTCTTTTATTTTCTTTACACCCATCATGCCATGAATTCATAGGGAGTGGGCTCCAACAGTTTAGGCTCTTTTCCATTGGTTCTCATGAGGTGTGCTTCTCTGGGTGGAGCAGGCTGGAGCTTCAGTTGAACCCAAGTCCCTTTCTCTTTGGCTTCCTTCTTTTTCTGATCGTTTTCCTTCACCCGTTTCAGGAAGCTGTCTTGACTCACAGACTGCTTAATATGTTCGATAGGCACATTAATTCTCTTGGCAAGAATCTTGCCCTTAACTTGTTTGTTTACAAGGATGCCAACAGCATGCTGGGTAACATTGTAGACACTCCCAGTTTTGCCATGGTAACATTTGTGGGGCATTCCTTTATGAACAGTGCCCATTCCCTTGATATCTACAATATCACCTTTCTTGTAGATTCGCATGTATGTGGCCAAAAGAACAACTCTGTGTTTCCTAAAAGGCCTAGAGAACATGTAGCAGGTGCCCCTCCTCTTTGTCTTTGTGTTGGTCATTTTGGCGAATTACTGGAAGATGGCGGTTCCAGATGAAAAGAAGCTATCTCAGTGGTTTTAATTTGCATTTCCCTCACGATAAATACTGTTCAGTATCTTATCGTGTGCTTATTGGCCACTTGAATATCATCTTTTGTGAAATGCCCCTTCAAGTCTTCTGACTACTTTAAAAATTGGATTGTCTGTCTTTTAAAAACTTATTTAGGAGTTTTTGATATACTCCGGATATGTCTTTTCTCAGTTATGTGTAATAACTGAGTAATGTAAATATCTGCTTCTTTTCTGTACCTATATTATCTGTAACCTTCACAATGATCCTGTGATATAGGCCTTATTATCCCCTTTTATAGATTAGGAAACTGAGACTCAGGAATGCACAGTATCTTGCCCCAAATCACACACCTAGTAAGTATTGAAGCTGAATTTTGAGCCCAGGTATCCCGATTCCAAACACTGGATCCTTCCCATGACACCATCTGCCTCTCACACTCCGACTTACACACCTAAGACTTGTGCTTGAGCTTATAGCTATTAACATTTTCCCCCACAAGAGCTGCTGTTAAACCAAGTCTTCCCATCTCATTTATGAGCAGTCGATGTATTGAATCCAAGTATAAGCCTTGGTATACGTTGAATAATGGAAAGAATCTGGACCTGGGAGTGTGTCAGGCCTGGACTATGTTCTGGGCCCACACTTGGCCATGACAACTCAGGGCTTGACATGATAAACCTAATTTTCTTCAATTGTAAAATGTCAAATTCGTACAGTGTTATGGTGGGATGAAATTAGAGCATATGCAAAGCCGCTGGTAGACACTCTTTGGTGCTGTTCACACTTCTCCGTTGCCTTCCCCTGCTCCCGTGTCTCATTTAGTTTTTCTTTGGGTTCCTCTTCCCTGCCAGCATGCTTCGGGTTCCAATTCAGCCATGCAGCAGAAGGGCTGCTCCTCCAGCTGTTCCAGAGAAGGATGGCACCTCACATGCATAATGTATATTTACTAATACAATTGACCCTTGAGCAACATGGGTTTGAATTGCGTGGGTACACTTATAGACAGCTTTTTTTCAGTAAATACAGTATTGAGGTTGGTTGAATCCTCAGGTGCAGAACCTGGGATATGGAGGGCTGACTATGGGACTTGCGTGTCCACAGATTTGGATATCCGTGGTGAGTCCTGGAACCAGTCCTCTGCGATACCACGGGATGACTGTACTCACCCAAACCACGGAGAAAAATACTGAACGCACTGCACCATTCTCCACCCTCCTCTTTCCTAATGAACCTTTCCTTCAGGGCTCAGATGAGCTATATGTTCTACCGGGGGCTCCCCACCAACTCAGGGATGCCTCTTTTGCCTGCCTTGTGTTCCCTCCATCTCCTCACTTACCTCCCTTTCTTGTGGTCACCAGCTGGGGTGTTCATAATGTGGATCAAATGTCAGCTCTTTGAGGATAGAAGTTGAGTCACACATTAATTCTCAGGGGCACTATACAGCACCTTCCTGGCACATAGCAGGCATTCAGAAAATATTAGCCATGTGAATATATGTTTAACTGTCATAACCTTGAACTTATGAAAAACTGAGGAAGAAATGATATTCATAGAGGACTCCATGAGGGATGTACAAGTCATCTATTGTATTTAGTCGGTAGTTCTCAGACTTGGCTTCTTGTCTTACCATGGAGTAACGTCCCCATAAGCCCATTGTAAGCTGAAAATATCATTAAGTCAAAAATGCATTTAATAGGGTGATCCCTGGAGGCCTAGCGGTTAGGATTCTGGGTTTTCACTGCCATGGCCCAGGTTCAATCCCTGGTCAGGGAACTGATATCCTGCAAGCCCCCCCACCCCCCAATAACATATTTAATACACTTAACCTACCAAACATCATAGCTTAGGTTAGCCTACCATAAACGTGTTCAGAACACTTACAGTTGCCATTAGGCAAAATCATCTAACAGAAAGCCTATTTTATAATTAAGTGTTGAATATCTCATGTAATTGATTGAAAGTTGTACTGAAAGTGAAAAACAGAAAGGTCTTACAGGTAAGGAATGGTTGTAACTGTATTGGTTGTTTACTTCTATGATCCCCTGGCTGACTGGGAGCTTTGGCTCGCTGCCACTGCCCAGGAGGATCATGAGAGAATATTGTACTGCATATTGATAGCCCAGAAATCAAAATTCGAAACTCCAGGTATGGCTCCTACTGAGTGCATATCGCTTTCACATCATTGTAAAGTCAAAATATCAGGAGTCGAACCATCATAAGTTGGGGACAGTATGTATGTTGGAATCTCAGAAAAGTCAGACTTTCTGGTTGATGGAGTCTTGCGTTGGTAGTTTGCAAAAGCTCCCCAGGGCTTTTTAATGCACAGCCAAGGTTGGAAACCACTGCTCCAGAGAATCCACATTTTATCAACAAGAGCTGCTTGCATATCCCACACCATTTAGGCCCCTCATTAAAGTGCCTTTACTGAATTATCCTTGGACTTTATGCCTAGTTTGAGCAACTTGAAGATACGTGACTGGAGTTATGGTAGGGATGTTGTTGCCAACGGACCACTATACAAAGACACACAGAAATTTCTATTGGGCACCAGGAAAATCTGTGATTCTCCTGAGCAACCATTTCATGTTTATCTTATGGATGCTGGGAATCATTTAATTAACACTATTTTCCAAGCTTGTAGTGGCTGCTGGAAAGCTCACGGTCAAAGTCGTGATCCACCTTTATCACCTATGTGGAATTTTACGGTATATGTGTTGTCTACTGACTTGATTCCTCTTTATTTTCTGTCCTTTTCTCTTCATCCTCCTTTCCTCAATCTTCCCCATAATAATGCTTTTTAACTGAGATATAATTCACATACTATAAAATACAGTCTTTTAAAGTGTACAGTTCGTGGGTTTTAGTATATTCACATCACCACTACCTAATTCCAAAACATTTTCATCACCCCATTACCCATGCTCAATCCCTCTTCCCCTCAACCTTTGGCAATCAATGATCTACTTTCTGTCTATGGATTTGTGTATTCTGGACATTTTGTATAAACGGAGTCATATAATTATGTGGCCCTTTATGTCTGGCTTCATTAATTTAGCATAATGTTTTCAAGGTTCACTCACATTGTAGCATGTATCAATACTTTATTCCTTTTCATAGCCTAATAATATTCCATTGTTCAAAATGGATGTACCACATTTTGTTTTTCCATGGACATTTGGGTTTCCACTTTTTGGCTATCATGAATAATGTTGCTACAAACGTTCATTTACAAGTTTTTATGTGAACATGTTTCAGTTCTTTTGGGTATATACCTACAGGTGGATTTGTTGGATCATATAGTACTTTTAAGTTTAACTTTTTGAGACTCTTTTCTCATTAAAATTTTTTAAAATCTTATTGTATTGTACGTCTCTCTATAAGCCACTACAAATCCTTCTTTTTGGAAGGAGGCAGAGTATAAATAAATAAATAAATCACAAAACACTCCCAAGCCATCTGTTTAATAATCTGTGCTAGAATTTTGCCAGGATTCTATATTGAGCCATTTGGTATATAGTTTCCAGAAATACCTTCTGTCTCTTTGTGAAAATGAACATTTTCTTATCTCCAATGTCCTCATCATTTACCCAGGTTGTTTTTCAGTCCTACCTGCAAGGTATTTCATGACCCTGTGTCTAATTCATCTGAATCTGGCCCCCAGAATTCATCTGCAGCCACATAAGCTCTCATCTATCTTGTGATGTACTTAAATTATTATATCCAAGTAATTCATGTACATGGTTAAAAATAAAGTAGAACAGAAGAGCCTGCAAGGAACAGTCCCACCTCATTCCTTCCCCCTCTAGTCCTGCTCCCAGAGGCAACTGCTTCTAAATCTTTTAGCTCTTTATTCTGGGAATGACTTCTATATCTCTAAATAATGTGCTTATGTGGCCGTTTCTGGATTTCTCAGTTTAAAACATCCTTTCTTTATTTATAACTATGAAAAATAAGGATTTAGTTCATATATATCATCCAAATAACTCTCCCCCACCCTACTCACAACATGGTTGTATAACTGTTTTTATTTAATTCCTCTAAATAAAATAAAAATAAAGCTGTTGATTACGTATGTTGCTTTAAGTAACATATTTATATCTTTATTTCTCATACCATCAGCTATGGATAGTAGTTTTGACTCACTATTTTGAAGGATAAGGATATCACTCCTACCTTTCCCTTTTAGCTCCCCTTCCCAGCTTCTGTCTTCTGAACATTTACTTTAAATGCTCAAAGTTGATTACCTGTATATATAATTTTCTAACCATAATTAAGTCTTCTGTGCTTTGCCTATTAGTTGGTTCTAAAAGTTTAAAACCAATAAATAATGTTTACATTTGTAACAATGTAAATGTTGTTTATTGCAGAGCCAGGAATGTCCTATAATTATGTTTCTTTCTTTTATTTGTTTTAGTTTTTCATAGTTTCAGATTGCCTTTCTTCTCCTTCCCCTTCCCCCTCCTCTTCTTCTCTTTACTTGCCATGATTATTTCTTCATGTTTGTTTCCTACTTTTCAGCTTATCGAGTATTCTGTTTCCGAGGTTCCTCTTTTTCCCAGGGACCTCACACGGGGCCCTCTCCGTTATATGCTCTAATTTGGGCGTGTTGCTTTTCTCTTACATAGCTGTTGGTCGGGGACTTCTTTTCACTGATGCCCTTGACGGGTCCCACTGTTTTCTCTCCCCTCCCTCCCTCCCTCTCTCCCTCCCTCCCTTCCTTCCTTCTTTCCTTCCTTCCTTCTTCTCTTCCTCCCTCCCTCCCTTTGTTTTTGTTTTTGTTTAGGCTATCATTTTGTTGCACCACATCTCAGGTGATTGCTTAAAAAGGAGTGTATGTGTGTATGGAGAGATAAATTAGGAGTTTGGAATTAATGTATATATACTACTATGTATAAAATAAACAACAAAAACCTATCATATAGCACAGGGAACTATACTCAGTGTCTTGTAATAACCTATAATGGAAAAGAATCTGAAAAAGAATATATATATATATATATATATATATATATATATATATATGTAACTGAATCAATTTGCAGTACACCTGAAGCTAACACAACATTGTAAATTTACTATACTTCAATTTAAAAAATTGTTATTAAAAAAGAAAGAAAGAAAAAAAGGAGTGGGCGGTATGTCATAGATATTTCTGAGTCCCTAGCTTCTCAAAGTGTTATAGCTCCACCCTCACACTTGAATGATAATTTGGATGGATATAGACTTCTTTGTTGAAAATTGCTTTTTTCACAGAATGTTGAAGGCATCAGTGTAGCCTTTGCTAATGAGAGCCCTGAGACCAGTCTGATTCTTATATTTTTAGAGGTAAATTTTCTTCTCCTCTAGGGAAATTTTACGATCCTGTCTTTATCACTGCTATTCTAAAATTTCACCATGATGGTGCTCATATGTGGGTCCCTTATTCACTCATTGCGCTGTATTCTTGGTGTCCCCTTTACAAGTTGTCCTTCAGCTTTGGGGAATTATTTTATTTTCTTATTTGAGAATTTCTTCTCTTCTGCTTTTCTCTTTACTTTTTTTCTGGATGTTTCTCTTATCCAGACGTGAAACTACTTCTCTAATTCTCTTACGTCCAACACTTTCTATTGAAATTTCAATTTCCATAATCCTATCTTTTATTTCCAGGAGCTCACATTTATTTTCTGGTCTTCCTTTCATAGCATCCTATACTTGTTTAGGGATGCAACACCTCCTCAAATCTCCCTGATTACCTATTAGTTACTGAAAATTTCTTTAGTCTTCTGTTTCCTAAATTATTTCTCTAAAGAGAAATAATGGAATATGTCCATTATGGACATTATGTTACCCCACACACACACCGTTTATCTTTATTTTTTTTCATGCCAGAGGCTTTTTTTCAAATGTCTGATGATCTTTGTCTTTTCATATTTAAGAGTGAGGCTGGGCTGGTCAGGTGGCAGATTTCATTTCATTTCGGCAGTGAGCCTGCATCACACGAGGACTGCAGTATTAGAGGTGGAAGCCCCTGCTTTGGGACCATTGAACTGAAGCTTCCGACTGGAGATGGATCCCTGGCTGCCCTGTGTGTTGCTTGGGAATTGACTGTTCCATGTACCGTTGGCCAGTCCTCCTCACTTCAGCGGTGGCTATGTCTCCTGCTTCCTCTACACCGTCCACCCTCATAGCATCTCGGAGGCCTGAGCTCCACTGTGGTTCTGCCGCGGTAATGTGCAGCCATCTCTCTCTCTTGCTGCCTGCTCCTCTGGGTTCACTGTCCTCCACCCACTTCATCAGTGACCACTCTCTTCTCCATTTCTCAGCTCCTATATATTTGCTGAGAACGTTTATCCGCGGTGGCCTCTCTCCTGTTCTCTTCATCACTGGGAGGGTAACAGTTGCTCATTGCTTTATAATCATTTTCGTGGGGTCAGGAAGGAGAAGTGCCGAACACACGTGACCAATAACCTGTCTTTTTAAAGGGGAATCTTCAGTTCCCTCTTAATGTGTCTGTTTTACCTTTTCCAGAGTGAAGGTCATTTTCCTTGATGTAGGAGAAACAAAGTAAGAGCATTATTATAATAAATGTCTCTACACTTCGAGAAACGAGACTCCAGGGGGCTCCTTCCTTCTCTGTTTGCAGCTTTTGTTTCACCTTTTTACTTCAGACGCCATTTCCAGACCCACCCAGTCACTCTGTTAGAGACCTTTGCACCCTCACATCCAAAGGCCAGTTTGTGTCTCTATCCTATCAGTTCTAAGTCCAGAATGTTTCTTGAATTCAGGGCTCCGGCTCCTCTGTCCAATGGTCCTGACCCATAGTTCAGTTCTAGGCAGGTTTCTCCTGCACTATTGCAGTGGCCTCCAAACTGGTTCCTGCCTGCCCACTTCTAATCCAGCCTCCTTATACTCTAAGTTCAGACCTGATTTTATCCCTCATTTACATCAAAAGAGGGACATTTTAAAGCAATTAGTATCACCTCTACAGAGGGCTGTTAAGAAATATGCATCAAAATTATAACTGCACCTGACCCTTGACCTGTAATTGCACTTCTAGGAAGTTATGCTACATATGGAGTTTTACTTGTGCAAGACGACATATGTAGAGTTATTTATGGCAGCACTGTTTATAAATGCAAAAGATTAGAGAAAACCCAAATGACTATTAGTAGAGACTTGCTGAATAAATTAGAATACATTCATATGATGGAAAAGTATGTAGCCATAAAAAATGAGAGGACTTTTTATACATTCATAGGAAATGGTATCCAAGATATACTAAGTAAAAACTGAAGGATGCAGAATAAGTGGCTAACAATTGTGTAACAAAGGGGGAGAAAATAATATGTTTATCTTCTTGTCTATGCATAAAACTCCTGGAAGGTTACAACATTTATTGAGTCCAAGGAGGAGAGCTAGATGGTAGGGGATGGAGCAATAGGGACATTTTCACTATATAACCTCTTGTGCCTTCTGAATTATGGAGCACACGAATGTGTTGTCTATTAAAAATAAACAAATAAAAATGAAAACTCCCTCTTTATAACATCTCAATTTAGTTTTCTTTAAAATGAACTATATTATACTAAGTTATTATATAATAACTTGTATGTTAATTGATATATTCTCTGAATTCAGATTATGTTCTAACATAACATAATCTTTTAATATGAAATATGCATTTTGCTATATTAATATGACTATATATTACATGTTGTATCTATCCTACATATATCCTTTTTAAAGGTCTCTTATTTATAAGAAAGAGTCTGAAAGGAAAACCTCAGTGGTTATTTCTGGGTAGTTGACATATGAGTGATTTTAATTTTCTTCTTTATACTTTTTCTGTTTCTCTGGATTTTTGTGTTTTGTGTTTTTTTTTTTTTTTTTGCGGTACGTGGGCCTCTCACTGTTGTGGCCTCTCCCGTTGCGGAGCACAGGCTCCGGACGTGCAGGCTCAGTGGCCATGGCTCACGGGCCCAGCCGCTCCGCGGCATGTGGGATCTTCCCGGACCGGGGCACGAACCCGTGTCCCCTGCATCGGCAGGCAGACTCTCAACCACTGCGCCACCAGGGAAGCCCTGTTTCTCTGGTTTTTATGCCAAAGGTATATTGCTTCTAATAATCAGGAAAAAAATTATGTGTGTTTCCACTCCCCTCAGTCCACAGGGTAAAGGTCAGTGCCTTCAATATGCCTTTCGAGGCCCTGCCTACATTTCCATCCTCTACTATCACCCCTCCCCCTGACCCCCACAGGAGGCTTTGTGACCCCTGAACAAGTCCCCTTTGCTGTTCCCCACTGTCCTGTAGAAATGCAACCTAGCCTTCAGTGTCCAGCTTCAATGTTCTCCCGCCTAGAGAGAATCAGTGGCGCCCTCCTCTGTGCCCAGGTGACACACTGTCTCCCTCTGGACTGGATTCCTCATGCTTGTGGCCCTTGTCTTATGAGTCACTGAGCCTCCGGGAGCAGCCCAGGCGCTGACTCAGGATGAACGTCGGGAGAGTGTGGGCCCAACGGCTCTCTTGTGGTTTCCTCCACCTTCTGTGAGATGGAGGTGCTAAGAGAGTTACTGTTGGCTGCAGTGCTCACTTCACTTTGGTGTCTCCTTTCTGTTCGTGGGTTTCTGGGGCGTGATCTTGCTGTCCTGCCTGACCTGGCCGCAGTCTTTGCTCCCATCCTGGTGGGGCCCTCTACCTAGCGGCATTCTTCACAGAGAGCTGCATCTTCCAAACCCATGGTGGGCAAGAATTAGTCCCCAGTGGTCCAGTTTGAGGAGAAAGGGCTCTCCCCAGGGTGGCTGGTCTGCCCAAGGGAGAGGAGGTATTTTTTCATGTCTGTTGGAAAAAGTGGGGCTGGGAGATGAGGTGACATTTGCCCTGAAGACTTCCAATCTCTTCCAGAAGCCTTCTGAGTCTTCTTGCCTGCTCCTATCGAGAGGGAAATTAGCCAGAAGGGAAGGAGATGATAGGAGCAGGAAGAACAGGCCCCACCCCTCCATCCCCTTTCTTGGAGGATTTGAGCCTGTTACTTGCCTTTTCGCAGACTCACAGACTGGTACAGAGGAACAAAGCTGTCAGAGAATCCCACTCCTTCCCAGGATCTTAGAGTGCAGAAACCCAGTGATTTACCAAGCCCTACCCCCAGTCCACAGGCAACTGAACCTTAAGAGAGAAGCAGATGTCAAATTCCCTTCATATCCACCTATGCTTTCCCTTAAGCCCTGGCTTAAGAGATACTAATAGAGACTCTCCCCTAATCCAGCTGCTGTTGCCCTCATCCTTATTCCCAAGGAGATTTACCAAGAGGATGAATCCCAGCTCAAGAACTCAGACACTTGGCCCCATGTGCAGCATTCCCTTTAGATGACAGCTAGGGCTAAGCTTGGACTTGGTGGGCACACAGCCCCGGATGGACACAGGCATTAACCTATGAAATCCAGACTAGTAAATGTCCCAAATCCTTCCACTAATGAGCAATAATGACTAACATTTATTGAGTACTTAATATGTGCCAGACATGTTGAGACTTAATACGTGCCTGCATTAAAGAAGTGGATACGTTTGCTATTTCTCTGTTTGATACATAAGGAAACTGAAGCAGGTGGCACAAGGTCACTCAGCTAATGCATGGTCTAGCCAGGACGAACCCTCTGTCTCCAGAGCTTGTACTCTTAACCTCAAGGTGGTACTGCCAGGGGAGAGGCCCTCTTCAGGTCCCCCTGGACTGCTTTCTTACAGCTGCTTGTAAAGTGCACCTATTCCAGGGGAGGGCCTCTGGCCTGCTGAGTGTACCCACTGGGTATGAATTGGTTTCTCAGATCTTTTCCCCGGAGGGAGTTAGCAGTTGGCCTGAGGATGACCCCTGGGCTTCCTGAGAGGGAGAGGGGGAAAAGGAGCCTCTAAAGAGGGCATAATGGTCAAGGAAGAGGGGATAGGGGTCCTTGGAGGCACCCAAGGGTGAAGATGGGAAGGAGGAGAGGAACAGTTAGGTCCCCCAGCTCAACAGAGACAACTCCAGGGAAACAAGACTGAGTAGCAGTGAGGGTCATACGGGGAAGGGCCCCTGGGCTGACCTCTCAGAGCCCATGCTTATGGTGTGATTCTTGGTGTGAAATTGAGGGTTTGGGAAGTGGACGGACAGGGGAGTGGAGTGGTGGAAACAGCCCTCCGGACACGACCTGGGCTTCAGGGTCCTTCAGACCATGGGGCTTCAGGGCTTCCGGGCTTCTGACCCTCTGAGGGTGTCCCAGGCCACTCCATCAGAGTCCACAAGTCAAGATTCTGAATTCTGACCCCCATCGCCCAACCCAGTCCTTGGTTCTCCAAGAGAGTGAAGTGGGTCTGTGGCAGCTGGATGCTGTTGGGAGCCCTGTCAGCATCGCCTGAAAACTTAGAATCAGCTTCTTCCACCGCTCACCTGCTGCTGTCCATTCAGTGCCCACTGTGTGCTCACTGGGTCTTCACAGCCAGGCGCAGAGGTGGACCGGATTATCCTCATTTGACCTGTGAGGAGTTGAGCTCAGGGAGGTTGTCACTTGCCCAGGAGTGCAGAGTGGCCAAGCCAGGGTTCAAACCCAGAATTCCACACACTAAGTGTGGTACCTCTTTCACTAGTCCACAGCTGCACCCCAGGGATTCCCACCCAGGCTGTAGCTTTGGGGCCCTCCTGGGGTCCTCAGCTTCAGGAATTCCTTTCCTTCCCAGGCCCTCTGGCCACCAGTTCTCAAACCTCTATTTGCTTCAGAATTGTCTGGGGAACACATTTAAAGCAAAATGAGTTCACCTAGAGCTTACCCCCCAGGGATTCTGGCTATGGAAGCCTGGGATGGGCCCCAGGACTCTGCATCTTAGCAAACCCCCAGGTAACTCTGAAGCAGGAGGTTCCTGATGCATCCAGCCGTACTTGCAACTTCAGAGGAGTCTGTCCCAAGCCCTTTCCCATAGCAGGGGTCCAGAAAAGTCTGAGGGGTGAACGAGGGCCCCTTTATTCTGACTTTGTTGCTCAGTTTCCTATCTTGTGTGTTTCAAATATTATAAAGGGTGATGGGAGAATTTTCTATGCTGCAGACGGGTTCCCTTTGTCTTCTGAGGCTCCAGGCTGCTTCTCCTGGGTTTCACACATAGGCAGGGACAAGTGAGGGGACAGGGCCACCTCCTGAGGTCTCAGTAGGGGCCTGGGGCTGCGCCTCTGTTTTTAGTCCAGGATGCTGCTCTCTTGGCTAAAAATCATAAAACGGAGACCAGGGGCTTCCCTGGTGGCGCAGTGGTTGAGAGTCCGCCTGCCGATGCAGGGGACACGGGTTCACGCCCCGGTCCAGGAAGATCCCACATGCTGTGGAGCGGCTGGGCCCGTGAGCCATGGCCACTGAGCCTGCGCGTCCGGAGCCTGTGCTCCACAACAGTGAGAGGCCCGCGTACCGGCAAAGAAAGAAAAAAAACGGAGACCAACCCCCAAGGCAGTGTTTCTCAACCTGTGGCTCAAGTGCTTCAGAATCCCCTGTTATTTGGCAAAAATGCAGATTTCCTGCCCCACCCTGATTTATTGAATTAGAATTGGGGAGAATGCAGGGCCCCAAAATCTGCATTCTTAGCTAGCACTCCAGTCAACTCTTATGCAAGGGAATGTTTGAGAAATCCTGCTGCAGATCGTGGACTGTGGAGTGTCACAGACCTGAGTTCAAATCCCAGCTCTGCCATGAAGTAGCTGCGTGGGCTGGAACTAATTCCTAACCTTGGTGAGACTCAGTTTCCACATCTGTAAGAAACGGCGTACTATACCTGCCTATAATCCTCTTGCTGCCAGGATTCATTCAAACCATGAGAAAACTGATGCAAAGCACCTGGCATCCAGGAACCTCTCTGAAGGCACACCCAGTCTGGTGGTAAAGAGAGATGCATAAATAAATGCCTCCCCTGGGAAGGAAGAGCTGTGAGTTGAAAACACTGAGCATTACTCACCCCACAGCAAACACGGAACAGCTTTAAAACAATTCTGACCTTGCACTTCCCCTTGCGTGAGCACAGTAAAGCTTTTCAAGGTGACTAGGTCCATTCCTACCCTCAGGTGTGAGCCATCCCAAGTTGGGGTTAGGTGTTGGCAAACCTCAGGCCTGCCAAGGTCCCTGGGACCTTCAGCCTTGCAGTTGGCTGCCAGGAACCAGAAGTCTTCAAGTCTTTCCTTTCCCTGGCTCCCCCAGTCCGGCCGATCCAAAGAAATACCAAAGCTTGTAAAAAGCTTCAGCCATTTATAATGGGTCAGTTCCCTCCGGAAATGTTCCCCAGCTCTGCTGAAAGTTTGCCAGGCGACTTGGTGACGTCCTGCTCTCAGCCCACACAATGGGCACGGGCAGAACAATACAGAGTAGGAAAAACATCCCGCCTGTCCATAGGCTCACATCCTCCTGGGACCCCACCCCACGGCTCCCAAAGTTGGGGGTGGGGAGGGAGGGGTGCAGAGGGAGGCAAGAGGATGTCAAAGCAGCTGTGGAAGAGGGGAAGGGGAGTGGAAGCAGGACCAAATTCCCCCATTTTGGCTGCATTCTGAACCAGCTGCGTGAGTCAGATTAGAAGTCAAATCTGCTTCTTCTGGCTCCTCCGTCAGCCCTGGGGGGTCCCTGCTCAACAGCCCTGACACTGGAACGGATTAAAACCTGAGCTGGCAAGCAAAGCAGTTCACAGGGCAGTGAGGCAGGCAGGCATACCTGGTGGGAGGCCTTGCTTTGTCACTTAATTAACTATGTGCAAGGTGTTAAACCTCCCAGGGCCTCAGTTTCCACATCCATTGCATGGGGTCATCCCACATGCCCTGTCTACCACACAGGGTGTTTTCAGAGCAAAATGGGCTACCATGCATGAAAGCACCTCAATAACTATAAATACGTTACTTGGTCACCAACTGGTGTCATTATCCTAACAAAGCAATTGGGGAGTGGGATGGCACGCCTCGGGGAGGCACACTCAAGAGGACACGGCCCTCTTCAACCCAGGCAGCTTGCAACCTGAACCCAGAGAAGAGACCTAACACGTTGGAAACCTGGATACATGAGCGCAGACCATAGGCTGTGAGAATTTCTAGGCAGTCGGGCTGGGGGTGGTGGTGGTGGCTAGGATGGGGTGGAGTGTGGCCGGTGGGGGGGCAGTTATTGGAAAATTTACCTGGAGGTCACACTTCCATACTAGGCTCTCTGTTTTTCCTTAGGGTGTGTATATTTGGGTAGCCTTTTGGGAAATGGAGGTTATGAAGGGCTAAGCCCCCCATGAAGCCCTTGCATCAGCATTGGTGTACGCCTATTTGCTGCCAGCAGAACTGAGCACACAGCGCTCAAGGAGTTGATCAGGGAAGGCTTCCTGGAGGAGGGTTTGAGGCATGCTTGAAAGGAGGAGAGAGGAAAATGGCTCCCACAAAACCCTAAAGTGAGAACAGACAGGTTGATGTAAAATCAGGAGCAGGGAGGGCCCTCTGAAGGCATCTGTACCCCCCAACCCCATCACTGTAGGGACAGGAGCACTGAGTCCCACCACCTGCCCGAGGCCCAGAGTCTGACTGAGCTGCTGCAGGAGGTGGGAGGGGATGTCCGGGCAAAGGTACGAAGGCTTGAAGAAAGAGGCACCTTCGGGGAAAGGTGGTCCTTGGTCTGCTAGCAGGAGTAAGGAGTGTGCAGTGGGTGGTCAGGTACGGGACCGGAGAGAGAGGAGGGTCAGGGCTGGGACACAGCGCTGGGGCACTTGCTGGGGATGGGCACAGCCCCTTAGAGATGACAGTGGGACAGTCAACAGGATGTCTTGAGGCCTCCAGGAGCTCCTCTGCAGCCCAGGGCCACATTCTTTTGAGTATTCGGGGGTGGGGGGTGGGAATGGGGGTTGGAGGAGTACGGAAACACCTAGAAACAAGACCTGGCTTTACCACCTGACTAAATGGCACTGTGTCTAGAGAGGTCTAAGCTCAAAGTAGAGCGTCACCTGGGGGTGCTCACTGGTGCAGGCAAGGAAGGGAAGGACTTGCGGAGGTGGGTTCCAGCAGGTTCCTAACGTATCAGAGGTTTCATTTCTATGTTAATTCATTTTCATTCACTAATATGAACTGTGAAGCCTAGAGGTCCAACTCACTTTCTGAGGCTTGCAAGACTGATAGGTAGGCAGAGGTTGAGGAAGGGGCGGGGAGGCAGGCAAGTGACAAGCCCCCTGGGCAGGCGGCTCACACCCTCTGGGATTACCTGCATCTCGCAGATGCAGGTAACTGCCCATTACTGTCAACATTTCTGCAATCGGCTTCTCTCTCCCAGACCAGCCGGTGAGTTCCTTGAGGAAAGAGAACTGTTTACTTAATTCTGAATCTTTAGTTCTTCACAGAGTGATCTGGACCAAGGAGATTTTTAATAAACGTCTGTTAGGGGCCCCTCCAAGCCCAGAGCCAATGTGGTCCCCATGGATCCTTCTCGCAGTGGGCAGTGACCAGGAGGGACCAGCCCTGGTCATGGGAACACAGAGCCATCCTCTCTGTGAGTATCTCTCCAGACATGTACATCAGGGGAAATGGGAGTAAAAACTCTAGAGCCATGGAAACCCAACTGATAGCGACAATATAATCATAATAATGGCTTTTGCTGTCCTTTTCATTGACCATAAAGATAACCCATGTTCATTGTGAAAAATTGAGAAAATGGAGAAATTCATGGCAGAGAAAGTGATAATCACTCATCTGTATACATACTTCTAGTTGTTTCGTCATGATATTTGTATAGATACAAAATTAGGACTATATATTTTACATACTGTGTACTTTTACAACCAGTGTATTTCACCTATGTCATAATTATGTTGTAAATAATTTTCATAAGAATGTCATAAGCAGTTTTCCATGAGTTGAAATAGGCTTTGAGAAGAACGTGAGATACAAATGTTTCCATACTAGCTATGTAATGGATGGAAAAACATGTATTTATACTTCTCTTGTGAGATATTTATGTTGCTTCCATCTTTTTATCGGGTGTAACAGTGCCACTGTGACAATCTCTGTCCCCAACTGTTATAAACCTCTTACTATTTCTTTAAATTAATTTGGAGTAAAATGGTGCGTTCATTAAAAAAAAAAGTCTGTTAAATTAAAAAAAAATTTTTTTTAATTTAAAGAATGTTTGTTAAGTTCACGGTACCTTGCCTAACATACATCTGTTAGGATAAGGGACATCAGAATTCTGAAACTTTGGTGGCAGTTTGGGAGGATGGGTGGGTTCCCCTGGACAGAGGGGTTTTATTCACTGTTGTGTCCCCTACAACCCTTCCCCCGTTGAGAGAGTGATGCCTGCTTCCACCCTAGAGGACAGGCAACAAAACAACAGCCAACACTTAGGCGGTGCTTTTCTACGTGGCCAATAAATTCTGAGCACTTTCCATGTATTAACTCATCTAATCTTCACGCATTCTACCTATGCGGAAACTGAGGCACGGAGAAGCCATTTTATGTGATCCCACAATTAGGAAGTGATGGAGCCAGGATTCGAGCCAAGACACTAGAGCTCTGCTCTTGACCTCCACACGGCACTGCCTCTATTGCTTGGAAATTCCAACCTTTCCCCCTCCTCTGGTACCCTAAATCTGGGCAGTCAATTCCATTATTGAGTAGAACACTTAGCCAGAGGTGTAGCATCACAGATGGTTGAGGGTAAACTTCAAGTCATCACCTCAAGGCATGAAACGGTACTGGGCCCATCCCCCTGCTCCAAGGTAGCCCTCCCTCCTGTCCTCATCAGCTCCAGCTTTAGGAATTCCCACACCCGAGAGTCAGCCCCAGGTCTTGAAAGGCCAAGGCAGTCTGGCCTCAAAGCAAATGGCCCAATCGGATGCTCCAGGCATCCTGCAACCCAGGTGGAAGGGTGTTTGCAAGCCTGCAACCACCGTTGGCCACATTCCTCTCGGCATCTCTGAGGAATGCTTCTTACCCGTGGGCTGTATCTTGCCGCCCTGCTTGGCAAAATAGAGACCCAAGGAACATGGTCAGACCAGGCGCAGATCTGGCCTATTCCAAGACGGCTCCTTCCTCTGCAACCTGGTAGGACTTACCAGAAACAGTGCATGCCCCTGGAATTCCCAACAAGTGGTCTCTCAGCCTCTGCTCGGATGCTTCCAGGGACAGAGAGTTCACTGCTTCAGAAGGCGGCTGATCCACTGAGTGATACCTGTGACCCCGTGGTTTTATCCTAAACTCTCTTTCCATGTTTACTTCCCCAGCTACATTTTAAACTCTGTGGAAACAAAGCTCTGGGATGAGGTAATCTTAAAGTCTTGCAAAATCTTTTAGGTAGAATATGCTTAATACATTCTTGCTAATTGAGATCTTATCAAGGGTGAAGAATGCAAAACAAGAAAAAATATGATCTAATTTAAATGCCAGGACTAGGATCCCTGGGGGAAGGAGGGCGATGGAATTTCTGCTGGTGGAGAAGGGGCTGGGCATGTGCAGAGTGATATTCATGCTACCGCTCACTGAGCACTCATGTCAGGCCCCTCACGGGAATTCTCTCATGAATCCTTCCAATCCCATGGAAAAGGTGTTGTCACCAACTCCATTTTACAGAGAAGGACACTGAGGCACAGAGAGGTTAAGAAACATGCCCAAGGTGACACAGCTTGCAAACAGCAGAGCTAGGATTTGAATCAAGATTCATGGATTTTGGAGCCTTGGATGTGCAAGATGCCTCCCCAGGGACCCGGGACCCAGCTGATCTCTCCTCCAGGGAAAACACGGATGGTATAAAAAGTCTTTGTTGTGTCTGGAAAAAAAAAAAAAAAGTAAAAGACAAAAATCCTTGGTAAATTTGAAAAAAGTGACTAATGGACAACTCCCCTTCCCCCAAGAAACTGAGACCTCATGAGAGGGAAGCAAAGATAGCATCCTATCTGATGCTGAGGCTCTGAGCTCCTGCAAGTGGGGTCTAAGGGTCAAGTTTGTATCCCAGATACTGGAAACAGAGCCTGGCATGTAGTCAGGAAGTCTCAGGTGAATAATGAGTGAATGTGGGAGGGAGGAGCTCAGAAGGAGACGGGAAGATGAGGGGCTGGGCTAGAAGCTTTGAGCAGGGAGGAGCGCTGACTGCGTCCCAGAGGGCCGAGCCCTGTATCCACCACTCTGGCTGGATCCACTTGCTCACACAGCTGCTGCCATAGCACCGCCATTCCTCGTGTTGACATCACCAGGATGAGATGGACAAGCGTGCAGGAGGACAGAGATGCCGCGTGGCATCAAGAGAGCTTCTCAGGGATTTGGGGCGGGGGTGGACAGCTAGGAGAGGCTTCCCTCGGGAAGAGGCCCGACCAGATGATCGATCTCTGCATTTGTGTTACTCAGGGCAACCCCAGCAAGAGGAAGGGACAGGTGAGGGGCAGAAAGAGGGGGTAGCAGAGGGAAAGCGGGGACAGGAGAGAGAAGGAAGTGGCTAAGCGGCACCTGCGATCCCTCTGGAGCCGCCCACCCACCCTGTCCATGCTGTTGAGGAGAGCTGGCGCCGGCTCTCCGGAGCTGGGCACCGACCATCAGAAAGGACGCCGGTCACAGCTCTGGTACAGGAACTGGGGCCCCCGGTGCTCAACGTTGCCTTTTGAAGTGGTGGGGAGGTCCGGAGGGTCCCGAGGAGGGGCTGGGTGATGGCAGGGCACATGTGGTGGGGTGGGCACAGTGACTTTCAGCTAACTCACTGGGACCTACTGGTCACCTCTCAGCCATGCCTGTAGGTGACCGGAGGCTGAGGGTACTGTTCCCAGTTCCCCGGAACCCAGCAGACAGTAAGGTGGCGCCTCCTGTACCCGCCCACAGCCACCTGGGAGGCAGATGGTATGGTGCAAGCACTGCACTGCTCAGGTAGGCAGACTTGGGTTTGAACTCTGACACTCTCCCTTGCTCTGCGTGGCCCAGCAAGCTACCTTGCCCAGAGTTTCAGGTGCCTCACGGTGAGTGCGAGGACAGCCCCCACCTCGGGGCACCGCCCCCGAGAAGAGGCTCCTCCTCCCCTCCTGCGCCCCTCAGCTGCAGCCTCCTCCTACTGCCTGTATATGTGTGTGTGTGTGTGCGCGCGCGCGCGCGCGCGCGCGCGCGTGCGGGGGGGGGGGGGGGGGGGGGTCCTTTCCTCCTCCGCCCATAGCACCCTCCTCTCGGGGGCTGCCTTCTCCTATTCGTCTCTCTGAGCCTTTAAAAACAGAGGTCAGTGGCCTCGCCATTCAGAACGAGATCCAGAGTCCCTTCCATGCCCCACAGCACCCCACGTGAGTGCTTCTCAACCTTGGCTACACGTTGGGGTCACCTGCGGAGCTTTTAAGAAACTACTGATGCCTAGCCTCACCGCTGGAAAATCCGTGTGAATCACTGGAGCTGGAGCCGGGCGTCCGTACTTCTTAAATGCTCCCTGGTGGATCTAACGCGCAGGACCACTGCTCCACTCCACGTGAGCCAGCCTTCCTGTCACCCCGCCCAGGTGCTGTGCTCCAACCTGGCTGCCTCCTTGTTCATCCTCAAACACCCTCCTTTCAGGACCTCTGCTGGAATACTCTGTCCTTGGGGGTCCACATGGCTCCCCCCTTACAAGTCACTGCTCCCCAATCTTATCAGTGAGGCCCCTGACCATACCGTGTGCCAGGCCCCCACCCTGTGCCCTCACATCTCCCCTGACTCTGCTTGCTTCTGTGTCATCACATTTGACCCCTGACGTGTCACATTTATTTACGTGATGCTTCCTCCTTCACTAGAACGCAAGCTCTGTGAGAGCAAGGACATGGCGGTCTTGCCTCATCCTCAGTGCCCAGCACAGTGCCTGGCACACAGTGGGTGCTTGATAAAAATCTGCTGAGAGAAAGGCCGTCAACGCCAGGAGGTCTGAGCTCCCACTGCCGGAAAGCAAGGGTGGACAGTCTTGCACCTCGGTGTCCTGGCACCCAGCACGGGGCCAGGCTGTGACCAATTCACGGGGCTGATGATTTGCTCTGGAGACAGGGGCTCAAGGGGTGCTGTGGAGTGTCAAGACTGGAAGCAGGGGTCTAAGCAAAGATGAAGGTGGAAAGGTGGTCCAAAAGGAGCTGAGCTGCTTTGAGGAGGAAGGAAAGGTGGTCTGGCAAGTGTCCCACACCGGGCTGGCCCACGTAGCCTAGCAGGGCAAAGAGAGCAGTGGCCTGTGGGGCATCAGCCCTGACCACTGGGCCCAGATCAGAGGGACAGGGTGACTGAGAGCCCACAGGAAGGGTGGGGCAGGGGAGAGCCAGCCCCAGGTCCCACCAGGGTGGGAGAGGACTGGGGCAGAGCCTAGCATGAGAGCTGCTGTCACCCTCAAATAGGACCTTTTGTCCGGCAGCTGCAGGGCTGCTGCAAAGCACAAACGACCCCGCCGAGTGGGCCCAGTCGGGGGCCCCAGGCACTCCTGACCCATCCCAGGAGCCCATGGCAAAAGTGAGGCCAGAGGGGGAAATGACTGGCTGGCGGGTTTGGCCAGGGACTCCAGCATATGGGGCAGGCCGCTGTTTGTGAGAGCCAGCCATAAGGAATGTGGGAATGAAGCTGGGGGTGCCCAGGAAACAGAGGGCTCCAGGACACGTGCCCTGTGTGGCGGCAGTCTGGCCACCGGAGAGCCCGACGGCAACCCTCGAAGCCCTTCTGCCCCAGCATCTCATAACCAGTTACTCCGCCCCTCCAGCTTCCTTCTCCAGAAACATCATTTTTCTTTGAGCACTAACTACATACAAGGGCTGGTAGGAGCCTGTCCAGCTGAACATCCCCAAGCTTTCTAGGGCAGAAGCTCAGAGTGCCTTAATGTCTCCACAGAGACCTCCAAAGTCCCCCCACCCAAGTGAGCCTCCCTGGGGGAGTGTGGGCTCTTAAAGGGGCAGAAGCCTCTGTAAACTGGTGGGTGCTGCCGTCTATGACACAACGGTGGTCTCTGGTGTCAAGAAGCACTCCAGCAAAGCAGTGTCTGCTCTGGGGCCTTCCCTGCTGTGTGTTTCTCTGGCTCCTGGGGCTCTGCCTGGTCTACACTTCCCCTCCTCACTCCTTCTCCTCTTTGAAGACCATGGGCTGGAGTGGCAGACAGACCTGGGATTCTAATTTGCTACATGACCCAAGGCAAGTCCTCTAACCCCTGAGAAACTTACTGTCCTCACCTGCAAAGTGGGGAGAAAGGGGCTTGTTGTGAGGATTCAATGAGAGGCATAGTGCCTGGCACACAGTAGGGAGCTTAGCAAACCTTAGGTCTTCGCTAGCCTCCTCCCACATTCAACTAAAAGGCCGGACTCAGATGCCCACCAATGTGTCTCCTGGCCCCTGCCCTTACTGTCCTCCAGTTTAGCGACTGGCTGCCTTTAAGAGGTGAGGAGGTCTAGGCTGGCAGAATCCATGCTGAGAATCACTCTTTACTTCCATGATCTTGGGGGACATCACCCAACCTCTCAGCATGAGCTTCCTCAAGTGTGCCAGCAAACTGGAAAGTTCTTATGGCCAGACATAAGGCCACTGGTCAGGTAAGGCCAGCAGGTTTGGGGCCTGACATTCTCAGGGTGGTCTTGGGGAGAACCAACCTGGACACTGAAGTGGAAAATGGGGCAGGATGCTGAGAACTCTGGGAGATGTGTGTGAAAGGAGGTATGGACAGACCCAAGGTAAGAGGCCATCCGGGCAGCGGGAAGGGGAGTCGGGTCTGTGCAGTTACTGCTGGGCCAGAATTATAGGGAGGTTTGTATCCTAGTTCTGCTGCCCTGGCCTTGACCATCCCCCATGTCAACCCTCTCTTGAACTTTCCTCCTTGCCCCCCAATAAGTCAGAGAGCCACTTGGTTGGGGGAGCACAAGGGTCAGCGGCAGTAGCCAGAACCCCAGACCCTTCCCCAGGACTCCTGGCTGGCCCCACCCCTCAGGCACCAACTTGGGCCACGGCTGGGACCCCGAGCACAGAGTCCCAGGCCTCTTCTGCTCCCACCCCAGGTCACCCAGAGCTGACTTCCAGCTCTGAATGCAGCAGCATCTGGAATACAGCAGGGAGGGTGCAGGGCACCATGCCCACAGCCCAGGGTGGGTTCAGGGACACATACAAACCAAACTCTCTCTCCACTTTACGTACACATGCAAGCAAGCCCCACTTGCGCTCAGAAGGCCCGGAGGGGGCCTTCTGTCCTCCATCTTTGGCATCAATCTGTCAAAACCAGCTCTTCAGCATGAGACTGTTCACTCCTTTCTGTACAACACGAATTAAATATATTATCTGTCTTTGCGCTGAGCCACAGGACGTTCACAGTACAGTGGGGGAGGAGGGGAGGGACCTGTGGGGAAGCCAAGACCCTCCAGGGCTGCTCCTCAGGCTGAGGGGGGTGCGCAGGGGACCTGGCCTCCCCTCGGCCTCGCCATCCAAGATTCAGCCGGGTGTTGAGGAGACTTTGGGAACAGGACAGGTGTGCTCCATAGGGGTGGGGGGCGGGGCCTTCTCGCAGGCCCTAACACTCCCAGTCCCCTGGGGCCTGGGGCTCAGGGCTCGGGATCAAAGTCTATCCCGTCCTGTCCCACCTTCCTGTACCTCAGACTGTGGTGCTGATGCTTTCTCTGGTGGCCGCCCTCTGGGGAGGCCAGGGGCATGGGGAGGCTGGTGCCCAGATACGGTGGAGCAAGGACAGAGCCACGGGGGGGCCGGGAAGGAGGGGACGAGGGAGGCTGTGCCAGCCCCAGGGAGCTGGCAGCAGCGTGAGGGTGACTCTGCATATCTGGGTACCGTCCTCGGGACCCTGGCCCAGGGCTGGCTTACCAGCGCTCAGGAACGATAAGCAGGAACCACTCTCGGGAAAGGGTGGAGAGGTAGCAGCTTGGGTCAGAGCTCCAAGGGCAGTGCGTGCTCTACCACCTGCCAATTTAAGGCAATCCCATTCGGACTGGGGAGACGGGCGGGCCAGGCTGAGCTGGCAGGAGTGCAGCTGGCGGGACCAGGCCACCACTGGACTCAACTGGGCGTCCAGCAGCATACGGGGCCTCTGGCGAGGAGTGGGGAATGGGAACAAGTGGGGGATGATGAGAAGACGGGGTGGGGCTACAACTCCCTCTGTTGCTCTGGGGACACCCGCCCCTCAGGTGAGGGTGGGCTTTGGCACACACGTTGGCACCCAGGATTCCAGAGTCCCAGACAAGGTGCCATGTTGCTTCCTGCTCTCAGCGGGGGAAAAACGGGAAAGACGTGTGGGCTCCAAGGGGCCTGAAAGGGACTCGACCAAACTGGTGAGGCAGGCAGGTACCCCGGGTGGGGAGGCATGGTGGTGCCCATGTTCAAGGCATAGCGCTCTGCCCGGCCTCTAGATTCTTCTGTCCATGTGGGTTCCATGCTGGTGTCTGAGCACTTTAGGGTGGGAAAGTGTCTGAGATCGCTCCCTGTCCCCTCACCTCCTCCCAGGGAAGCAGCTCATGCCCAGCCCCAGGGAAGGTGATGGAGGGGTTGGTGTCCAGGCCAAGGCCACTGGGGAGGCATGTGGGAAGAAGGGAGAGGAAACAGCCGTGGCCAGCAGGGCTGCCGAGAGGTCTTCTGGACCGGCCGTTAGCCCTCACTCCTCAGTCCTCCGAGGCCACACGGGCCCCATCCTGCCGCAGTTGTGCTCAGTGTGACCTCTCGTCCCTTGGGCCACAGCAGGGTGGGCACAGCTCAGAAGATGCTCTGCCGCCGGCCCTTCCCTCGCCCTGGAGAATGGAAGGAAAGATGTGGGACGGCAGGGAGAAGCTGGGCCGAAGGTCACCTGAGATCAGGAGGGACGGGCGTCCTCCAGAGCTACTCTGATAGAGCCAGCGAGAGCACGTGCTTGGGAGCTGGTCAGCCCTGGGTTCAAATCCCATCTCTGCTACTTACTAGCTATGTGAAATTGCACCTTAGCCTCCCAGGGCCTCAGTCTCATTGCCTGTGAAATGGGGAGCATGAACTAATAGTACCAATTTCAAGGGGTATTTTAGGATTAAATGAGATACTGCATAGAAAGCACTTATCATGTCTGAGGCCATCAGCTAGTCTAGAAACAAAGTATAGTTCTCCCAGGATGGAGGCCAGAGAGCTCAGAATTTGCAGAGAGAATGAATCAGGAAAAGCGTGCACCTTCCTCAGGGCTACTGTCAGAGGCAGCGTTCTGTCTAGGGTGGGGGTTGAGGAGGGAAACGCAGGAGGAGGAAGCCTGGCAAGGAGATAGGGAAACCAGTCCCTTCCCTGCTCCCCACGGGCCCCCGGAAGACAGGCCAATGTCAGGGAGGCCACGCTGATTCCCACGGCAGGAGGGGCTGCCCTATCTCTGCTCCTCAAGAGGGTGGAGCCGCCTGCCCTGGCCTCCTCTAACAAGAGGAGGAGGTGGGGGAGGCATGAGCCCCTACCTGGCTGCTGAAAGGCCAGGCCCCGGTAGCCTGGGTCCTTCTGGAGCTGGATCTCCTTCAGGGAGAAGATGGAAGCAGCTGGGGTGAGAGAGGGAAAAGGCCAGGAGAGAGCTGAGTGGAGCTGGCCCTGCTCCTGCAGCCTGAGGCCCCCACACCCATCGAGCACCCCCTTAGTTAGGACTGGCCCAGGAGCACCTAACTGGGCCTTTCGGGCAGCACCTTGGATCCACAGGGTTTCCTCCCCTCGTTGCAAACGAAAACCCAAGGAGGGGCAGCCAGGCTGCTCAGCTAGACCCAGGGCCTCTGGCCTCTTCGTTCCGGCTCCTCCACTCACACCAGCTGCTCCCTTTCTCTGGTTCTGGGGTGGCCCTGCCCCCTTCCCCCAACCTCCCCTACACACTCACTGTCTTCGAGCTGGTGCACACGCTCCCCCAGAGACCGGAAGTAGGGGTGCCTCAGGGCCGCCTCTGCTGACACGCGACTCTTGGATTCGTACTGAAAAGCAGAGGGTGGGGGACAGCAGGGACCCCTCTGGGCAATGCTATTCCCATGCTAAGTTATATGACCAAGAAGGGAAGGGCCAGAGTCTAACCTGAGAAGCCCCTGGGTCAGCTGCCCGCTCAAGCAAAGGCAGTCTCAGAACTCAGGGTCTCAGATCTCCAGCCACCAGGAGAAAACCAGAAGGGGGGCTTTCAGAGAATGACCTCCTCTTGGGATGGAAATACAGATGCCGAAGCATCTAAGATCACAACTTTAACAGTAATATTAACATGTAATGCTAACAACTACCCTTTATCGTATACTTATTCAAGACAGGTACCATTCTAAGTGTATTCCATAACCTCAATTTATCCTCAAGACCATCTTACAAAATGTGAATGATTCATTCTACTTTGCAGTTGAGGAAACTGAGGCACAGAAGAGCTCTGTAACTTGCCCACAGCTACACAGCTAGGGTCTGAACTGGGGTTTGAGTTGGGAGGGCACCCACTCTTAAGTCTGTGGAAGCCAGCACTCCCCTCGGGCCCAGTGGGTGGAGGGCACGTGGGGAACGCCAGCACGCAGGTGGGATGGAGGGCTGGGCTGGGACCTTGGGGCTTCAGCTCTCTGACTGCCTGGCCCTGGTCGGCGTGGGAGCACACTCACCAGGAGGAGGCCGGTCAGGAGGTTGATGCCATCAGTGTCCAACCTGCGGGAGGAAGGAGCTGGCACAAGTCTGGTCTATGGGAGCGGGGTGGGACGGGTGGGGCTCACAGCCACCTCCGGGAGGGACAGCCAGGCCCACAGGCAGAGAGGAGGAGTGGGGAGGAAGGGCTACCTGGGAGCATGACTGATGAGAGGCTGGGGCAGGTACTGGGGGAAGTTGTACGCTCGGAACTCGGACAGGGCCATCACACCAGGCCACGTCTCTTCCGTGGGGGTCCCTGGGGAGATGAGAAGGGGTGGCGAGGGGTGAGAGGCCAGGGCCGAGGGCGACTTGGAGGGGCGCAAGGTAGGAGGTGGGGTCATAGAATGACTGAGTCCACCGGGCCCCCCCCCGCCCCCCACACACCCCGCCCTGTAAAGATCCGGTGGGAGCTGCTCTTCCCAGTCCGGATATGCGCCCGGGCTGGACAGAGTTCCGGCGCCCCCTAGTGGTGAGAGGGAGGAGCGGCAGGACACTGACCGAGGAGTCGGAAGATAAGGTGCAGCTCCTCCTTGACCGTGGAGCCGGGGAAGAGGGGCCTCCCTGTGGCCATCTCGTAATGGATGCAGCCCACGCCCCTGCAGGGAGCAATGGGCAGGGGCGGCGTTAGGCTGGACCTCCTTGCACGCGCGCTTCCTAGCGCTGCTCCACCACGATGCCCTGCCACGGTGACTCAAATGGGTCACGGCACCGGGGTGGGTGGCCCAGAGCTGCAGAGGCTCCTAGCACAGCACAGCCACCCACTACAGCCTCGCTCTGGGGGCTTCTCAGGGCTCTAGGACGCTTTGATCTCTCCCCTTTCACTCTGTAGGATTTGGGTCTGCATAGCCAGCACCCATGAGGCAGCTCCTCAAGCAGTGTTGTCTCAAACTTCCCATCATGTGCCCCTCTGGAAGAGAGAAGTCCACAAATCCACTCTCCAAGGAAACCCCTGGTGTAGGGCACAGCAGCCATTCATCAGAAAACTGTGTTTTACCTTTAAAGTTCGGCAATCTTTTCCTTCTACACTGAATCATATGTGCTTTAATTTTAAGAAAAAAAAGTATCCCTTCTAAATTTTTCAGTAGAACTGATGCTTGGGTAAGATTCATCATATTTACTGTGGGCGCCCTCCTGTGCCCTCTGGTAACCCCCTATGTACCCCTGGGCGAATATTTCAGAAGCACAGCCTAGGAGAGTCTATTTAGAGCCAGGGAAACCCCAATGTAGCTCTGACTTAATTTTATTTTTTTTTAAATGTATCTTTTATTTATTTTCCCCCTAAACTTGCTTCTCTTTATTTTATTTTTTGGCCACGCAATGTAGCATGTGGGGTCTTAGTTTGCCCACCAGGGATCGAACCCGCATCCCCTGCACTGGAAGCACAGTGTCTTAACCACTGGACCACCAGGGAAGCCCTCAATTCTTTAACATCCAGTTCAGCAGGACGCCACATGGCTTTTATTCAAAAGACATTAGACAGTCCTTCGCAGAGGCCTTTGGGGCAGCAAAAGCGAGTCACAGGTGCAGAAGCCCCTGCCCCACGCCCCCAACCTCCCGCCCAGTCCCACAGCGCTTGCTTACCACATATCGATGGGGGTGGAGTACTCCGTGGACCCCAGCAGCACGTCGGGGGGCCTGTACCACAGGGTCACCACCTCATTGGAGTAGGTCTTCGTGGGCACTGACTTGGCCCGGGCCAGTCCTAGGGACAGACCCGTCACTGAACCGCCCCCCGCCCCCACCCCACCCCCCGACAGTGCCCACTTCCTGAGGAGACTGTGTCAGATTCCTCCACTACCCCGCCCCAGCCCTGTAGGCTCTGGCCCTCACCGAAGTCGGCCAGCTTCAGCTCCCCTCTCTCGTTGATGAGCAGGTTCTGGGGTTTCAGGTCCCGGTGCAGGATCTTGCGTCGGTGGCAGTAGGCAAGGCCCCGGAGCAGCTGGAACATGAAAATCTGGGGGAAGGAAAAGAAAGGAAGCAGTGCAAGGTGGGAGCATGTCCCATGGAGGGGAGGGGGGAAGGGAGGAACCCTGTGCCTCTTCCCCGTGGCTGGGACGGGGATGGGGACAAGACTGGGTGGAGGTGAGGTACTTGGAGAGCTACCTGGTTCTCCTGCCCGCGTGGAAGCCACATCCTGGGCCCCATCCACCCCAGGAAATGCCATCCAGAGGGCAGGGCACCAGGTGTACAGAGGAGGCAGGAGGGCGGGGGAGGAGAGAGTACCCCAGCCGGGGAGCTGAGAGGCGCCACACTGGGCCAGGAAGCCTGCCTGTGTGGGGACGTACGCACACAGAAGACGTCATTCATCCCTCTGAATTTCCCCGAAGCCTCTCTTCATCCTGGCAGGTAACTCACGCTCCCGTTTGACAGAGAGGGAACCTGATGCTCAGCGTTAGAGCGGGGAGGCCCATGACACGGAGGGTCTTACCTTGACGTTGTGAATGCTCATGAGGTTTCCACAGTGGTCCAGATACTGCTTCAGGTCACTGTCCTGGAACACAGGGCCTGGCTCAGCCCTCGCCCTGACCTGACGCCTGGCCAGGCGCCCTTCCCTGGGCAGGGCCCAAGCCGAGGAGTGGGACAGGTCCCTGGCTCTGAGCTGCCCCTAAGCCTGGGCCCTTCGGCCATTCCTGAATGGGAGCATCTGAGAACCTGATTCCAGAACAAGGCCTGGGCCACCCCCCTCTCTCCCCCACCCCACCCCTACCCCAACTCACCAGGTACTCAAACACCAGCGTGAGGGAGCGCTCCGTGTGGATGAGGTCATGCAGGGTCACAATATTGGCATGTTTCAGGTTCCTCAGTAAAGACACTATGGGGAGACAGGCCTGCCTGTGTCCCTTAGGCCCCGTATGCCCCTCATACCCTCTCCTCCTGGGACCAGCCTCAGGAGTCCCCATTCCAGCAATGACTCTTGGCCCCCAGGCTGCCACCAGGGCTCAGGCCAGGAACCCCTCCTCCCAGGAGCCGCAAGACTACAGGACCCTAGGATGCCGTACCCTCTCGGATGGCAGTGCAGGGCGCGCCTTCTTCATGTTCCAGCCGGATCTCCTTCAGGGCCACGAGGTTCTCTGTCAGTTTGCTGCGCCCTTTGAAGACTGTGGCATAGGTTCCCTGGGAACAAGAACCCCAGCAGCCCAGCCACATTCAGGCCCCGCTCTCCTCTGTCCAACGTCCTCCTCTTTGTGCCTCTGCTTGGGCCGTGACTTTGGCAGGACCGCCCTTCCCTACCCCACCCCCACCCCGACCCCTTCACTGAAATTCCGTTTCTTCCAAAGGCCACTTCTCTGTGAAGCTATCCCTAACTCCTTCCCGGTCAGAAGGAACTGTCTTTCCTGTAAGCCCCCAGCAGGCAAGGTGTCCCTCTGTTATAACACCAGTTTTGTCCTTCCTTATGTTCTGTTGATGTTTATGTGTAGGTCTCCTCTGGGTTCCTGGAAGGAAAGGGCCACATCCTCCTCTCTGTAAACCACGGCCCCCCCCCCCACCCCGCCTGGAACACAAAGCCCAGCACCGTGTTTACGGAAATAGCTAATAATTACACGGCACAAAAGCTTACAGTGACCTACTCAGGCCTCACAACACCCTACGAGGTAGAACAATTAGGATCTCCATTTGACAAGAGGAAGAAACCGAGGCACAGAGGGAGGTCACATAGCTCACACCAGGCCACAGAGCTGGTAAACGGAGGAGTTGGGATTTGATCCCAGACAAGAAATATTAGCAGGAAACAAAAGACTGGATTCTGCCCCAGAGCCCATCAGCCACCCCATCCTCATGCCCTCCTCCAGGACCTGGGCCCACCTTAACACCTGCCAAAGGCTGGGCCAGACTGCATGGCAAGATCTGTGGGACAGGGGTAGTGTGACCGCAGACTGGGGAAGGCTGGGGAAGACCCTGTTCCTCCTCCTAGCCATCCTGCCTGGCGGCCTGGAGAAAACCCAACCCAGCCTCTTACCTCCCCCAGTTTGTCCAGTTTCACGTATGTTTCCAGTTTCCCAAAGCCGATATCTGACTGAGAGGGAGAGACATAGGGTCCTGTGAGCTTGAAGGCCCCAGCAGTCCCACATAGAGTGCACCTTCTCACCCCCAGCCTCCAGGTGGAAAGGGAATGAGACCCCCAGGGGGTCTGAGGCTAGCAGGGTGAGGGCAGCCCCAAATCCTCCCTCTCCACTTCTCTCTGTCCCTGTGATAAAGGAGGGAGGCCTTGGAAGTGCGAGTTTCTTTCTCCCGTGGCAGTGGTGGGTGCAGAGCCCAGGGTTGTAGTCCTGGGATCGCCACAGGCCTTTATCACCTGTCTGTCTCCATCCTGCTCAGAAGCCCCTCAAGGGCAGGAACTGTGCCTTTTACTCCACTGTACCTTGGGGGTCCAGTTCAGAACCCACCTCGCTACAGCCTCTCTCATCAGCACACTTGCTCCAGCTCAGCAGTACCCAACCCTTAACAATACGGATTCCTGGGCCCCACGACCGAGAGTTTGATTCTGTAGGTATCTGGACTGGGGACCAGAATCTGTGTTTTGTAAGATACTCCCAGGGAAATCTGATAGGCAGCCAAGACTTAGAAACACGGGCCAGCTGGTTTATTGACCTCATGCCAGTGAAGACTCTGGAACCCAGAGGGGGCTTGGAGCTCAGCTCCAGCACTGGTGGGACTCAACTAGGGAATGGAGGTTGACCAAGAGGACCAGCTGTGGGAATCCTCTCGGCCAGAAGGTGGCGCCAGAGGCCCAGAAACCTCCCTGGAAACTGCTGCAGGCCTCAGCCGCGACAGGCAAAACCAGGACTGACGTCTTGCAGGGGAGAGGGTGTTCCACCCAGGCGACCTCTGACCCTCTTGGGACTCACCAGGGAGGCACGGCGGGACATTCGGGTGAGCGGTTTGGGCAGGTCTGGGCTCTCCAGCTGCAGCTTCTGGAGGAATTCCTGGGGCAGACGGATGTCCATGGGCAGAGAGAGCCTCTTACTGATGTCCTGCAGTGGCCAGGATGAGACAGGGGCACCAGTGTTTGCTCCAGGGTAGCCAGGGCTGTGGGACCCTCGCCTCTGGCCCTGGGCCTGGCTTTCCCTGTGAACAACCCCAGCAGGACTGAACCATGGGCTGTGAGGCTTCAAAGATGTGCTGAGACATATATGAACATCCAGGGGTTGCTGTGTGACCTTAGGAGGTGCCTTCCCCTCTCTGGACCTCAGAGTCACCATCTGTAGAATGAGATTCCTGCAGACACTGCGATTCTGTAAGCATGTTTTTCATACACTTGGGCACATGTATATGGGTCATAAGACCAATAGTCAAATTGTCTCGCCCTTGCTATGTACCAGGAACGTTCAGAGCGTGCATATATTCTCATTTAATCTTCTCGATGACCATTTTAACACAAGGAGACTGTGGTACACAGAGGTTGCCTAGCCTGCTCAGGGTCACAGAGCTAATCAGTGGCAGAGCCGGGATTTGAACCCATGAAGTCTGGCTCCAAGGCAACCACCTTCCCGGGCATACATCTGTGGATGTGTCGTACAGCCTGGAGCCCCTCACCTCCATGGAGAAGCGGCGCTGGTTCTGCCGCCGGTACTGCGTGCCAGGGGACAGCTGCCCGGGGTCCTCCCCTCTGTCTGCGGGGGAGAAGGTGCTGGACTCTGGCTGGGGGTCTCTGCCCAGAGGACGGAGCTGCAGGCCTGAGAGGGAGAGACATCAGCCACCCTCCCTGCCTCTGCCCCGGCATGGGGGTGGGGAGGAGACTTCACTCTGCCCTTCCCCGGTGCGTCAGGGAGGGTGGGGAGGGGCGGGGGAGGGGCCCCAGACCCCTCACCCTCATTGTGCCGGCTGTGGAGCTGGTTGAACTGCTCTGTGAACTCGACCAAGGACTCCTCGATGGTCTCGGTGCGGGGCACGGACAGGGAGAAGCGGCGCTTGAAGTTCTTCATTTTGCTCACGATCAGCAGGCAGCAGGCCGCAGGGTCCTGGGACAGAAGTGAGGACAGCCGGTGAGAACACGGCAATGGGTCCGGTCGACACCAGCTTCCCATCAAGCTCTGTCGCCCTGCACTCAGGGGCCAGGGTTGCAGCTTCCTAACCCTCTTCCTCCTTGGGAATCTCATTCCCCCAGGACTCCCTGTCCCTGGGGGAGATATTCACAGGGGATATTAAGAAGCACAGCAAAGTACTGCTCATAACAGCAGCTGGATGTGCCAATAGGATCCTGAAGGCCTCCCCAGGGCCACATGGTAACCTTCCAGCTGCCGGAGGTCTAGAGAGTTCTGGAAGGAGGCCAGGGGTGGCAGGGAAGACACCAGGACCGGGTGGCCCTAGGGCCAGCAGCTCTTTACCAGCTTGCACGGAAGAGGCTGAATATGTCAACAGGCAGCAAGCCTTACTGATGGATGCCCATAAGCTGAACATAACTTAGCCTACACCCTTGTAACGCAGTCTGGTCCCAACCCCATTTCATCCTAATATTGACACCTGGGAGTCCCTCTCTGGCTTGTCCTGGGTCCCCAGGAGACAGGAAGAGGGAGGAAAGGGACAAGGGAGAGGATGTGTGCATCTGAGCTGGCCCAGCCCCATCCCTCCTGCTGAAATATGGGAGGTCGGGAGCAGTTGAATGTCTCAAGGGAAAGACAGAAATTTACCGGAAACAGACAGGGCCCCCAGGGAGGAGGGGCTGAACACTGCTGGCCCCTCCCACACCAGAACCCCAGCAGGCAGGGTGTCTACTGCAGAGAGGGGTGGGCCCTCCCCACCGAGAAGGGGTTCCCTCCCTGCGGCTCCTCTTGCCCCGAGTGAGGGGACACGGCTGGCCTTCCAATGAGATTTGTGCAACTGCTTCTCCCCCTAGACCCTCCCTTCCCTGTTCCGCCCTGAAAACTCAGAGTGGGGCTGTCACCCTTTCCCTTCCCTTTCCCCCCCTCCCCTCCCCTCCCCTCCGTGGTTTCATAAGCTCCCAGTGTGGCCACCCCCTCATTTCTACTCTGCCTCCTTCTCCCTCAGCTACAGTGGGGCTGGGATCAAGAGGCCTCACAAGGGCCCCCACCCACGCCTGCCGTGAAGCCATCAGGGCTAGCCCTGTGATGGGAGGGGGCCCACCCTGCACCCTCTCCCAGCTTTTACCCATGCACCAAGCATAGCCCATTTCCAGAGGATGCTATCAGCACTGTCACTGGCCAGTAACCAGTTGCCAAGGCGACCAGGCCCCTCCTGAATCCTGGTTTAAGGGATTATGGGTCAGTAGCATGTTTACTTTGCTTAAGGATCACATCCTTCTGTACTCAGCCAGCCTGGAAAGGGTCCTTTCCCTGGCTACCCCCAAATGCAGCTAAGTTGTGGCCCTCCAGCTCCTCCGAGCCCAGAGACTGGGTATGGCCAGGCACTCCTTCCTCAGGCTGGCCCCTCTCAGAGTACAGGCGTTGGGTCTGCACTGCCAGCCGAGCCTGTCTCTGTCAGTGGGCCGTGAAGTCTCACTCCGTTCGGCTCAAGAAATGAAGTGCCAAGCATTACACTAGGCACTGGGGTTAGTGGTGAGTAAAGCCTGGTCCCTCTTCTCAAGGAACCTGGGGGCTGTGAGGCCTCCTTTGATGAGAAGGTAGCTGAAAGGTCTTCTTCTTCCAGCTTCCTTGCAAAGCCCACCAGCCTGGAACTTTCTTACTTCTCCATCTCCAAGCTCATTCCTGCCAGCCAACCTCAGCCACTCGTCCTGGCTCTGCGATGTCCGGGCCTGTCGTCTGCAGGATTCTCATGGACAGGAAGCTCCCAGAGGCTGCCACCCACCTCACTCTTGTGTGCAGCCAGCCGGGGATGGGGGGGCATAAGGGGGGCTTCATGATGGTGGCAGCGTGTAGGCTCCAGTGACAAGAGGACCTGGACACGCCCTGCCTGCTGACTCATATTTCCCACACGACAGGAGAGTGGAGATGTCCCCGTTGTACAGATGAACTGTTTACAAGCTGGCTGAACGTGAGCATCAGCAGGGAGTACTGGGAAACATTCAGATTCCTGGGCTTCGCTCTCAGATTCTGGAACTGAGGCTCTGAGGATGGTGCCTGGGAAAATGCATTTTTAGAAATCATCCCCCATCCCACAAGTGGCAGGGGGTGGCCAAAACCAAACACACAAATGAAAAAAAAAACCCACGCCCAATCATCTGAACACTAGAGCCATGGCTGGGAAGCATCTGAGGTCTAGGTAAGGGATGGTAATCTGCCCAGGTTTCCAGGTTGCACTCATGTGCTGAGATGAGGAATCCTCGAAGCTGCGGAGGCACGGGAAGGTGGAGGAGCGCTGAGTGGAGCAGAAGACCCACCAGAAGGGGAGAAAATGTGTGCCCTGCACAAACCGATACCCCAAGCTCAGTCATGCTCATCCTAGGGGGTGGGGCGACTGGGCACTTGGCTCCCTGAGGTCTGGGCTCTGCCAAGAGGGGCCAGTCACGCCCTCTTCTAAAAACAGGCCTCCCCATAAAGCCATCCTACAGTCTGGGACTTATGGGATGGCACATAGGGTTTGTGGCTCAGGAATCCACCAGTAGCGGCCATATATCTCACGCCCTTGCATTTGCCTGTAGAGGAGGGAGAGGGGAGCTCATCAAAAGCCTCTGGGAGGGAGGCCCCCAATCTCTACAAGACAAAGGAGAAGCAGCCTGAAGTGCACCTGCCCTCCTTGTTAGCAGCAAGGAGACACCAGTGGGACCAGCAAGCATGTGGACGGTGAAACTGGGGACGGCTCACTTGAGCGGGAATGGGGGACCAAGCAACGCGGACGATGGGAACCAGCTGCTCTGCACCCGGCCTGAGAAGAGACCGAGAGGAAGTGGCTGTCACTGTAGCAGGAGCGATGGCGGTCAGATGTAGGGATGGACTTCCTGGTGGTGGCAGGGGAGCAGGCAGCAAGGGTGGTGACCACGCAGAGAGTGGACGCTGCTCTCGGATGGGGACAATTGGGGCCTTGAACCCGGCAGGGTCTGGGTGTGCCAGGGCAGGCTGGGCAGTGAATGGTCTGTTGTTCCCTACCTCAGGACACAAGATGCCTCTGTGACTTCTTTCTTGGGAGAGTCAGTTCCTCAGATTTGAGGGCCAGGGGGGAAGGGCGACAGGAAAAAGGCCTGTTACCTTCGTGCGGTCTGCCCCTCACCCCCATCTGGGGACAGAAGGGCTCAGTGTGACCCGGCCTGAAGCCAGCCCAGGGCTGGGCACAGTGTGGCCTTTGTCCCCAGGGCCAGGGAGCCATCTGGGGCTGTCCCCGTGCAACTGGTGTCAGGGGAAGAGGGAGACGGGCGTCCAAGGACGCTGGCCTGGCCCGGTGGGATGGGGGGATGCTGAAGGAGAAGGCCCCCTCGGGAGCTGCAGGCGTGGGCAGGCAGACCCCCAACCAGGCCTTCCCTCCTGCCCAGGTGAGTCCCTAGAGTTCTCGGCCTACCTCCCATCACCTCCTCCTGGGCACACACCAGCCAGCCCAGCAATTCCTGCTGGTGCCAGAGAAGCAGGTAGCTCAGGAGGAAGGAGGAGCCAGACCGAGAGGAAACTGACACTTGCCCCGAGGCCACCGTGTGCCCCGCAAGAAAGGGCTGGACTCCTGGAGTGTTAGCAGGAACGGGCACTCACAGAGCCACCATTCTAACCCTCCCTGGCTCGCCCGTGGAGGACAACACGGCTCCCAGAGGGGAACTGACTTGCTCAGAATCATGCAGCAATTTCCTGACTGTTGCCAAGTACACAGACTCAAGTGACCACATTGCTCCTCTCTTCTCCTAACTGGAACTCTCCCACCCTGCCCCTCCCTGCGGCCTAAGCTCTAAGTGCGGTTTTCTACCTTCCAGGTCTCCTCCACCGCCATCCTGAATTAAAGTCAGACAACCCCAGCTTCCAATCCCGTGCCACCACTAGCAGGCTGATGACGGAGATACAGTGACACCATCGCTCGTAGCTTTTCATTCAACAATTCTTTATTGAACATCTACTATGTGTCAGGCACTGTTGTTGACCCTGAGAATCCACTTGTGAACAAAACAGACATTAATCCTGCCCTCATTAATCCTGACACTCTAAAAGGGGTGGGGAGGGGCAACAAAGAAAATAAGTAAATAAAATATATGGTATGTTAGATAGTGACAAGCGCAACAGAGAAAAATAAAACAGGAAAGAGGGATGGGGTGTGAGAGGTGGGATGTTGCAGTTTTAAACAGGGTGTTCAGGAAGTCTTCCCTGAGAAGGTGACATCTTCTGGGAAATATTCTGAGTAGGCACCGGGGAGGGAGCTAGTCATACAGAATCTGGCGGAAGCATGTCAGCAAGGGAACGGTAGGTGCAAAGGTCCTGAGGCAGAAGTGAGTTTGGTACGGTCTGGGAACAGCAGTGTGGCTAGAGAAGAGAGCTGATCACGTTGGGGCCCCTCGGGATTTGGGAGGCTTTGCGGGGTTGAGTGATTTGATCCCATTTAGGTTTTAATTGGCTCCCTCTGGCTGCAGCAGGGAGCTCGGTCAGGAGGTGATGGCTGGGGGAAGCGTAGAGCAGTGGAGGTGGGGAGAAGTGGCTGGATTCTGGGTATATTTTGAAAGTGGAGCCAGAGGGATTTGCGGACAGATTGTATATGGCGTGTGAGAAAGGAGTCAAGCAGGACTCTGAAGGGTTTGGCCTGAGCAACTGGGAGGATGGGTGGCCATAGTGGGGATGAGGGATGCTAGGACTGGAGGTCTGGGTGGGGTTTTAGGCACGTGTTTCACGTCCAGTGGATGTCTGAGTGGGGATGCTGAGCGAGCTGACACAAGGAAGACACCCAGAAAACGTTAGCTCTCTTTTCTCTCTTTCTTTTTCTCTCGACTTCCTGCACAGATGTAAAAATGTACCAGAAAAGAGGCCCATATAAAGCGCATCAGACACATCCCTCACAGACATTCTTAGAGCCCATAAGGCACGTTGAAGTCTTGGGATGGAAGAGGACCAGGGAACAGGGAACATGGTTGGCAATCGGCAGGCCTGAGCCACCAGATGGAGATGGAAAGGCCAGGCAGGAGGGGTCCCCCCAATTATTGACGCAACTCGGCAGGGCCACGCCGGGCAGGGGACCTGGGCCTCCTAGCTGACTGCTCTTATCCACGGGGCAGGCCAGGCTGGCCCACGGGCCCACCATCCAGGTAGTGCAGAGGTGGCCTGCCGCTCCCCACCCCCTGGACGACCTCTGCCAGGCCCCAGAACTAACACCTGCCTCTAGGCTGGGACACCTGGGCGACCCAGACCGGGAGACCATGGAGGCAGAAAAGGAGATCGACAAGAGCATCCAGGGGAGCTGGGCCACAGCCTCCCTCTCACAGAAGTTTGGCTGCAGACTGGTGCAGAGGGAGGAGGGCAGCTTCACTTCCTAACCTCCAGGGAGCCAGGCTCTGAGATTCCTCAGGGAACCTTTATGAGAAGCCCCTTTGCCTTCCTCCTGAATAAAGTCCCACTCACAATAAAGCCTGCAACCCATGGTCCTTCAAGACCTGCCCCCCCGTTCCTCTCGGGCTCTGTTCTCCCCACTCCCCAACACAGCATGCAGTTCAGGTCCTGGGTCTTCAGAAGCTTCCCAGAGCCCCTAGGACCGCAGGGTGCCCATCTGACGGGTACACTCCATGCAAGTGCATCATCCACGAGATCACAGTGAGGACTTCCCTCGTGCCTCCCTCATCAGGGGTGCTTTGATTCCAGTGCCTAATGCTGGCCACATACAGCGGGCCTGGCTGGCTGTTTCACCAGCACATGGAGCACCTGCTGCATTCCAGGCACATGTCAGATACTTTTCCAAGTCCCTCTTTTGGCTTTGTTTCCTTTTCTTTTAGTGCTCAGTCTCTGTGAGTTCAGGGACAGGGGAGGAAGGACGTAACTTCCAGCTGCCCACTTTCTGAAGCCCAGAGGGTCTGACCCTTGGTCCCAAAGGCTGACCACCAGCTAGGATCCTTATGACATTCTCGGCTGCCCATTTCCTGCCCCCACCTCAGCCACTCAGCCACTCTGGGCCTTTGGGCGGGTTTCAAAACAACTAGAGGCCACAGCTGACCAAGTCTGCAGACGTCATGAGCTGAGACTTCAGAGCCACTCCCTCCTTGCAGTAGAAGTGTGCCTGCAGGGAGCCGGCAGATACCATCTCTTCCTTCATCTTCTAGCTGACCCTGCTTTGCACAGCTTGAGGCTTTAGCTTCCCTAGTTTGTGACAAACCTCAGGAGAAGCCAGTCACCGCATGACTGGCTGGAGCTGAGAGGCAGTGGGAGAAGCAGAAGCAGAAGCAGAAGCAGAAGCCCTGGAGCCCTCATCACTCACCTCATTCCGCGAGCTCTTGCCTGGATGAGAGAGGCTGTCAGCCTGGGGCCTTCTGAGTGGTCAGAATCAAGGGGACAGACAGGCCTGTGGTCACTCTGCCAGCGAACAGATGCTCTGGACACAGGGACAGAGCTCAGGGAAGATTCTCACAGCCCCTGTTGGAGCGCAGGAAGCAGGCGGGGAAGGCCTTCCAGGAGCAGGCAGGACTAACCTGCGAGAAGCCGGTCAGGAGGCGAAGCGTCTGGGGCTCAGGGTGGCCCCTGCCCTGGACAAATGCACCACTAGCCTCCACGGCGTCCTACCTGATGCAAAAGTCCCGCAGTGAGGGCCACGTGCTGCCCAGCCCTGCTCTCCAAAATCCTCTTCATTTTGGAGTCATGGAAGAAGTCCCAGCTCTCCCACCTACTAGCACTATGACCTGGGAAGGCACCGATGCCTCAGTTTCCTTTTCTGCTAAATGGGGATAATGCCTAACCTCCTATCCAATTGCCACTGGCTGCGAGACCTAACTTTCTCCGTTGCTTTCTGATGATGTCACTTCCCTATTTTAAATCCTTCAATATTAACACCACCCTCAGGAAAAAGTCCAAACTCCAGTGGCCAGAAGACTAGGCCTCCTGTGTTTTGACCCCTGTCTCCTCCTTGTCTCAGCTCTCACCCCTCCCTGGGGGGTCCAGCTTTATGAAATGTACTTGGCGTTCTCAGGGTAAACCACACTCACGGCCCACATGAACCTTCACTTGGCCTGGGATGCCCTTCCTCGTTTCTCCCTAGGTAAAAACCGCTGCCAAGCTCAACTCAAGTGTTGCTTCCCCTGGGAAGCTGCACGTGGCCACCCGTCCTCCCTCAAGGTAAAATGAGATGCTTCCAGAGCAGCCTGTGCACATTCGTAACTAGATGGTGATGTCTTCATGGCAAGAGCATGGTCTCAGGCAGCTCTGCTTCCCCAGCGCCTCACGGTGGAAGGAACCCACCAGGTGCTCAGCCAGTGTTTGTGGAATGAATGAACACACGGCTGAATTAGACCGCAGCCAGTGCACCATAATGACTCGTTCAAGCCTCTTTCCTCTATAGACATTTAAACATTAGGGCCATCGAAGACAAAGACCTTTTGGCACCTTGAACCTCCAGAACACTGTCTGTCTGTGTGCAGCCCCTTTCACTCTCAGGCAGGCCAGGGACCTGTTTCTACGTCTATCTTCTCCTTGTCAGGCCAGCCCCACTCTCAGCAGGTGGGACTTGAGCCCACGGGGATGGCCTGGTCCTGCCCTCTTTCTGGGCACACTAGAGCAAGCCCGGGGGTCCGTCAACCAGCCCTGGACTCTCTGGGACATCTTCCCTCCTCGCTTCTCCTGGCTCTCAGTGGGAACTGGAACCCAGGGACCTGCGGGCCCGGGACAAGGGGAAAGTCAGAAAAGTGTTCCCATCTTCAAGGCTCCTGTCAGGCATGACCTCTTCCTGGACGCCTTCTACGATGCCCCTCGTGTCCTCTCTAGCCTGAAACCCTGCTGGCCCAGCCAGGTGGGGGCCCCTCATCTGTGCTCCCACGGCATTCTGGACGTCCCCAAGTAGCACCCTTCGCTCCCTGTACTGTAGCTGCTTGTCTGTTTCCCTAGTTTGCCTGCGGGCTTGTTAAGGGCAAAAACTGGGTCTGACTCATCATCAACACCCCCATGTGCCTGACATGGGGCCTGGCACCAAGCAAACCCTCAAATGATCAGTGAGCAAATCTATAAAAGCTGAAAATTCCTGGTTCTGGGAGCTGTTTGGAGGTAAGAGGGCTGCCAGGAGACTGTCAGTTGCCCACTGGACTCCAAGCCTCATCTGTAACCTAGCCCTCCTTCTCCAGCCAACTCTTCCCCATGGTAGTGGGGGGAGTGTGGGCTGGGGCAGAGGGGGCAGCTTCCTGCCCAGCAGCAACTCCCCCAGCGAGGTCTGTGGAGGCCTCAGGGTTGGCAGGTGCCACAGCACAGTGAGGGATGGACAGGGGGTGTAAACGATCCTCAAGAGAGGTACCAACTGAACATGCACCGAGTTGGGGCCTCCAGGGCTTGTGGAGAGGGGCTTGGCAGACCTTGGGGCCCTCCTCATGGGCTCCCAGCCCCTAGGGGCAGATTTCCATGGCCTCACAGGTCAGGTGCACTACCCAGGCTCAGACCTTGGCCTCGACCCCTACAGATGACCCCTCCTGACCCCCCTGCCCCATTGGTGTGGGCCCCACATCAGCCCCGCTGATACTCTGTTCTTTTTGGCTTCCTAAGGCTCAAGGAATGAAGCCACATATATCATCTTCTGGTATTTTCTTTTTAGCCTTTTCTGGAGACCCAGCTAAGGCTGGCCTGTAATCTCTGTGGAGGCTCTGGATTTCTAAGTGATATGATGGGACAAGGTGCCCTTCTGTCAGCTCTGGTCCTGACCGTGCGTAACATCCCAGACCAGAGGCTGGAGCAAGGAGCCAGCGCAGGCAAGATCTCTGTCTCCCATGTCTGCTTCCAGACCAGGCCTGCCTCACCTCTCAGACAGAGAAGACCCTTTTCCACTCCTCTTAGCAGCATCCATTAAAGACCCTCAAGGAAGGTCCCTCACCTACTACACAGTGTTTTTAAAATTCCAGAGTCTGGAACCTCTTCTTAGGTCTTTCTTCCTAAATCCCAATGGAAACAGCTCACAACTGTTTCCTCTCTGTTTGCTGATGCCCACCATCCTCTATACAATCAGTAGGAGGAGAAATAAAGAGCGTCCAGGTCACCTCTCCTTCAGCCTTCCCTTGTGCAGATTGAAGAACCTGTCGTGGGATCTTTGTAAACATCTCTTTGGTTTTCTCGCCATGCCCAACTTTAGCAACGGAACGGCAGGGGCCTTCAAGCTCTGGCATCCCGGGGGACTGCTCAGTCACGTGAGCAGGGAGGGCGGGAGGGGAGGGTTTCCCAGCACCTCCAGACCACAATTCTATTTATACTGCACTCCCAGGCCTCCACCGCCACCAGTTTGGCCCAACAACGCCAGGCCCACATTCTGAAGGACCCTGGCCAACATTCTCCATCCTTTAGGGCAAGCGGGCTTCCTCACACTCAGCATGGCCGCCCTCTCACCAGGCTGGGTCCAGGCGGCCGCCTCGGCCTGGACCACCTCCCTGCTCCTCTCTGTCTCCAAGGCCCCCTCTGGGATGCCTCTGAACATCCTGCAGTTGTTCACCTGTTCTTTAAACGTCCCATCAGCGGCACCCGCCGCCCAGAGCTCAGGGGTGGCGCTGGTTTCTCCTAGACCCTCTCTCACTTCACAAGTATCCACTCAGCACCAGGCACTGTCCCAGGCTCTTGGCTTGTCTTTCCCTTCCCGAGCCTTCTGGTTCTCCTGCTTCTTTCTCCCTCCCTTGTCTGGTGGACTTACTTCCTCTACCTGTCCCTGAATGTCGGTGTTCCTGAGAGTTCCCTCTTTGGCCCTTTGTTCCTCCCCATCTACACTCATCCTGGTGACCTCATGCTCTCCTGCGGTGGAAACCACCACCCATGTGCTGATGACTCCCAGATCCACAGCTCTGGCCCCACCAAGCCCCTGAGCCTCACACACACAGGCCCAACTGCCTGCTGGGTATTTCGGTCTAGATCTTCCCCTAGGGTCTGAGATCCTAGAATTACCCCACTGGGCCTAGGACAGTCCCCGAGACAGCAAATAGTTTGAGATGTGTATTTAAATGAAAAGGGCATTTGTGTACCACTTGTAAAAGCTGTATGTGTGCTAGATATACATGTGTCATACATGTACACTATATAAATATATGTAAATACACTGTATATAATCCAGAAGGATATAAATATATATATATGTGTGTGTGTGTGTATACATACCCCCCCCACATACACACATATATATATTCCAGAAGGATCTAAGTTAAAATGCTAACAGTAGTTATATAACAGGGTGGCAGAATTATGGGTTATTTTAATACCTTCTTTTTGCTTATTTGCATCTTCTAATATTTCCATAATGAACATTCACTGCTAATGTTAAAAGAAGAAGTAACGGGGCTTCCCTGGTGGCGCAGTGGTTGTGAGTCCGCCTGCCCGATGCAGGGGACGCGGGTTCGTGCCCTGCTCCGGGAGGATCCCACATGCCGCGGAGTGGCTGGGCCCGTGAGCCATGGCCGGTGAGCCTGCGCGTCCGGAGCCTGTGCTCCACAATGGGAGAGGCCACAGCAGTGAGAGGCCCGCATACCACAAAAAAAAAAAAAAAAAGAAGAAGAAGAAGTAACGCTTCTTTTTAAATGAAAAAAAGTATTTTTAGGTAGATTCCAGAACTATTTAGTGCAAACATTGGGAGAACTATGGTTTTCTTGAGCAGGGTCGGCAAACTTTTCTGTAAAAGGCCAGACTGTCAGTATTTTAGGCTTTGTGGCCATATGGTCTCTGCCATTACACAGCTCTATCCCCATAAAGGACCCACAGACAAGATGTACATGAATGTGTGGCTGTGTTCCAGTAAACCTTCACTGTGGACACGAAACTTCGCATTTTATGTAATTTTCAAGTGTCACAAAATATTACTTTCAACTTTTGAATTTTTCCCAACTACTTAAAACTATAAAAATCATTCTTAGCTCACGGGTCGAGTAATATAGGCTGGATTTGGCCAAGAGCCATGGTTCGCCAAGCTTTGCCCTTGGGCATCAGTGCCTGGATGGCGTTTGAATCCGGCACCCACTCCTTTGGGAAGTACTTATTTTCCTCTTATCTGACAAGGAGGAGGTCTTCCAGGCCTTTCTCATCCACTGAAGCTGTGGCAAGGACCAGCTGCCCTGGCCTCAGCTGGGGGAAGGCCCTGTGCTGCAAAGTTTGGGGGATCAGAGGCAGAGTCCCTCCCGGGGTCTCCGAGCACAGCTCACCTTGCCAGCAGGATTGGCAAAAGCTGGAACCACAAACCAGCCATCCTGGACGGAGCTCTAGAAATCCCCTAGTCTGTGTCCTTGTTTTTCGGGTGAAGAACGGAAGACTCAGAAAGGGGAGCGAGCTGCCCAAGGCCACTGGGTTGATGGGGCAGAGCTGAGACTAGAACTGAGGGCTCGTGACTTTGAGTTCCATGCCCTTTCTGCTCACCCAGGGTTGGAAAGGATGGCAAGGACCTGGCCGGAGACGGCATTCTCCGCACCGGGCACCATTATCAGGGAAATCAGCAGCCCACTGGAGGGCTGCCTTGCACAGGGAAGGAGCCAGGCAGGTCTGGCGTCAGCCCACAATGTGGCACCCGGCCCAGCCGTGGCAAGGGGTGCTGCCAGCTGGGCTCCGTGCCAGTAACAGGGAGGGGCTCAGGGCCCCCTTTCCTGGCCTCAGCCTAAGGCCTGCTAGCAGAGGGGGTCTAGAGACCCAGCACCGCTGATGTCATGAGTGTGATGCCCTCCAGTGCAGGACCTACCACCTACCTGCTTCCAGGCACTGGATCCTGCCAGGATGTGGGGAAGGACAGCCACGTCCCCTCCTGGGCCTGGTCACCCAGCAAGAATCTCCTTTGCTGGGTGGCTAGGGCCAGAGGAGAGAAGGAGCCCCAGTTCCTGAGGGGATCCCCAAAGGCAGGAAAGGGGAGGCTCCTTTAGGGAAGCAAGGTGTGAGGACAAAAATCATTCTGGAACTTTGCCAGAGCTTCCCACAATAATGATAAAATGGAGAGGACGCTCAGGGTAAGGGAGGGTAGAAATGCTTTAAGAACAGAGTTTCCTGCCCAACTGAGGGCCTGAGCCCTGGTTTCTACAGGGATGAAGGAGAGGCCAGGGTCCTGAGAACTGCCAAATGTGGCCACTAAATCCATCTGCCACCACCCTGGATAATGACACCAGGCAGGGCAAAATTCAAGGAATATTGTGGACATTATCTCATTGGAATTCTCACAACCACATGAGGTAATACTATTACTCTTTCCATTTTCTAAATGAGGAAACTGAAACTCGGGTGAGCAAGTTCCTTCACCTAAGGCAACCACTTACTGAGCGACAGCGGCAGGATTTGCACTGACCCTGGAGTCCATACACTGCCCCCACCCACGGTGAGCAGGTGACACACACTCCACACACAAAAATGATGAATGAGGGGCTTCCCTGGTGGCGCCAGGGTGGTTGAGAGTCCGCCTGCCGATGCAGGAGACACGGGTTCGTGCCCCGGTCCTGGAAGATCCCACATGCCGCAGAGGGGCTGGGCCCGTGAGCCATGGCCGCTGAGCCTGCGCGTCCGGAGCCTGTGCTCCGCAACGGGAGAGGCCACAGCAGTGAGAGGCCCGCGTACCGCAAAAAAAAAAAAAATTGATGAACGCACCAGCTGGCCATTGTCGGGTCATGCTGTCTACACTGACCCCTCTATTTCCAGGGAAGACTTTATTTAATGTTTGAAGGGTGGGGTGGGAGCACAGGGTAAAACCATTATCCAGAGTTCCAAGAAAGAGGGTCTCACCACTGTCCCTTCAAAAGTTTGGGCCAATGTCTCCAAGACCAGGGTGTCCTGTCTCACCAGGGTAATTCATGCCATCGGGAAGCCTCAAGACCCTTTTCAGTTCAAAGGCAATTCTCACACCCGCCTCCTCATTGCTCCTCCTCCGCAGACAGAACCGTGGAGATTTCAGGAACAGATGCACTCTCCTTCAGACAGGAGGTCTGGCTGAGATGCGCCTACAGCTTTCCCTCTTCCTGATCTGCTGCTGCGCCACTGGCCAGCTCCTGCCAGGCCCAGCCACTGGCTCTGTCATGCTCCTGGGTCCCAGACCCTCTGCCTGAGCTGCCAGGAGTCCAGCCTCAGAGCTGGGTTCCGTGTGTGCGCACACATGCGCTGTGGGGACCAGGACAAGACCTCGGTTTGCTCCCACCCCCTGGAGATGGGAAAATGCCTACTCAGCAGCTAATGCCAGGAGGGCGAAGGGTCCAGGGTGGACGGGGGAAGAGAAATGTGACTCACACCCAGCAGGGTGAAGCTAATCGGGTGAGTCTGGATCCAGGCCAGCCACTCCCTCCTGGACAACAGAGCAGAACAGGGACTGCAATTAATTAAGTACTGGGGGAGGGTCTTCTTACCCCAGGGAAAGGAGACCCTGCCAGAGGCCCTCAGAGAAGGGAGCTGTTGGGTTTCCAGGTCCCACCTCACTCATCCTAGAAACTGGGATAGAGGGTAAGGTACAGTCCCACGGCACAGACTCCTGGTCCTCTCCTGGCAGGTTCTCATCCAATTGGTATCTCACCCCACCCGCCATTCTCTTACACAGAGCCCTCCTCCCCAACCTGGAGGAACAGGAAAGATACTCTCTAAGGGCCCGGCCTGATGGGATCAGGAAAGCCTGCCTCCGTCTCTACTAAAGCCAGGTACAGTGTGATAACTAGGAATTCCCTTCCAAATAACAAATACAGCTGCCGGTTATTTAGCATTTGCCGTGTGCCAATGCATTACTTCATTTAGTTCATGCAACAAACCTCCTTATTGTGATCCCCATTTCACAGATGAGGAAACTGAGGCTGGGAGAAGCTCAAGAGTTTGCTGGGGAGAGAGAAGTCACACAGCTGGTATTGATACTTGCAGGAGCTGGGCTGGTCCTCTCCTTTAGGCCTCAAACTCAGGGAAGGAAAGAAGAAATCCACGGAGGGATGGATGGAGATGCTGGACAAAAGTCCAAAACAGGGTGACCCCAGAAAGTAGAGGCACAGCTGGAGTAGGAGCTGGGAGAAGCCAAGCGAGGCTCTGCCCTATAGTATGGGGCTTGTTTGCCTGGGCACAGGAAGGCCAGCTTGGCAGAGGACAGTCTGGGTCTGTCGAGAAAACAAATGCAGCCATAAAGGCAGCTTCATCTCCTCAAGGCCCGATGGGAAGGCTTCCAAGGCAGGCAGCTCGATCAGTCCCATGAGATCTTAGACCAAAAACCTACTTGTTCCTCAGACCAGGTACCCTCTCTCCTGCAATCCATGGAGAAGCTTGGCTCTGCCTGACACAGGATACGGGGGAGCCTCCTTACTCACAGCACCAGCCCCATCCTTCCTTCTCCAAGGACTGCTATAGAGTCAGACAACTCCAGAGTAGGCTGGCATCTCCCTTGATGGGGCAGGAACTAAGAGCCAGGGGGCTTGAGGTCAGATGAAATGGGCTGGATCCCACCTTTGTGGATTTTGGGAAGGTTGGTATCTCAGAGTCCTTGTTTCCTCACCATAAAATGAAGATAATAATACCTACTTCATAAAGCTGTGTGGCACCCAATCAATAATAAATGCCCAGTCAAAAATAAAATCAAAAAATGGTAGCCACTGAGGCATTCAGAAATCGGATGCAACTTACTGAAGTCTACTCTGGCTCTGGAAACCCCAGTAAGTCTGGGGAAGAATGAAGGCTCCTGGTGGGGCGTGGGCAGCCAGCGGGGAGAGTCCCAGTGGGCAATGAGGTTGCAGGGCTCGGGGGAGGTCAGCCTCACAGGCTCATCAGCTGCACAGGAGGTTGACTGGGGCAGGGTAACCCGAGACAGTAGCTCTGCTGTAGCAAGGTGACCCTCTCTCCAGAACACCTTCAAGATGCAGACCCAAAGCCAGGAGCCAGTGTTGCCTGGGACCATCTTCGCCTTCCCCCAGCCCTAAGCAAGGTGGTCCCAGCCCCCTGGCCAAGGCAGAGGAAAGGTAGGGGATCTCTGAGGACATTTCTGTCAGCCAGACATTCCAGGCATCCTCGTCCTCGAGGATTCTATTCCCTCAGTCCAGTGTCCGGGAATGTGCTGTGTGCCCATGCCCAGTGGAAAACGTCACACGAACATGCCAAATCTCACAGGGCGCTGACACAGGAGGGGCAGGCTGGTGGTGTCAGTGAGTCACAGGGCCCAGGACACAGTTGGGGAACTGCTGAGGGCTGGGCTGGGGGTGGGGCTGAGGTTCTGGGAAGCTGACCCCCACTCCTCACAGCCCCAACTCTCCCACCCTTGCTGTCGGGAAGGGGCTCAGACAGAATGAGAAAGAGGTCACTGGTGCCTAGCAGGGCGTTGACCCCAAGCACAGAAAATCAGTTACTGTCTCAACAACCGGACTCCCACCACAAAGCCTGCAGACAGCTCCAGAAACCCCCCGCCCCTAACAGGGAGAGAACAGAGGCCTCCAGCGAGGCGGACCTCAGATTTCTGATTCCTGACCATCTCCCCCGAGACAGAAGAATCCTCAAGCCACATCTCCCAACAGGCCACCCACCCTTTCCCACCGCTGCGTTAACCCTTTGCCCGCTGCTGCTGGGTGGGGAGGTGGTACTGCCCCTTTGGGCTCCCGGGTGGGCAGGGAGAGAAGAGGCACAGTAAACCCCAGAGGCCCCCACTCGGCCCCCCACACACCCCTCAGCGCTGGAACCTGCAGGGCTTCACGTGTCCTGTCCTTCCACCTTCACCCCAGGGCCCTGGCCTCCCACCCAGCCACAGCCTGCCTCTCTGGAAAGTTCACCGGAGCCCAGAAAGGCCTTCAAGGCGGGATGTGGTCCCACACTGGCGGATTCTCCCGTTACCGGAGACTCCTGACGCTTGCCCTTCCCATAAAGAAGGGAACTGAGAAAGCGCCTGGTTCCCGATGGGGTGGAAAACTTTGCTTCCTAGGAGCCCGGGGGCCAAAGTGAGTACCGGTGGAGACTCCCGGGAGTGGGGGGGTGGGGGGGGGCGGAGGATCTGAGAAGGCAAAACAGTCCTCCCTCCTAAGCACCTGGAACCTGGGACTGACCTTTGCAGGGCATCGCCCACCCCCCAACACTCTTGTCCACTCGCCTCGTGATCTCGGACCTCTCCGTGTCGCTCCGGTATTTCCCTCCAACCTCTCTCCCCAGGGCAAAAGCAGAACGGCGCCTTTAAGAGCCGCTCCGCTTACCTTTGCTTCGTTCACCCGGCGCCGCGGTGCCCCCTCCTCCGACCTCCCCTTCCTCCCCCGGCACGCCGCCCGCCCAGCCGGCCGGACACAGCGCGCCGCCCGCGGGACTCACCGCGCGTGTCCTGGGGTCCGCGGCGCGCCAGCTCCAGCCCGCGACGGCCGGGGTGCGGCGGGTCTGGGCGTCGTGCCCTGCGCCCTGCTGGGGTCCCTGCCCGGGCTCGGGGCGGCTTCCCCAGCTCCGGAAAGGTGAGCGGCTCCCCAGAGAAGCTGCAACCTGAGCTAGAAGAGGAGGAGGAGGAGGAGGGAGAAGGGGAGGGGAAGGGAAGGGGTGGAGGAAGGTGGGGAAGAGGAGGGAGGGGGAGGAGGAAGAGGAAGGGAAGAGCCCGGCCCCCGCCAGAGTTTTTCACACGTACAAGTTGACTCCTCCCCCGTCCCTCCCGCCCTGCCCACTGCCGCTGCCAATCCCCAGGGCTCCCTCTGCCCGGGTGCCCACCCCTTTCTCCCACTCTGGGAACCAGGGTCCAAGTGCCTCTTCCGGTTTCGTTCCTAGGCCTGGCTTCTACCAGCCCTGTGGGACTGGCCCTGAGAGCCTACACTAGGGGATGAGGCCCTCCGGACTCACCCAGGACTGGGGCCAGGGCACGGGGTGATTTGCTGAGTGTCCACCCCTAGGTGTAGCCCTTCCAACCTTCTGAGTCTGAACCTGGATCCCAGCACCTGGCACCGCAGGAGCTAATGTGCATGGCCAGGTCCTGCTGGTCATTTTCGTTCTTAGAGTTCTTGACAACAGTATTCCTGGCAGGGCTGTCCCTCTGTCTTACCTTTAGGTAAGTAAAGGTAATCATCACTCCCACTTCCTCCCCTGATGAGAAATGCAGTTTGTCCTTTTGGAATTAAACCCCGCAGGCCAACTGAGAATCATCTAAGAAGCCTTACAGAATAGCTAGTTCTAGTCCAGCTTTCATTTTAGAGAAGGAGAAACTGAGACCCAGAAAGGATATTGGATTGGCCCAAAGTCCCACAAGGTTAGTGGCAAGCCATGATTAGGATCCAGGCCAGTGGCCTCTCCTCCTCTCCCTCCACCATCAGACTTCAGGGATCGAAGGAAAACTGGGATGGAATGAAGTGGCCCCATCTGGGCCCCTCCCAGCCCTGCTTCCTCCTGAAGAAGAGATGGGCACCAAATCAGGGAGGTCTGTGGCCTCTGCCCTGCCATTGGACATGGCCTCTGCAGTCTGGGGGCCCTGTCAGGGGTCTCTTGAGGAAGGGTAGTCTACAGTGGGGATGTGTTTCTGTTGAACACTTTCTGACGATTGATCAAAAGTGAATGCCACTTCTTAAGTCCTAGGCTTTGAGCCTGGGGCCCTTTCCCTAGAGAGAATGAGTTGTTGAGGATAGGAAAATTTTCTTTCTGGAAGACATGGGCCTGAGTTTTGCCCTCCAACATCAGCCTGCATCCAACCTGTAGCACAAGATCTCTCGCAACTCCACAGGGCTTGGACTTGGGAGGGAGAAGGAAGACACTGGGCCCATCAGGAGAGTGACTTGTGGGTAGTCTGCAGGGCCACCTGGCAAAGGGCCTCCCAACTCTTTGCTACCTATGTTTTCCCTGCCAGGGCATGCAGATTTCCTGGGCACACGCGCTCTGAGAATAAAACTGCCGAGTGTTGAAGGGTTGCAAAGAGCGGATGGATCCAGAGTCTCCAGGCTTTCAGGAGAGGAAGCAACCTTCTTGGCTCCATAATCCACGTGTGTGATAAGAATACTAGGGTTGCAGGGAGGAGTCCATGCAGAGGCAGGGAAGGAGCTATGCTAAGCGACTGTATTTTAGAGGACTAGAGAGAATGAAGCCAAAGGAACCAGGGGGATGGATGAGGTCAAGAGGTTTCAACAAAGTCTTCTGAACATCTCTTATATGCCAAATAACGGCCAATTTACTGGGCACGAAAGAAGAATGAAATGCAGCCCTCCCCCTCAGAAAGCTCACCGTCTCATGGGGCAGTAAGTGACCAATTCCGGGGTGGAGGGCCAAGGTTAGAGCTGTGGCCGCCTGGAGGGGTGGTTCTGCTTGAACTGAGGGTTACAGGAGGAGAGGGCAATGGAGGGGAGGAAGGGCTTTTCTGTTTTTCCAGCAGGGATAAGATGTACACAGTGCAGGGGTGAGAAGATACGGCTACACAGCTCTGTGAGGCCAGAGCTTAGAGTTGGTGGGGCTGGAGGTGACTTCGTAAAGGGAGGCAGGTGCTGGATTTTGAAGACCCTTCTACGTACACCGTGGCTAACGAGCCGGGACCCTCTCCTGACAATACAAGGCAACCTGGAGCATTTCAGAGGAAAGAGGTATCACCAGGTCTGTGATTTAGGACGATCCTTCTGGCAGTCAAGTGGAGGATTGATGGTGGGGTCAGATCTGAACATGCGGACCCCAATTTCAAGGCTGAATCTGGTGAGACATCATGCAAGCTTAGACTAGTGCAGTGGCAGCAGGGAGGAGAGGAGGAGAGATAGTTAGGAGACAGGGTCACGGAACATCGCACCTAGAAGTTAAGGGAGTGGAGAGTGTCAGTGTCAAGGTTGGAACCACTGGTGTGATAGGCCAAGCCGGGAGCTCCTTAGGGATGTCTCGATTCCCAGAACTTCCTTGTATTGGCTGTGTGCCCTTGGGCAAGTGACTTAAACTTTCTGAGCCAAGTGTTGCAGTCTGTAATCAAAGATACTAAAATCGATGTGTGTGCTTGTGCGTATTAAAGATAATGTATGCCAAGGCACAGGGCTTGGCTTGTAACAGGAACTCAATAAATAGGAGATGTAATTACTGTTGTTTATCTATTCAGCAAACATTTACTGAGCACCTGCTACGTGCCAGGGTCTGTACCGGATGGATCCTTGGGATTTAAATCTCAGTCCCCATTCTTATGCAGGTCAGCATCCCAGGGAGAGAGATGTGCAGAGGAAGAGTTCCTTAGCAAGGCAAAGGTAACTTCCAGAAGGAATCCCTTAACTGTGCCCAGGAGAATCAGGGACAGTTTCACAGAGGAGAGGTGACACCTTAAATGATGTAGGGTCAGCTACCTGCTCAGAGACTATCACATCAGCCCCCCCACCCCCTGACGTGGGATTGCATTTCAGAATCTTTGAAATCTTCAGTTTTGAAGGCAACGCCTTGCTCCTTGGGGTTGGGGGAGGGGGATGGGCTGCAGATGGGTGTCTATATGCAGTCTGTATGGCAAATGGAGCCTTGGGAGCCCCAGGGAAGGGCATGAGCAAATGGACAGGTAGAAGGGGGAGCCAGGTAAGAGTGACCATAGGCATGTGGGTGGAGCTTGCTAGCAGGATAAAGAGCCTACGTGTGTGTGTGTGTGTGTGTGTGTGTGTGTGTGTGTGTGTGTTTGGCTCATCCTAATTTTTCGGCTCCCTTTCTCTGCCCTTCGGAAAATTGCCTCCAAATCCTCTGGTGACCCCACCCTTCTCCCACGTCAATTTTCTTTCCATACATCTCTCAGTAAGCCCAGCTTAGTAGAAGCAGCACTACCTGTGTCCTCCACTAAGGAGGGACTCCCACGCTGCTGCCCCACGAACCAAAACCTCAGGCTTTAAAGTCACATAGACGGTATGACCTTGGGCAGTTACTCACATCTCTGGTTTGCCCGTCTGTAACATGGAGATGGTAATAGTCTCTCTCTCGGGGCTGATGTGAGGTTTTCATGAGATGTAAATCTAGCGCCTATCAATGCTTGTTTCCCTTCTCTGCAGCCCAATAACTGGCTCCTTGCAGAGGGTCAGACAAGACTCTCCCAGCTGGGGGTTTCCCCTGGTCCTCCAGCTCCTGGGGCCTCTCCCCTGCAGGCCCCTCCCCTCTGCTAGCCTAAAGGGTCTGCTGCATTCCTGGGAGGCTCTGGTGGCCCTAGCACAACAGGCTGGCAGGCCTGAGCAGCATGACAATGGGGGCCCCAGGGGCAGCCCAAGCCACTCTTCCTTCTGATCCTGTCCCTCCTCCCCACTGCCAGTGACATGCTGCTGCTCTGGGTGCCTGAGGGCTGAGTGGGGAAGCTGGAAACAGCTCTCCCTCACAGACTGTGTGGGCAGCGCATTTGAATAGCTTCAGAAAACTCAAAGTTCAAGCCCGCCCCACTTTCTCCTGGGAGGCGCAGCATCCAGACAGGGAGAGTTCAGCCAACAGAGAATCTCCTTCCTGCAACACTGCTGCAGGCTCTCCTCCTTTCTGGTCCCTCCCTCACCCAGGCAGGCATGGTCTCCAGAAGCACTGCAGGAACCCTTGGAAGGCCCAGAGACCTGACTCTGCCCCTAAGGTGCAGGAGTCATTTCTTTATCTGGGCCTCAGTTTTACTCCTCTGCAAAATGGGAATAACGTGAATGCCTGCCTCTCAGGAGGATTCAATGAGAGTGTGAATGTCAAAGTGCTTTGTAAACTATAAAAAGATCTGCATGTGTGTGGGATCATTAGTGGTTGGCCAAAGAGCCCTTCTTAGGCTTCTAGGGGACAAGTGGAGACAAGAGAAATGAGAAACTAAGTAAAAACAGAGAGAAATTCTCCCCAAGGGCATGTATGTCCTTGACAGGGAGGGGGGAAAGTGGCAGCAGAGACCTGAGCCCACGTACCAATCCCCTATGGCCTAGCTCCTTAGGCTGTACTAGTCAGTTGGAAAAGCAGGATGTGGCTGGACTCAGCCAGTTCTTACTCCTCCACTGAAGAAACCCAGGCCATTGTTTTCCAATGACACGTGGAGAGTGGGGATGAGTAGGAGAAAAATATCATTTACCTGATTCCGTTGTGATTCCGGTAGAGAGCCTGGAAGTTTCCACTTTATCGCTGCACCAAGCATCTTCTCCTCACTGTTTGTGCCACATGTACAGGCACATGTGTACTTGTGCATGTGTGTACACACGTACACACACACACCGCCCCCCATGCACGACCGCGCCAGACCTCAGATCCGGCAACAGCTGCATCCCTAGAGGGTTCTAGGACAGGGCGGACACGTAAACAGAGTCAGCCAATCACAGCCCTGTTGACCCTAGCAACCATCAAACCAATTAGAACCCCACCCCTGTATCCAGCAGTGCCTCCCAAACATACCACACACACACACACACACACACACACACACACACACACACACACACACACACACACACACACGGAGCCTTCAGGTCGCTGCATTACCACAACAACGAAACCACCACACAGAGCTGAGAAAATGGGAAAGTGGCCCTCAGCAACGAGACTGACAGTCACTGGGGTGAGAATGCAGGCAACCCTGGCTGGGGTTAGGTCACTGAATAGGGTCCCCATGCAGGATGAGGGAGAAGAGAGGCAGCTGGTCCACCTAGGCTTTCTAAGTAGCTTTTTTTTAGACATGGGCCTCAGTTTGCTCATCTATAGATGAGCTCCTGCTTGTATTATAGTATGTGCTCAGAGCATGTAATTACTTTTCAACTAATAAATAAGGATGGGAACTATAGATTTTCTTTTCAGAAAGCCTGAAGAATTTTGAATCTTCTGAGAAAAAGAAAGTTGATTGGTCCCCAGAAAGATCTAAAATCAAACCCTAAAATTCAGCTCATGAGTAGATTATAGAGTTGGAACTCAGTTCAACTTGAAAACCTTACTTGGTATCTACTGTTTGCCAGGCACAGATGCTGACTTTGGCTATGGCCAGGTGGACTTTGAGAGGCCTGCAGAGCGTGTTGGTGGAGAAGTCTGGAAGTCCAGGAGACCTGTTGTGTGGACCTGGAGGCAGGTGCTGGTAGGGATGGCAGACCACCTTAGGGAGACTCTGCTCAGGGCCAATGAGAAAGCTGAGGCTTGAACACTGTGTGCCCCACTGCTGAACTGGCTTCTCGCTTCCATACCCCAGAATCCTCCTTTCAGCTACCACAGCGTTTATCTTAGTTAAAAAGGAAAAGCTGACAATGGGCTCCTCTGCCCAGCTGCATCTGATAACGCCCCAACAGTGGGCCTTTGGGCCCCTAAGACGTCCTTTGGAATCTGACGAACGCCGAAGAACTTCCTTCCTAGAATCAAAAACACATATGTGCACTATTTTTCATTCATTTTTGGGAGCTCTGGGCCGCTTCAGTCTCATTCATGGAGTTGCTTGTGGAGACATGGCCAGTGAGGCCCCTGTGACCTGGCCTCTGCCTGCCTCGTCAGCTCATCTCGACCTCCCCCACTGATTTCGGCCACATCAAACCGCATGTGCTTCCCTTGCACACCTACTGTGTTTCACTGCTTCATGACTTTCATATGTTGTTCTCACCAACTACAGGGGCTTCCTCCTGGTATCTAGTTAACTCCTATTCATTCTTCAAAGCCCAGCTCAGGAGTCACCACCTCCTTGACAGGGTCCTCGATGCTGTCCAGACAGCCTTAATCACTCAGCAGTGTGAAGCGCTTCTGTTCTGTCTACACACTTCTCTCGTTGAGCGCCCCCCAATACATGGGGACTCTGTGTCTGTCTTCTTTACTGGGGTATGAGCTTCCTGAGGCCAAGGATCACATCTTTAGCCTTTGTATTCCCGGTACCTAGTGTATAATAAGCCTGGAGAACCAAAACGGTGGGACCGAATTGGCAGAGGAAACAGAGCTGACAAAGGAGGTGGAGAACGAGCCAGGAGTCAGGAGCAGAGAGTGTGTCGAGAAGGAAAGAGGCGTCAGGAGGAGCCTGGAGGTCAAGGTAGTTAAGGACTGAAAGGCATCATTGCATTTGGCAACTAGGAAGTGAACAGTCCCAGTTTTCCTGGGACTCGTCTAGTTCTAGGATGAAAAGTCCTGGGCAAATGGAGGTGGTTGGTCACCCAACATTGGTGACCTTGACGAGGGCAGTTCTGGAGGGTGGGGTGGGCAGAAGCCTGATGTGGAGGGCCGAGGGGTGACTGGAAGGTAGGGAAGGGAGATTGGGGGTACTGGCGACTGCTGGGCCGTTAGGCTGTGCAGGAGTGGGGAGCCGGAGAAGCCTGGGGGGAGAAAGCAAACAGAGCTGGTGTCAGGAGCACCGTGGGCATCTGGGTGACTGCGTCCTGAGCGGCTCCGAGCCTGCCATCTCTGTCACCCAGCTGCTCCTCCCACCACCCTGAGATCCGCCCAGCAGCAGCAGCTTCCCATTCTCTGTGTCTGTGTATTTTGTCCAGTGAGCACAATGGGTCCTGCACGGATAGGTCGGGGCTCCTCTCTTCTTCTGAGTTGTTATTTAAAAGTCTTCATTGAGCTTGGGTATCTTGTCCAACTAACGAGATCCTGAACTTCTCGGAGGCAGGGATCACGTCCTCCCTCCCTGCCTCCCTTGCCTCCCCCTGCCCTTCCTTCAGTAAACGCTAATTAAGTGCTACCTGTCCAGCAGTCGTGATGATGGGTACAGCTCCTGCTCTCAGGTGTCTCACAGTCTGGGATCGGGGCTCCTGAATGTGGGGAATTTTATACCCTGGAGCAGCGGAGAGCTTCAGAGGGTCTGAAAATCCATACTGTTGTAGGCTGATACTGACTGTGTGTGTGTGTGTGTGTGTGTGTGTGTGTGTGTGTGTGTCAGAGACAGAGACTGCACGATTTTAAAGAGAGAGACTCTACAAACAAACATATTCAAGTGGAGTCAATCTGCTGGATTCAAGTCTTAACTGTGGGATATGGCAAATTATTCTCCACCCTGTGCCTCAATTCCCTAATCTGTGAGATGGTGATCAGAGAGTACCTTTCTCATAGGGTCATACTGAGGGTTTAATGGGAAATGTATGTAAATAACTTAGCACGGTGCTTGGAACAGAATAAGAGGACAATTAGTGTTAGCTATTATTCTTTTGGAAAGAGAGCAAGAGAAGCATTTGTGAGACTCTCAAAGGGTTCTATGATCCAGAAAAGACCAAGAGCGAGCGGTCCAGTGGGTGAGGCTGACCTGTGTGCTGACCTGTGCGAGGCATGCTGTAACGGGTGCTAAAGGGGCATTAGTCTGAGGGGCAGCCATGGCACCTTGAACTTCTTCTCTGCGTCTCCGAAGCACCAAGCGGCTCAGGACCCTGCTCTAAACAATGGCTCAGGCGTAAAGACTTTGAATGGACCCCCTTGTGGCCATTGAGTAGCATGTTCAGGTTGGAACAACATGTGAGGAGAGACCAGAACTCCTTTCTCCCAGTTGGAGGGATCAAAGGGGGAAAAAAAACGAAGGCCTTGCTCCCGATCACATTAAAAAGCAATACCTCCACAGCAATTAGGGCCCCGTAAATTACAGAGCGTTCCTCTGTCAGCTGGCTCGGCACTATCTCATTAACCGGGGTGCCAGAGACGCTGCATGCCCTGCCGGGAGCCGACTCATTGCCAAGTGCCTGCTCCATAATTAAACACAAAATCCCAGTTTCTTCAAGGTACCCGTCCGCCCCTTCTGGGGGATAGGGAGGCAGTGGACAGGGCAGGGCAAGGGCAAGGGCAAGGCTTGGCTATAGGCCCTGCTCAGGGGAAGGGAAACTAAAGGGGCGTGAGTTGTGAGTGGGGAGTCCCAGTCACTCCCATGGCCTTGGGAGGAGATCTGGGAAGTCCTCAGGGAAAGGAAGTGAAAGGGCATGGAGCAAGGGAAGGGACCCCACCTTCTACCTGGACACCCAGGACCAAGAGCAAATAGGCTAAACTGGCTTCCCAGGAGATTCTGAGTTGGACTTCTGGAAGGGAAGTCTGGGAAAGGTGGGGAGTGGGGGGTGGCCGTGAGGTCTTTGCTCCAGGTGTCTGAAAACATCTAAGCACCCCACCACCCAACACACACACAACACACACACGCACCATACACACACACACGCACCGCACACGCGCACCACACACACGCACCACACACACAAACACACACACACACTATCCAGGGACTGATGGGGATGGTAGCTGGGCAGGGGAGGACTCAGGGGGTGGGACAATACAGCCCCCAGAGGCCCTTGTAGCAAGAACTGGAGTAAGGGCTGGGCCAGCAGACAGGTGCACAAGATGGAAATATAACAAGACATGTGTAGGAGAAATCATTTGACAAGCCACTTAGGGCACAGGTGAGTACCCTTCACCGTCAAGAAGGCTCTAGTAACAAGAGAGTGGGGTGGGCAAAACAGCAGAGCTTTTGCTTTGCTGAGTGGGGAGCACAGACCAACTGGGAAGGCAAGAGGGGCCAAGGGTGGTCCCAGCAGTTCTTCTCTTCCCACCCCCACAGAGCCCCTGGCCTCTCTTCTAAATCCACTTTGAACAAGTGAAGAGATATCCTCATGAAGGGGTGCCAGGTCATCAGCCTGCCCTGGACGCCCACACGTCTCCAGCCAACCACGACCACCAGCCGAAGGACGGAGAAGACGCTCCAAGGCTCCTGTAGCACTTCTTCCCACGCTGCCGCGCAGGGCCCGGAGTGAGGATGGGGCAGGAGAGAGGAGACTGGAGAGGAGGCTGCCTGGGGCCTGGGGAGCACCACGCCCCCTAGAGTTCTCTCCCCTCTCCCACTGCCTGAGCGGCTTGGGCACTGCTCTGGCAGCTGGATCCTGATGGAGAAGGACAGCGCCATAGAGAAAACATTCAGCACAGGCAAGACGGCCCGCTCACTGGGGCCAGAGACAGGGAGACCCAGAGGCCAGAGCCGCTGAAACCGGGGCATGAATAGAGGTAGATGCCACTTGGCATACATCTGCAAGGCATTTCATGTTAAACCGGGCAGCTGGATCGGTGGCCAGTGCCCAGCTAGAGCCCAGGGAGCTAACTGCGGAGAGTCAGAAGAGTGCACAGAAACCCCGGGCCAGCCCCTCCCCCGTGGTGGTCCTCCTGGCTCTGACTGGCCCCAGACCAAGGCTGCTGCCCCTCCAGCCCTCCCCAGTCTGGGGACGGCAGGAGGGTGAGGACAGCCTTGCAGTGGTGACTCACAGTGCTGGCCTCTGAGGCTGGCACAGCCCAGAGAAATGCCAAGGCAGGCCGTGCTCCTCTCACCCCCTCTCAGAATCCCAGCACATCAGCAGCCCTGGGCCAGGCTTGGGGCAGGTGCCCAGGGCAGAGGGAAAGCAGCTGCCCCATTCCCACCTCAGCCTGGAGGAACCGAGTTTCCCAACCCAGCCTATCCTGCCGGGACCAGCTGGGAGCCCTTTGCCACCACACCTTGTGAACCCAGCCCGGTGACCATTGTTCCCTGGAGCCACAGCTCATATTCCTGGGGGCTCCTCCCAGGCCAGCTTCCCCTTTTCTTGCAGCCTGGGAGGGGCTGGGGCTCCAGAGCAGCCAGGTGTGGCCTGAGGGGTGGGAGGGGAGCCGGGCAGAGAGGAAGGGTCACCATGGGTCAGGAACCAGAAGCAATCTGGACAGGCCCCGGGTTGGGGGGCACGCCTAGAGGAGTGAGGAAGAAGTAGGGAGTTATACCCACAATCCCTTTTTCTCTGGGGTGAGCCCATGACCAGAACGGTGTGGATTAGCAGGGCCTCCCAGGAGCACTCCCTGTCTGAGTGATGGAGCAGGTACTAGGCCTGCTCAGCTCAGGTATACCTGAATGATCAGCTAGGTCCAGGGCCCCTACATCTGAATGAATGGGAATGTCTGATCAAAATACATCTGACTGTGCCAGGTACTACCAGGTGAAAATGCACCTGAGTGGCCAGGCAGTGGTGGTAAGTGTCTCCTTGTGAACAGGTGTGACTGGGTACAATACCTGAATATACCAGGCTGCCCCAAATCAGACCTGAGTGCCAAATGACCTGGCGAGAAAGACCTGCTCCAGGGAACCAGCTACTCCAGGTGACAGCCCAGACTCATAGGTTGGTACCTGGCAGTGTCTGGTGCAGCCAGGGGAAGGAAGGGATTGGGAACAGTCTGGACCCCCAGGCCTACACTTTGCCCCAGCGAGCTTGCCCCTGGTCCCTCTGAGACGCTAATAGCGCTCAGCATTTCTTCCTCAGGATCCCAGCCATTTATGAACCCACGGCTGCGCTCTTAAACAGCAGATGACTGAACCTGATTCAATATTTATTCCTGGAGAGAGGGCAAAAGGGCAGGCGTCACCCTAGGCAGCTGAAGCTGCAGTTGGCTGGGTTCTGGGGGAGGGAAGGGGAGGGGAAGGGAGGATGTGATCTCTTTTCTTGGGCACCAGAGGGTTTCTCAGACCTCAGGTGTGCCCCCAGGCAACCATCTCCCTCCTCTTCCTGGCATGGGCTGGGAAGGACTGGAAGGGGACTTTGTCCCCAGGGAATTGTCCCTAAGAGGGTGAAAGTCGAGTAGATGAGGGACCTCAGCCAGGAGCTGTCAGAAACCCAAACCTCTCCCTTGAGATAAGAAAGCCCCCAGGTCCTGCCCAGGACCCAGTGGGAGGCTTCCATGGAAGGAGGCCTCCCTGCAGGGAATGGTCAGCCTGCTTTTCCCTGAAAGGAGGCGGGGAAGAGGAAAGCGGGGAACTGGGGTGAGACCCCTCTGAAGAATGAAAGTAGGTGGTGTCTGAGCAACAGGGCTGGGCTGCCGCCCCAGAAAGGAGTCAGCCCCACCGAGACTCTGTAAGAATCCAGAAACTTGGTAATTTCCCCACATTAAGCATTGTAATTCTCCCTGGCATGATTAGCAATAAACCTCGAGAAACTCCACGTTCTTTAAGAAAGAGGAGCCAGAGATCTCCCTCACTGGCCAGGCCTGGAGGAGAAGCCCCAGAGTTAAGAGTGAATTTAGGCTGTTTCAAAGAGGGCAAGGAGGAGGGCGAGGTGGGGAGGGGTCTTGCTGAAGAAAGAAAAGGTGGGGTAGGGGTGGCAGCCCGTGTGTTTTCCTGATGGGAGCTGACTTTACTGGGTGCCTGTTGTGTGTCAGGCACTTCATGTAGATCCTAGTTAGTCCTCACGATAACATTAAGTCGATATTGTTATCCCGTTTTACAGATGAGGAAACTGAAGCTTACGAGAGTTCGAGTGACTTTCCTAGTTACCTAGTGAGAGGCATAGCTGAATACAAATCCAGGTCTGACCGAGTCCAGAGCATGTGTGCTTTCTGCAATGCCCTGATGCTCAAGCCAGGCTCCAGGCCCCCTCCAGATAACACAGCCCAGAACAGGGCAGGTCAAACCAGGGGAGGGAGTCTCTGCCACACCTGAGTGCCCACACGCAGATGTCGTGACCCCGGCAGCCCCCAGAGACTGTGCATCAGAGGCAGCACCACTCAGGAGAAGCACACAGGTTCTGGCCTCAGCTCAGACAAATCTTGATTCAGATACCACTCATTAGCCTCTGTGCCCTTGGGCAAGTGGTTTAACTTCTCCGAGCCTAGATTTTCTCATCCATGAAGAGGACCTAATCATGGCTACCTCATAGGGCTATTTGAGATTTAAATGAGATACTGGATATAAGGAGTCTAGCACATAGTAGGTGCTTAATAAATGATAGAGTTTCTGGCAGGGCTGACTTCTTGGGCATGTAATCATGCATCACACGGGACCCTGTGCTCAGAATGGCCCCACGCTTAGGAGGCTTGGTTTAATGCTTTATTGTTGCCTTCTTGAAATTTTTAATACTTTTTGAATAAGGGGCCCAGCATTTTCATGTTTTATTGGGTCCCGCAATCCTGCTTATTGGTCTGGGTTCAGTTTCGTGGATCCCATACTCTGGAAAAAGATTCCGTTTCATCATTTCATGGTTTTCTAAGCCCCGGGAAGTATTTCTCTGCCTACCCTTTCTGCCTGTGCTGTTGCTTACAAGAAATTCAGAGAGAGCAGTCTCACTTTGGTTTCCAGCACCAGTAGGGTGGTGGGAGAAGGTCACCCCCTCCTCGTTCTGAGGAGGACCGTGAGCCTGGGCTCCTGGGAATCAGCATCGTCTCCCTGATGCCAGCAGCCCTGTTAGGATTAAAGCTCCCTAAGATTGGGAGCTTTAATCCCCTACGCAACTCCTGGGGCGAGGGCCGCTGGTCCGGGCAGAAGCAGAGCTCTGAGCAATGTCAGGAAATGATGGGCAGGGCAGACCTCCAGACACGGCAGTTCCCAGGACTGGAACCCGAGGTGGAGCCAGAGGCCACTCTCCCTCGGTGCAGACTGCTCCGAGGCTTCTGACCTCCAAGGCTCTACCCATTAGCTGTTTTTAGACTCCAGTTCCCAGGAGCCCAGCGGTTTGCTAAATTGGCAGCCTGGGCTCACCTCTGAACTCTGAGAAGCATCCTGCAGGGGAAATAGAAACTGATCGGCTGCGAGGCTGTCTGTCATCTCTCATTCGCTCTCAAAAGACTTACCACATTTCTAGGTCTAGGAGCCTTTTACAAGAACACCGGAGCAGGGTGAGGGAAGATGAGAGAGAAGATAGTGGAAGAGGAGTCTGGGGTGCAGCTGCACAACCAGGGAGAGGAGTCATAAGCCCACCCAAAGACCACGAAACATCACAGTCAGAAGGGACCTTTGAGAAACTGAGTTCAGAGAGGGAAAGTAAGTTACCCAAAGTCACACAGTGAGGACTGGGACCTGGGTCTCCTAATGCCCAGTCCGGGATCTTTCCATCACATCATTTGTCTTCAGATTCAGAAACAAATTGGGGTAGTGAGAGAAAAAAATAGACAGCTCCCCTCATCTTCTATACATACACACATATATTCACAAACAAACACTAATTCCTCCTGGAGACTGGTAAAGGGAGGTGCTAGACCCTGGTCAGGTAAAAAGGGCATCAGTGTAGGGAGGTACGTGCCCTCTGACCGTACCATCGGCATGGCCTCTTGAATCTGAGGCTTTGGGGTGGCATGATGTGCTATGCTTCTGCCAGGACCGTTCTCCCAGTGGCTGATCTGACAAGGCTGCTACCTTTCTGAGTCCCCAGGCTGAGATCTTGGGGCCTCTTCATGGGAAGGAAGGACCAGGAAAGTTTCCCATTTAGTGTGGGTTTTAAAGATAATAACATTAATTGCTAATATATATTAAGCACTTTATATATGCCGGCACCATTCTAAGAGATTTTCATGTATCAATTCATCTAATACTTACACAACCCTATGGAGATAGATACTCTCATTGTCCCTTTTTATTTTTTTAATTTATTTATTTTATTTATTAACTTTTGGCTGCGCTGGGTCTTCATTGCTGCGCGCGGGCATTCTCTAGTTGTGGCGAGCGGGGCCTACTCTTCGTTGTGGTGCGCAGGCTTCTCATTGCAGTGGCTTCTCTTGTTGCGGAGCATGGGCTCAAGGCATGTGAGCTCAGTAGTTGTGGCGCACGGGCTTAGTTGCTCCGCGGCATGTGGAATCTTCCCGGACCAGGGCTCGAACCCGTGCCCCCTGCATTGGCAGGTGGATTCTCAACCACTGTGCCACCAGGGAAGCCCCATTGTCCCTATTTTAAAGTTGAAGAAACTGAAACACAGAGAGGTTAAGTAACTTGCCCAAGGTCACAAAGCTAGTAAACAGTAAAGCTGGGATTTGAACCTAGGCAGCCTGGGAGTGGATAGCCTGTGCGCCTCCATCACTCCCCAAATGAGTACTACCTTTGGGCTCCTAGTTCAGTGCTCTTGGCAGTGTAACACCTGCTTGATCCCCATCCAGTAGGGTTTTAGTTAGAAAAAGCTATGTATATTTCTATTTACATATACATTTACCCTCTGATTCAGCTCCCCTTTCCTCCTACACATGGGTGCCAGGCACTGTTGTCCAACCAGGAGGTAAATCTACAGTTGGGGGAGCTATTTCTCTCTTCAAGCCCCTCTTTCCTGCCCCTCAGAACACCCCTTAGTGGCCTATGCTGCCACCTTCTGGCCACAGAGTGTTAAGACAGCCCCTGTGGGTGTTTTTCAGCTGTTGATTCCCAAATATATATATTTTTTGTTATTCCAGATTTTTTCCGGCTTTAGTGAGATGTAACTGACATATAACATTGTGTAAGTTTTTTTTAAAGATTGGATTATTTTTACTGACTCATAACGTAGCTTGAAACACAATCTAGAGACCCTTGTCAACACCAGCTTTTTCCCCCCATTTTTAACTCAAGTATAGATGATTTATAATGTTTCAGGTGTACAGCAAAGTGATTCAGATATATATATATATCACTATTGTGTAAGTTTAACGCATACACAGGTGATGATTTGATACACATACATATTGTGAAATGGTTACCACAGTACCTTTAGTTAACACTTCCCATAGTTAACTTTTTTTGGTGGTGAGAACTCTTTGCCCAAATGTTTATCTTTTGAGACCCGGGTATGTGTGTTCTGATATGTACGGCTTTCGTACCCCAACACCCTGTAACTCCCCTAAGTTCAGAGCTGGCACTAGAACCGAGGGCTCCTGGCTCGCTCCTGACTCAGTCCTCACATCACAGCACCACACTGTTTCTTCAACAAGGCAGCAGAAAACACATACAAAATGAGGGCCTGGAGAAGGACAAGACAAAGATCACATGCTGGCTGGTGCCAGAGTCAGGATTTAGACCCACGTCAGGGAGGCAGCAATACCCAGGGGGGCGGGGGGGCTTTCTGGAGCATTCCATGTCACTGATGGGGGTTTGGAGGAGGGATAAGCCTTCTAAAACATACAGGTAAGGAAGTGTGAAGCTGAAGGGGGTTGAGCAATCCAGGGCAGCTAGACAAAGGCTTTGTGGCTGAGGAGAGGGGGGAAGGGGGTGGGTGCTGGGACTCCGTGCCCCGGACTTGGGAGATGGAGACACAAGAGGCAAGAATGAGGGTCCATGGGGAGGGGTGGGAGAGGAGAACAGAGAGAGAACAGGAGGAGGGATGGGCTCCTGGGCTCTGTCCCTGACTGAGGGATCAGAAGGAGAAATGGAACAATGGACAAAGAAGGAGCAATCAGATGGAAGAGCTGAAGCCCGAATGCTTTGGAGACAGACTTTCATCTTAGAGCAGGGGCAGGGTCGTTACGGCCCTGCTGCCTGTTTTTGCGCTGCCTGCAAGCTAAGAATGTGTTTTGACATTTTTAAATAGCTGAAAAACTTCAAAAGAAGAATAATATTTCATGAAACCTGAAAATTGCATGAAATTCAAACCTCGGAGCCTACAGATAAAGTTTTATTAGGACACAGCCGCGCGCTCATTCACTATGTATCGTCTATGACTGCTTCCTGCTACAGCAGCGGAATGGGTCATGACAGACCATGCGGCCCACAAAGGTTAAAATATTTACTCTTTGGTCCTTAACAGAAAGTTTGTGGACCGCTACCTTAGAGAAAAAGGGCCCTGGGTCACAGGATCTGCCCCCCTATTGGAGGGGAAGCTGCCTGGGGGAAGTTGAGGCTGCAGACAGAGGGGCAACCAAGGAGCCAAAGGAGCGGAGGGACCTCTCAGGCCTCTGCAGAGGCAGCTGCCCCGATTTTCCCATGACAAAACTCCTCGACAATAAACCTGCATCTTCCAGCCGCTAGCCAGCTCTCCCCAGGGTGGGTCTTAGAGGGTCCCAGACCCCTCCACATACCTTCTGGCCTGGGAATCCCCGCTCCACCATTATGAACTGGGTGGACTTGTGCAATTCCATAACCTCTACGCCTTAGGATCTCCGTCTGTAAGATGGGGATGATAAGGCAGACCTTGAAGGACTGTTGAGAATTCTTCTATAAGATGACAAAGTTTAGAGCTCAGTGCACAGTGGCTTTCTGAAGACCTTGTTCCGCTCGTCTTCATAAGTGCGTGCACCTCCTAACTGTGTCCACTAGAGGGCAGGAAGGCCCTCCTGGCGGCCAGGAAGGTGTCAGATGGAGTTGGTCCGCAGGTTTCCTGTCTGGGGAGAGGTGCCTGCCCTGCTGTTTACAACCCTGGCCTTTGATCTGCTCCTGTTCTCCCCACAGCCTGCTGAGGGCCAGACTGTTGCAGAGCTTCCCGCTGGGGGAGGTGGGGCCAGGCTTCCTTCTGATCCTTTCTTTGTCCCTCAGAGGCAGGCCAGACTGAGGCCAGGTCACTCTCTGGATAAACACTCCTTCTCCAGTCTATCGTACATCACCTCACATCATCCTCCGATGACCCTGGATGCAGGCAGAGCTGTGGAATAATGCCCCTCATTCTGGTGAGGGAACTGAAGCTCAGAGAGGTTAAGTGAGTTGCCCCAAATCCCACAGCTAGTTAGCAGGCCAGCTGGGATCGTAGCTCATGTCATATCTTCCGGTGCCGGGTGTGGCTCTCGCCGGACTGGCAGGCTGTCCTTAATGGCCACGCTCTCCCTGAGGCTCCACCTTCTGCAGCTTCTTCCAGTGTCGCTGCCGCTGCCCTCCAGACTGGTGAAACACCAAAGCACACCTCTACCCAACAGAACTCGGAATGTTCCAAGTGCTTCCACACACGTGAGCTCATTTCTATTGAGAACAGGCTCTCCCAGGGGATCCGAGGGCAGCAGCAGCTGTTCTGTCCGGGGGATTTGATGCATTTAGGAACACAAGGGCAGATGGGCACATACACACCCAGATGTGTGCTGGCAGGGAACAGTGACAGAGAGGTTGCTGAGCGGAAGTAGTCAGGGAAGACTGCTGGGAGGATGGCCTTTGGGAAGCTGCAGGAAGGCAAGTGAAGAGGCAGGAATGCTCACGGTCTTTCAGGGTAAGCAGTGAACCAGACAGAGGTGTGTACCAGACCGAGTACAGGGCAAAGTACAGGCAGAGTAGAGGGCAAAGTGTGAGCCCAAAAGTTAGAGGAGGCTGCTTCACAAGGAGCCTTGAATGCCAGGCTCAGGGAAGTGGATTTGGTCATGTGGGCAATGGGGAGACATAGAAGGCTTTTGAGGGAGGGTGTCTTAGGGTCCCTTTTTTTTTGGCCGTACCACAACATGCGGGATCTTAGTTCCCCAACCAGGGATCCAACCCCATGCCCCCTGCAGTCCTGCAGTGGAAGCACAGAGTCCTAACCACTGGATCACCAGGGAATTCACAATTCCCAATTCCCCTTCATATCAGGAAGGCTGATATGAAAGTGTTAAGAAGACTGGGCGCCTTGGGAAGGAAGCAGAAGAGGATGTTTCTGTGGTCCAGGCTCGAGGTGACTGTAGACACAGTGGAGAGGTCATGGGTTCCAGAGCTGCCAGCGTGTCAAGCTTGATGTAATGTGGGAGGCTGAAGGAGACGGACTAGCCCAAGATGGCAGTAACTGGAGAGTTAAGGTGTGTATGTGTGAGAGTGGGTGACGGTAAGGAAAAATGGCTAATTCTTTTTCTATGAGGATGAATTTGAGGACATCAAGTAGAAATGCTCTGTGAATGCATCAAGATACAGCATGAGATATTAGAAGAGAGTCAGAGCTCAAGATGCAGCAAAGGAGGGAATCAGTCACAGGGACATGATCTCTGAAGCCGTGAGAGGGAGTCTGGGTGCCAGGTGAGCAGCTGAAGAGAGGCTGAGGCAGCCGGGGAGGGAGAGGAACTAGAAGAGGTGGCCCAGGGGAAGAGTGTATGTTGGGGCACCCCCCATCCCATCCCAGAGGCTCTCGAGTGGAGTACGTGGCACCCCTCTAGCAACCATGATTGGGTGGTGGAGGGCGGACATTTGTCCTAAATTTAGGCCAGTCAGAGAATTACAGCACTTTTGATGGACGTGATGGACAAAAAAGCTCTTTCCATCAGTACATGAACAAGGAAGCAGTTTCTGTGTCCCCAAGAGGAGCCAGCCTTAGGCTGAGGGAGACAGAGCCAGGGATGGAAACACACTTAGCCCTGGGTGACACCCCTGAGTTGCTCCTTCAGTCCTCGCCTGAACCATTGGTGATTGTTCTGTGAGGTAGGGCTTTCTGTTTCCTGCAAATGGAATATTCCTAACTCATACCAAGGAAGAAGGAAAACCTGAAGAAAGTCACTTTTTGGTAATTGAGGGAGGAGACAATTTCAAAATGGATATGGAGAAGTGAATAGTATCACATGCTGAGCATGTCAGGTCAGAGATGTCTTACTGACCCAAAACTGTGTGACAGAAGAGGAAACAGTGGCTCACAGAGGTTCCTGTAGTCAGACCCACACCCAGGACTCAGGTTTCACAATTCATTACCTCAAGAGGGAAAGGGGAGCTATGTCTTGGAGAGCTATTCCAGGGGGTCTTCCCCACCCATGGCTTTGGTGTAGTCGCACCAGCTCCCACTCCTTTCCAGAAAGTTCTGGAGATTTAATGGCCATTTCCCTACCCTCATGCCAAAGCTCTACTCATCTAACGTTGACCTCAGACAAGAAAATATCTCATATTTTTTAAACTCTGTTTAGACAAAGAAAGACCACATGGCTCCTAACTCAACCACGCCAACACTGGGACAGTTCTTCCTAGTGTCTAAGTCAATTCCTTTCCGTTGAGAAGGACCCGTCAGCCCTCCCACTGACCAGGGCTTGTTGGTGGATCTGTAGGGCATCTGAAGGTGACACACAGGGCTCGGGGAGAGAGGAGGCAGGCAGGCAGGAGTGGCTGCAGGGGAAGGAGGGCACCCTGCCCCAAACACCCACCGGGGCCCCTGTGGCGGGGCCAGGTTCTTCCTGAGCGGATTACCGCTGCGGTCTAAGTGGCGAAGCTGCCGAGAATGCTACTGTAACGAGGGGCTTTTACCGAAATGTAGACACCCAGCCCCGGCGTGTCCCGACACACAGACGGGAAAATGAGCAGAATAAGCTCCCAGCGCTAAGCCGCTCCATTGTCCTGCCTGTTGCTAAAACACCTTGCAGAGTTTTCTGCCCGTGCCCCTTCCCCTCCAGAACCGCACTCTGGGGCCAGAGGGCTTTCTCCTCCTAAAGGTGGGAGAGGCTGCCCTTCAGGAGGGTGAGAGCCGAAGGGCACAGCTGAAAGCTTTTGTCCTTCAGCCTAAAGAGTATGGTGGAGCCCCATGCAAGTGAGTCGGTGGCCCAAGGTCTCACGGCAGTTCTGTAGCAGGGTCAGGATTAGCACTAGGTCTCCTGACCCCCACTGAGTGCTCACTCCTGTGCACCTTGGGGTCCTTCCACCCCCAAGCATTGCCCCTCACACTCACTTCTCCTCCATCTCCCACCACAGACCTAGGGGCTGCTCTCTGGGAACCCTGATGGGTGACTGGCAGCTCCCAAGTGTAGACCAGCACAGGGTTTCTCAATTTGGTGCTGGTTCATTTATAGGGGTGGAGTCACAGGCCATGGTCATGTCACATGGAGGCAGGTAACGTTCACAGCTGCCAGGGGAAACCAGAGTGGAAAAGTCCCATCCCAGTCTCTGAGGGCCCCCGGAAATGGGGGAATGTCTGTGCCGCAGGGAGGAGGCCCTGGGAACCCAGAGTAAGCACTGGGGCTTTCCAGCAAGCCGGCGGCTCTGGGTGGTTGAGGAACACAGCGCTGGGCGGTGGGCGGCAGGGGGAGAGGGCAGGGTGGATGGGAGAAGTGGCGCCTGAGAGGCAGGCAGAGGAACGTGGGGCTCCTACGTAATTGCTGTGCATCTCCACCTGGGTGTCCCACAGTCACCTCAAAGGTAACTTGTCCCAGCCCACTCATCACCCTGACAACCTTCCTCCTGGGCTCTGTATCCTGGCCAGTGAAGCACCACCCCAGGTATCTAGCCAGAAATCAGGAGGTTCGCCTTCACGCCTCCCTCTTCCCAATTCTTCACTTCCTGCCAGTCACCACGTTTTTGCCAAGTTTACCTTCTCAGTTTTTCTCAAAAGCACCCCCTGCTCTGCAACCAGTCCCCTCTGCTCTCTTCTCACCTGATCAAAGTAACAGTCTCCTAACAGCTCTCTCTGTCTTGTCCCTAAAATCCATCCTCCACGTGGCCTCCATGACCGTCCCCCTAAAGGGCCAGGCTGAGCAGTTTTTCCATTTAAATCTCCAGGGTCTCCCCATCCCCTGAGAGATCATCTTGGGCTCTTCAGCATGACTAAAAGGACGGAGGTGGTTTGACTCCATCTTGCCAAAGCAGTGCAGAAACACAGCTGCTAGAGTCTGACTTCCTGGGTTCAAATCCTGCCTGCTACTTTCTAGCTGTGTGACCAAGGGCAAGTTACTAAACTTCTCTGTGCCACCATTTCCTTATCTATGAAATCAGAATGTGAAGAGTACCCGCCTCATAGACTTGTGAGGATGAAGTGCATTTCTCTGTGCAAAGCAGTTAGAGCTGGGATTGTTCCCACCTCCTCCTCCGCCTTCCTCTCTGCCCTTCCCTGCCTCACACATTCGCTTCGGCAGCTGGGCTCTTGTGGAATTAGTTACAAGAATTCCGCCGGCAAATCTTGCTATTTCTCGTCTCGGCGTCTGGACACTTCAAACAGGTAACTTCCTCTTCCCCACCTCGTGCGCCCACCGTGCTTGTTGCTTGTCTCGCTGGCTTGTTTGCCTGATATCCTGTCTATCTCCCCAGCTGCACTGAGCCCCTTGAGGGCAGGCCTGGGTCCCTGGTGCCTAGAACTCTGCATGGCACCCAGCATGCCCCCAAGGAATGTGTGCTGACTGACTGAATGAAGGAAACGTTCGCCCCTAGAGTGCTGGGTTTGGGTATTCATCGCAGTGAGGGGTGCTCAGGTAGGGGGATATTGCGACGTCACCGTGGTCCCAGAGATACACCTCAATATCTGTGTCCCTCCCCCAGGCACGTCTACTACTCGGTAATGGGCATCAAAAACACAACGATGGTCCAAGCCCGGGGAAGGGCCTGGAACCTTCTGGGGTCTACAGATGTGCCGCTGGAGGGGACCAGCAGAGGGAAGAGGCAAAGAAAAAGGATAACAGGACATGAGGTGGCGAGAAGTCTGCTGTCCCCCAACTTTCCTTGGGTCTTCAGGGATTCTTGTGACCCTAGGGACCTGCCCCTAGTGTGACCCAACAAAGTTCCCTTTCCTGGAGTCAGATCAAGGAGATGGTCCCATAGCTCTGCCATGCCACTGCCCTGAACCCCATAAAATGGGGATAATAATACCTACTCCACCTTCCCCCTATCGAATGGCTCAGATTCATCCACTCACCTATTATTCAGCCAGCCAGCCATTCAATAACTTTAATAAATATTTTCCATGCCAGGCACGGCACTGGTTGTGGGGGACACAACCTGGCTTAAGACACGCACGGTTCCTGCTCCCGGGGAACTTGGAGAGTTATGAAACAGACAATGAAACCACGAAGTTGAAGTGCGGCGAGTTATGACCGAGACATAGAGTATAACAGGAAGGAATGAAATAAATGGGGGCAGGCCTCGTTAGGGCCCCCCGGACTGCTCTGCTCACGTGGTGGTTACCGGTGCCAGAGACATGGGGTCTTGTGGTCTCTTGTGGTCACAGGCTTCTGGCACGATGACCGTACTGCCTCCCTGCCCTCCCATGCCAGGGACTGCCATTGCTGCCCTTCAGTGCGTGAAAGAGCTTTGACCTTTTAGGACTTAATATCGTGAAGCTCAAAGTCTCCTTCCAGTCCCTTGTGTTTAGACCCAAGTTTAAGGTAGTTCAAGATGGCTGGAAGAGAAGGTAGACCATCCATAATCCTTCACTACCCCTCTGGGCAGCTGGGACACCCCGGACCCTGTGCTTCTCCCTTCTGCACTCGTCCAGAAGCAATCTAGCATTGTTCAAAAGCTCCACTCTGGAGCTGGATTGCCTGGGTTTGAATCCCTCCTCACCCCCTTTACTACTAGCTGGGTGACCTTGGATAAGTTACCTAACCTCTCTGAGCCTCAGCTTTTGTATTTGTAATATCCACACATGTAAGATTACATGACAATATATGTAAAGTGCTTAAAACTGCACTCACAGAGAAACAAACAATGATTGCCCCTGATAAGCTCTCCGTGTTTTATGAGCGTTATCTTTGCTTTTACCATGATGTGTGCTATTTGTCTGCCTCTCCCGAAGCCTTTGAGGGCAGGGAGCCTCTGACTTCCTCATTCATCCTGGTATCCCCAGGACCTGGCACAGCGCCTGGCTCAGAGCAGACGGGCCAAAAATATTTGTAGAGTGACGACTGACTAAAAGGTCAGTAGGAGTGCTGGGACGGGCTGGGTAGAGAGACTGAGCTTCCAGGAAGGGGCGGGGCTCTCTGTCTGGGGAGGGGCCTGAGGGGAGTTGCCAGAGTCACAGGAGGCAACGTCAGGGGACGCCTGGTCCGGGTGCTATGCTTCTTCTTTTCCTGCTCGCAGCTCCCAAGGGTGCTGTGACCATCTGCTGGGGGCAGGAAGGGCAGGTGCCCAGGGAGGTAGAGTCTGGAGCTAGCCTCGAGGATTTACGCTCCTGCCACTGAGCTCCTGGACCAAGGATGGTTAGAGGGAGTCCACGTGGCCCTGCAGAACAGATGGGGCACCCCTGAAGTGGCCAAGGGTGTGAGGAAAGACCACCGCCATGTAAAGTGCTTAAAACTGTAATCACAGAAAAACAAACAGTGATTGCACCTGATAAGCTTTCCGTGTTTTATGAGTGTTATCTTTGCTTTTACCATGATGTGTGCTACTTGTCTGCCGCCAAGATGGAAGGGAGAGCTGTCCCGTGTCAGACAGGAATGGTCAGCAGATGCCCAGCCCCATGCCCTGGCCATGCTCTAGGGAAACTGGGGCCTGCTCCGTGCCTCCCAGGGCTCAGTGCAGGGCCAGGGCTCACACTCCGGTCACTGGCGTGCTCCAACCTATCGCACAGCCTTGCAGAACGCACACGGGCCTCTTGGACCTTAGCCCTTGAAGCTCAGCAGAGTCCTGGACAGGTAGAGCAGGGGACCCTGGCAGCCTCACTTAGTTGAATGGGATTATGAGTCACAGATAATCGGAAGCACATTCTAATGCAGATTATGTTCTTAATCGATTAAGAACTAGCTTTATTGCTAGTGGACAAGAAAAGGCCTGAAGTGTTGGGTTCTGGGTGGAAGGGGGTGTCCCTCTGCTCTCTAAACCTGCTCAGGGTTGGGCTCCTTTTTCTCGTCTTAGTCCTTGACCCCTATAGATGGGACCAGCCAAGAAATGAACAGCTGGGAATATTGGCCAAGCCCTGTTTGGCTGGGAACATCTGCAGTAGTGACAGCGACCTGCTGCAAACACCCCAGTGGGCAGGGACTCCAATAGGAGGCAATTCATGGGTCAGAGGGAGACAAGAAGTGGGCTTGGAGGGCACTGGTTGACTTTAAGTTATCAGGAAGTGGTCTCCTGCCGCTCAGAGATTTCCTTCACCACCATCCATGGTTCTGTTGGCAGCTCCTACACTACGATGACCACTCCTGCATCACCACACACATGCACGTACACACAGATGCACACATAAACACCCCACACACTGTAATGCAAACACACACACTCTCACACACACACACTTACACAGTCATGCACGTACACGCGCACACCTCCACTCACATACACAAACGCATGCACACACACCCCTTTCCCACCCTCACCGTCTCACTGACCACATACACACACCACTCGGCCCCCTTCACATGCTGAGACAATTCCAGACGTGCCTTTGAGATCTGAGCTTGTTTCCAGTGGGGAATGAAGTGATAGCCGAGGATAAGCCCGAGGGAACGGTGGCTGTAGTTGTTTGAAGTTGTTTGTGTGACTATCATCCAGCCTGTGTTTGCCATTGTTTTCCATTCATTTAATCATTCACTATGTATTTCCGTATTGACTGAATGCCTACTATGTACTGGGCACAATTCCAGGTTCTAGGGAATCTCAGCTGGTTTTCCCAAGAGGTAGATATTGAGACAAGGGCTTTAAAAAATAAAAATGCTTTACTGAGATATCATTAACATACCATACAATTCATCCATTTAAAGGGAATAATTTGGTGATTTTTAGTGTGTTCACAGAGTTGTACAACTATCACCACAATCAATTTTTGAACGTTTTCATCACCCCATAAAGATACCCTGTACCCATCAGCAATCATTCCTGTTTTCCTCTTTCCCTGCTCCATGGCAGCCATGAATCTACGTTTTGTCTATAGATTTACCTCTTCTGGATATTTCATATAAATGGGGTCATACAGTATGTGGTCTTTTGAGACTGGCTTTTTAAAAAAAATATTTATTTTCCTTTTTTTTTTGGCTGCGTTTTGTCTTAGCTGAAGCACACGGGACCTTTGTTGAGGCAGGCGGGATCTTTTCATTACAGCGCGTGGTCCACTCGGGCTTCTCTCTAGTTGTGGCGTGCAGGTTTTCTCTCTCTCTAGTTATGGCCCATGGGCTTACTTATCCCATGGCATGTGGGATCATAGTTTCCCGACCAGGGATCGAACCCGCGTCCCCTGCATTGGAAGGCGGAATTTTTTTACCTCTGAACCCCCAGGGAGGTCCCGAGACTGGCTTCTTTCACTTAGCATAATGTTTTCAAGGTTCACCCATGTTGTAGCATATGTCAGCATTTCATGCCTTTTTGTGGCTGAATACCATTCTTTTGTACGGATAGACCACATTTTCCTTGTCCATTCGTCAGTTGATGGTCATTTAAGTTGTTTCCGCTATTACATATTATGCTGCTATGGACATTTGTGTCCAAGTTTTTGTGCGGGCATATGTTTTCAGTTCTCTTAGGTATCTACCTGGGAGTGGAATTTCTGGGTCATATGGTAACTCCATGTTCAACATTTTGAGAAACTGCTAAACTGTTTTCTAAAGCAGCTGTACCATTTTACATCCGCAACATCAATGCATGAGCATTCCAACCTGAGATAAGATTTTATTTGGAAAGCGGTCCCAGGAAACACCAGTAGGAAAAAAGGGAAGGGAGAAGAAAGAAAGGAAGGCAGCCAATAAAGGATCATTATCGAGCAAATTACCACTGAGAGTAATCGAAGCTTCAGGCCATTTCAAGTAAGTCTGGGAGTCAGTACAGAACTAGCACTTTAGAGTCATCCCACCTGAGGAGCAAGGGGGAAGGGGTATGTATACACCACTTTTGGTTGAGTGTGTGTGTGTGTGTGTGTGTGTGAATTTCCTGTCAATTCCCCTTTGCTTGACCAGAAGCAAGCAAAAGAACTGCATCAGGAGAAAGCAAAGAAATGCAGATGCTGGCAGCTGGAGTCAAGCCTGTTGGCCAATGACGGTGGTAGGGAAGAAAGGGCATCGACAGCACCTGCTCCCTTGGGTGAACCAAAGTTCCAGGCCTCACGGAGCTTACCCTTCAATGAGAGAGATATGAACAAGTATATGTCGTACACAGGTAGCACCATAAGGGGAATAAAGCAGGGTAAGGGGATAGAGGGGGATGAAGGCAGCTGTGTCAGCTCAGGTGGTCAGGACAGGCATCTCAGAGGAAAAGAGATTTCAGCTGACACCTGAATGAAGCGAGGGACAGGCCATCTGGAGGCCAGTTAAATGTCTGATGGAAAGAGCATTGGAATCTGGACTGTGGGATCAGCGAGTGCTCAGCCCCTGCGCGGGGAATAACCTTGGCATGCTGGAGGGACAGCAAGAGATTCAGAGTGAACGAGGCAGACAGAGAGCACCAGGAGAAAACAGAAATACAGCCGGGGGGCCAAGCTGGGAAAGAATTTTGGATTTTGTCCTAAGGGTAAACGGAGGCCACTGAATGGGTGAGAGCAGGAGAATTCTGACCTAATTTACGCTTGCTTCTTTCTATCAAAGCCATTGGGTTGAAACTGCGTAACCCAACATTTAGTGAGCCTGTTAGGCTCCCAAAGGTGCTGACACCTACTGCTGGGCATCCAAACCCAGGCCCGAAACATTCATTCATTCACTTATTAGTTCCTGGCCTTGGTCTAGGCGCTGAGTGTGAAGCAGGGAACATCTGACCTAAGCTCTGCCCTCACGAAGCATACGTTCTAATAGGAGGAGACACGTAAACAACAAGAATATGTACTGTAAGTTATATAACATTAGAAAATGATCAAGGTTTTAGGCTACAGGGAAAAGTGGACACAAGGAATACAGAGTGCTGGGGGGCTTAGATATTTCAAGTCGAAGGGTCAGTATGGCTTCTGAAGGGGCTGATGACACTGAGACGGCACTCTCAACCTGGCTCCCGGAACCCCCCTCCCCGCCTCCAGACAACGTATCCAGGGACCTCGCAGCTGGAGGGAGGGCACAGCTGGACCTCCGAGGAGGCAGAGGGGTGCTCCTCAGCTGGTCCAGACACACAGCCTAGGAGGCGGAGGAGGAACCAGAGTCGGGGCAGGAGAGGAGGGGGCTGAGTCTGCCAAGCCACAGGGGAATATTGATGAACTTTCTGGCAAGAAGTGACGGAGCTGGTGGGGATGGTGTAATGAAGACAGATGATCCCAGGCCAGCTCAGCTCATCTTCCTGCTGGAGGAGGGAGAGTTACAACCAGGTGGGGGGAAGGGGGTGAGAGGGCTTGCCAAGTGCCCTGGGGAGAGCGGGGGGAGGCCCTCTGCTCTGGCGCTGTGGCTAGCCCGTAGCACCCCATCCTCTCTCCTTCTCTGCCACCCCCCTGCCCCCGCCCTCCTCTCACCTTAGTCCTTCCTCCTCTCCTTACTCATGGGACAAGTCCCTTTCCCCTTTCTCCACTTTTCCTTCCTCTCTCTTCCCCTTTTCTCCCTTTGCCCATCTCTCTGCAGCTTTCCCTTCTCCCTTCTCTCTTTCTTTACCCCCTTCATCCCCAGCCTCTCTGACTGTGGCCTCCAGAACAGCGTGCAGTTCTCTCTCTGGGGTTTCCTGTCCCCTGGCAACTCCCTAAGTAGAAACCACCCCCTCTCCCCATTCTATCACAATTTACTGAGTGCCCACTATGTGCTTGGCACTGGCCATGCCAGCCTATAGACTGTGGCTACAGCAGTTCCAGGAAAGAACAGGAACGGATTTTCTTTTTTTTTTTTGCCCGATTGTACCTCTTTCTTCCTCCCTCCCTCCCTCCCTCTCTCTCTTTCTTTCTTAATGTGGTAAAATACACATAAGATAAAAATTTATCATTAGAGACCTTTAGTACATTCACAAGGTTGCGCACCAGCACCACTAGTTACGGAACATTTCATTACCCCAGAAGGAAACCCCCGTACTCGTTAACAGTCTCTCTGCCCTCCCCCCAGCCCCTGGCAACGATTAATCTGCTTTCTGTGTTTATAGATTTGCTATTCTGGACATTTCATATGAATAAAATCATACAATATGTGCCTTTTTGTATCTGACTTCTTTCACTTAGCATATTCTCAAGGTTCATCCATGTTGAGCATGTAACAGTACATCATTCTTTTTTCTTTTTTCTGGCTAAATAATATTCCACCATATGGTTATACGACATTTTGTTTATCAGCTGATGGACACGGGTTGTTTAGGCACCGAATTTTGAAACAGAAGCCCTTGCACTGAGTCCCACACCACTCCTACCTGTGTGGCCTTAAGAAGCCATGGAAGGTCTTTGAGCCTTGACAATTTCACCTGTAAAATGGAACTGTAAATATTTAAATCTCTCATGCCCTTTCAGAGGATAAGAAAAATGAGCTGGTCCTTTAGCTTGAAAAATTGGAAACTGCCTCTCATTTCTTTTTTTTTTTAATATAAATTTATTTATTTATTTTTGACTGTGTGGGGTCTTCGTTGCGGCGTGCAGGCTTCTCATTGTTGTGGCTTCTTTTGTTGCACAGCATGCGGCATGTGAGATCTTCCCGGGCCAGGGCTCGAACCCGTGTCCACTTCATTGGCAAGGAGATTGTTAACCACTGTGCCACCAGGGAAGCACCACCTCTCATTTCTCTCTTCCTGTACCCACTACTCATTTGCTATTGAATTTGGGATACAATTCAATAAAAAAATCTATATGCCAAGGCTGGATGGACTGATGTATACTGTTGTGTTCTCTGTCATTCATTCCATTTCACTGGTCTTAACATGCATTATTTTTCAGATTTTGGTATCTTTGAGATCAACACGCACCAGTTGTGTAGTAATTGGCAGTGCTATTTATTTTCTTAGTGGTTTGTAAAATAATTGTGTTCATTACAATCAGTGGTCCAAGGTTTGCATAGGCAGAGGTTGGTGAATATCACTATGAACAATAAGAGAAGTAAAAACAGACTCCTTGGGCTTCCCTGGTGGTGCAGTGGTTAAGAATCCGCCTGCCAATGCAGAGGATACGAGTTCGAGCCCCGGTCCAGGAAGATCCCACATGCCGCGGAGAGACTAAGCCCGTGCACCACAACTACTGAGTCTGCACTCCAGAGCCCGCGAGCCACAACTCCTGAAGCCCGGGTGCCTAGAGCCCGTGCTCTGCAACAAGAGAAGCCCACACACCGCAGCCAAGAGTAGCCCCCGCTCACTGCAACTAGAGAAAGCCCATGCACAGCAACAAAGACCCAATGCAGCCAAAAATAAATTAATTAATTAAAAAAAAAAAAACAACCAGACTCCTTAATGACTATTTTTGATGGTGGGGTCATGTGAGTTAACCCATGTCCTGGTATATGAACTCCCAGCTAAAAAAGTTAATTGAGTTGGAAATACTGATTTACTTCAACTGACATAACTTCGACATCATTGTAAAAACCATGTGGGCACATGTTGCTGGCACAAACGGCTCTAAAATGCTTGGCCACAGAGATAGGGTGGGGGAGTGGATGAGAAGTTATATGTGAATCAGCTGTATGTATCCATAACTGATTCACTTTGTCATACAGCAGAAACTAACACAACATTGTAAAGCAATTATACTCCAAAAAAGATGTTAAAAAAAAGAAAGGAAAACAGTGGGACATTTCACAAAATAACTTGCTGTTATTTTTCAAAAGTATCAAGGTCATGAAAAACAAGAAAAGACTGAGGAAATGTCACAGATGGAGAAGACTAAGGAGATATGGTTACTAAATGCAATGTGGGATGCTAGATTGAATCCCAAGACAGGAAGACATTTGTGGGAAAACTAGTAAAATTCTCCATAAGTCTATAGTTTTTTAGTTATTGCACCAATGTTAAATTCTGGGTTTTGATAATTATACTGTAGGATGTAATTTGTTAGCAGTAGGGGAAGCTGAGTGAAGATTATGCAGGAACTCTCTGTACTATTTTTACAACTTTTCTGTAATCCATGATTACTTCAAAATGAAAAGTTAAAAAAAAAAAAAGAAGATATATGTGAATGGAGCTCGTGAACTGAGATGCTGTCAGGTGGGGTTATCAGTCTCTCATTCTCCCAAAGAACTGCCTGCCCCACCCCCTCCAACCCTCTCCAACACAGGAGAGGCCACATAGAGATACTGAATATGTTTGCTTTCATTAAAACAGGCCAGATAGGGAATTCCTTGGCAGTCCAGTCGTTAAGACTCTGCGCTTCCAAGGCAGGGGGCGCGGGTTCCATCCCTGGTCAGGGGGAACTAAGTTCCCACATGCCCCGAGGTGTGGCCTAAAAAAAAACAAAAGACCTGAAGAAAGCAGGCTGGATATTGTAATTATGTCCCAAGGAGCAGAGGGCCCCATCTGAAGGGAGGAGGGGCAGCCGATGGAAGTCAGGCTAGATATACGGAATTCATGAGTGTGGCTAGCTGAGCACCTCCACGGTGGAACACATCTTAGTTGTTTGGGGAAGGAAACTGTACCTGGTTGTCCTTGCCCCACTCAAAACTTGCCTCCTCTAAACTCTCACAGCAGTTGCCACCAGTCAGGACCTTAGCACTGATTGCTCCTGTGGCTGTCTTCTTTATCCAACTGGACTGTGAACCATTTGGGGATGGTGCCTTTTGTAGCTGCTATGGTTACCCCATGGGTCCAGGTATGTAGTAGAAATACAGAGAGGAGTCATGAATCAGAGCAGTGATTCTCAAAGTATCCACCCAGACCACCTGCATGGACTACCTCCTGCTGGAGCTGGTTACAAATGACCTTCCCAGGTAGCCACTCAAGAGATCGTATTTCAATAGAAGAGGCAGGTGGGGGCCATGCATCTGCATTTTGACAATATTTTCAAATAATCCTACACTCTGTAAAGTTGGAAAACCATCCAGACTAAGGAGGAAACTAGGTGATCCCATAGGTGTTTCCAATGCGACAGCCTGTGACATACATCTCCATCTCCTAAGCATTCAGTCTCTATCTTCCTAGCCATTATGAGCCTACTGTGTGCCTCGCTCTTGCCAATGTAGGAGACTTGAAGCTCAGCCAGGGCTCAGGGGACTAGCCAAAGAGTAGACTAGCAGCATTGTCCTTGCTCCCAGTGAGAAGGTGGAGAGGGCGGGGTTGAGGGTGAGATGGGGCAGTGGGCTTGGGCTGGGGCTGGGGAGAGACCAGGGTGGGAAGGGCTGAGTGGGCACACAGGAGGTGCACTCAGACCCTGGAAGCAGCTGGCTGCCTGCTGGTCCCCTGCCCTCCCACTGCCCTGCCCACCCAAACAGCCTGCCTGGAAACAGGGAACACTGCTACCTAGACACCTCTGTGCTTTAATCACCACGAGGGCTCACCAGACCGCAAAGAAGGATGGGCTGTTGAGGTTTAACAGGGCTAATGTCAGAGGATGAGAAACAAGACCCCAGGCCTTTGGATAGCCTCATCTACTCCACAAAGCTAGTGTCTCTGAACACAGTGATGACATGGAGACCCGTGTCCTTGACCCTCCAGCCTGTCTCTGATGGTTCCCCTTGTCTGAGATGAGCGTGCCCAGTGTTTAATAACAGCTCCCGCACTTAACATTTATTTGTCAGGCCCTGAGCTAAGCACTTTACATGTATTACCTCACCTATTCTTTATGCCACTCCTACTGTTAAGCCCCTTTGCAGATAAGAGAACCAGGACTGGGCTTCCCTGGTGGCGCAGCGGTTAAGAATCCACCTGCGGGCTTCCCTGGTGCGCAGTGGTTAAGAATCCACCTGCGGGCTTCCCTGGTGGCGCAGCGGTTAAGAATCCACCTGCGGGCTTCCCTGGTGGCGCAGCGGTTAAGAATCCACCTGCGGGCTTCCCTGGTGGCGCAGCGGTTAAGAATCCACCTGCGGGCTTCCCTGGTGGCGCAGCGGTTAAGAATCCACCTGCGGGCTTCCCTGGTGGCGCAGCGGTTAAGAATCCACCTGCGGGCTTCCCTGGTGGCGCAGCGGTTAAGAATCCACCTGCGGGCTTCCCTGGTGGCGCAGCGGTTAAGAATCCACCTGCGGGCTTCCCTGGTGGCGCAGCGGTTAAGAATCCACCTGCGGGCTTCCCTGGTGGCGCAGCGGTTAAGAATCCACCTGCGGGCTTCCCTGGTGGCGCAGCGGTTAAGAATCCACCTGCGGGCTTCCCTGGTGGCGCAGCGGTTAAGAATCCACCTGCGGGCTTCCCTGGTGGCGCAGCGGTTAAGAATCCACCTGCGGGCTTCCCTGGTGGCGCAGCGGTTAAGAATCCACCTGCAGGCTTCCCTGGTGGCGCAGCGGTTAAGAATCCACCTGCGGGCTTCCCTGGTGGCGCAGCGGTTAAGAATCCACCTGCGGGTTCCCTGGTGGCGCAGTGGTTAAGAATCCACCTGCGGGCTTCCCTGGTGCGCAGTGGTTAAGAATCCACCTGCGGGTTCCCTGGTGGTGCAGTGGTTAAGAATCCACCTGCGGGTTCCCTGGTGGCGCAGTGGTTAAGAATCCACCTGCGGGCTTCCCTGGTGGCGCAGCGGTTAAGAATCCACCTGCGGGCTTCCCTGGTGGTGCAGTGGTTAAGAATCCACCTGCGGGCTTCCCTGGTGCGCAGTGGTTAAGAATCCACCTGCGGGCTTCCCTGGTGGTGCAGTGGTTGAGAGTCCGCCTGCCGATGCAAGGCACACGGGTTCGTGCCCCGGTCTGGGAAGATCCCACATGCCGCTGAGCGGCTGGGCCCGTGAGCCATGGCCGCTGAGCCTGCGCATCCGGAGCCTGTGCTCCGCAACGGGAGAGACCACAACAGTGAGAGGCCCGCATACAGCAAAAAAAAAAAAAAGTGATAGTAATTGGTTAACAATGTCTCCTCTTCCTCCTTGCCTCCTTCTGGCCTCTCTGGGTCCCCCAATTCTGCTTTCCTGCCCTGACCTCTCCTACATCTGCTTGATCACACTTGACCTTGGTCACAAAGTGGAACCCAGAATTTCTGTGATGAAAGTGCCTTAGATGTAGTCTAATGCAGACCCTTTGTTTTGCAGATGAAAAAACCACAGTCCCCCCTGCCATCCCTCTATTGCTTCATTTTGTTCCAAAGGGGTTGTATTTCCAGCACTCCAATTACCACCTTTTCTCTCTCCAGCTCACATAGCAATCAGATAGGGCTGCTTTTTCCCCAGTGCAATCAGTGAGCTCCCAGCCTCCAGCTTGCTGGATTTATGGCTCTCTGCCGCCTTGTGGGGTCCTCAGGGGTCTGTGTAGCTCAGGAGTTATGGGCTCACAGAGACCGGGCTTTCCGTGCACTTTGCCCAACTTGTCAGTCACCTCCGGGGGTCGGTTGCTTGGAATAAAGAAAATAAAATACCAGGGCCAATATGCTGACTCCATTTTTATGCTCCTCATGGAAATCCAAAATCTTCCCCATGGGACAGGCTGGAAAACATTCAGAGGAAAAAGGAAGACACCATTGTAGGACCAGCCAGGGAAGGAGGACTACAGGGAGGGTGCAGCACGTCCAAGCAGCTTGGTTCTCCTTCTCAGAGGGTCTGTGCCTGTGTAAGCACGACACCGCAGTCACAGAGGGTGGCTGGGGTGGGACTCTAACTTCCTGAAATCTCCGTTAATCTTTCCAAACCAAAGTTAACAGCCACGAGCTTCGACTCAATTCCTAAACCCCCTCCCTCCAACCAAACTATCCCCTTCAGCCCCGTCGAACGCCTCTGCCAGAGGGGAGTGAGGGGCCGCCTACGTGGCATATTTGAGGCAGTTTTGTAATAGTGTGTGTAGCTGGCTTCTTTTCAAGTGAGGAAAAAAAATACAACAATAATGTCTTAAGATGAAGGACATTCTAACACTAAGGGAGAGAAGAAGAGAGAGGACAAAATGTCAGACTGAAGGACAGTCCTTGAGCTTGAGTTAATTTGGCTTTATTAAAAAGTCACAAGATCGTCTTTATGTTTGCTTCTTGCAGCAGCAGAGCAAGAAGCCCTGGGCCCAGATTCGGAGATCTGGGATTTCACTTGGGGTCTGCCACTTAGCAGGGTGTGACTGTGGGTAGATTAAACAGCACGCTTGAACAGCAGTAGACTTGCCTTCAGTTTCTCCATCCGTCAAACAGGAACGATAACACTTACCTCATAGGGTGTCGGGGAGAGGGGCTGGGAAGGAAATGAAACATTTAATGAGCATCTATGAATAGACAGGCATGTGACATAGGCTGTCCTTTAGTTCTCAGGATAAGCTAATGAGGCTGGTGTCATTATGACCATTTTACGGATGAGGAAACTGAGACTCGTGGGTTACGTGATCTGTCCCCAGTTCTCACAGACCCAGGGCTGGCACCCACGTCCTGCCTAAATGCAAAGACACACTCTTTCCAGAAGGGTAGGCAGGAAAGGGAAGGTAAAGGCAGGAGCTCCTGGTCTGGGCCTCAATTTTCTCTGTGAAATAGAAAACAAAGTCAGCCACTGCAATGAGGAGGCAGTGAAGTCTCAGGAGTGGTGTAGGTTTGTAGAAGCTTCTTTAGCTGGAGAGAGGGTGCATACCCATCCTTATAGATTGTGTTGCTAAGAGGTTGGTCAGGAACTGGTTGTCTCTGTGATATGCTTCTCGGAGGGATGGTCACTGTCCAACACATGGAAAAGGAACAGATTTTGTTTTTCATTCATCACTGAATACCTAGACCCTAGTACAGTGCCTGACATACAGCAGTACATTCATTTATCTAATAAATATGGAGCACCTACTCTGCACCGGCTCTGCTGTACGTGCTGGGGATTTAGCAGTGACAAAGGCAGATTAGACCCCTGCCCTTGTGACATTTGCAGTCCAACAGGAGAATCAGAGAGTAAACACAGAAATCGGCAAATAAAATAATCTCAGATGGGAATAAAGTTCTGAATTTAAAAAGGCAGAGTAAAGGGAGAGAGAGTGTCTGTCGCAGTGGGGATTTTTCTCAGGAGGTGACATTTGTGATGTGACTGGAATGAGAGAAAAAGCTCTTCGTGCCAAGATGGGGGAAAGGTGTTCCAGGCAAAAGGAGCGGCAAGTGCGAAGCCCTGAGGCAGGACGAAGCTCAGAATGCTTGAGGGAGGCAGAAGGAGGCTTGTGCGGTAGAGAGGAGGCAGTGTGCTGGAGAGTTGTAGGAAAGAGAGAAGAGGGGTCAGATCATATAAAGCCTCATAAGCCAAGTTAAGAAGCTTGGATTTTATTATAATTCCGGTAAGAAGTCTTTGGAAGGTTTTAAGAAATGGGAGGGATGTGATCTGATTTATGCTTTAAAATAATCACTCTGGTGTTGAGATGGAAAGTAGACCAAGGTGGGAAGGAGAAGTGGAAGCAGGCAGGAGGGGGAGACAGGGAGAGAGGGTTGGGTTTAGGCAATGGGTCTTGCTGATGGATTAGATATACAGTGTGAGGAAAAGAGAGGAATCAAGGATGTTCTTTAGGTGTCTGGACAGAGCTCATGGCACTGTTAACTGATATGGGGAAAACGGAGGAGGAACAGTTTGGAAGCAAGAGGTATAGAAATCAAGAATTCCACTGTGGACCTGTTTGAAATATCTGGTAAATATCTGTTATGGGTTGACTTTTGTTTTCCCCCAAAAAATATATCGAAATCCTAATCCCCAATACCCATGATCTTATTTGCAAATAGGGTCTTTGCAGATATAAGTTAAGATGAAGTCATTAGGGTGGCCCTGCTCCAATATAACTAGTGTCCTTACATGAAGGGAAAATTTGGGGACAAACACGCTCAGAGGAAAACACCGCGTGAAGACAGAGATTCAGAGGGAACATGGCCATGTGAAGATGGAAGCAGAGATCTGGAGTGACGCTGTTACAAGCCAAGGAACATTTGGGGCTGCCAGAAACCAGAAGTGGCAAGGAAGGGTCCTCCCCTAGAGGATTCCAAGGGAGCATGGCCCTGCTGACACCTTGATTTTGGACTTCTAGACTTCAGAACAGTGAGAAAATTAACTTCTCTCATTTTAAGCCACCCAGTTTGTGGTACTTTCTTATAGCAGCCCTAGGAAACTAATACAGCAACTAAGTGGAAAGGTCAAGTGGGGATTTGGATGTGCAGACCTGGAGCTCAGCGTTTTTAAAGCCATAGGACTAGATGAGTTGTCCTTGAGCGTGAATTAGAGAGAGCTGAGAGAAGGGAAGCTTTGGAGGGATGAGGGAGTGGCCAGTGGGGTGGAGGGGTGCGGAGGTGTTTCAAGGGAAGAGAGTGTGGTCAATTGTGTCAAAGACTGATGCTACGTCAAGTCAAGTCCGACTGGCTTTGTTTGGCCTTTGGATCTGGTAGGAGAGAAGTTGAAAAAAAATAGTAATAATAAAAGAGGGAGGCTACTGCTGACCTTGACAAGAGAGATGTCAGCAGGTGGAAACAAAAGCCAAGCTGGAAAGACCTGAGGAGAGGATGTAAGTAAAGGAGTCCAGAGTAATTATAGAGAACTGTTTTGAATTTTGCTATGAAATAACAAAGAAATGGGGCCTTACTTGAAAAAAGGTGTAGGGGTCAAGCGAAGGTTTTTGTTTTTTTTTAAGCAGGCAATGTTAAGGCGTAATTTTTATGTTGGTGGGTATGATCTAAGGGAAGACAAATGGTTTAGAAGAGAGACGGGAGAATTGCTAGGAGCAAAGTCATGGCAAGAGTGGATGGAGTCTGGTGCAATCATGGGGGAACTGGCCTTAGATAAGAACAGAGCCTCTTCACCTCTTATAACTGCAGGGACGGCAGAGAACAGGAGTAGAGATCATGCGGGTGGGTTGGCAGATTTGGTGGTGGGAAGAGGAAGTGCTTCTCACTTGTCTGCATTTCTTTGTATTTATTACATCAGTGAAGTATGGGGCAGAGTCATATGGAGGGATAGCGTTGGAGGTTTGAAGAGAGAGGAGAAAGAGGAGGTATGAAACGGTCCTTTGAGAGGAAATGTAGAAGGTTGCTGGGTAGAGTTGAGTGCTTTTTTGAGATTTAAATTCCTAAGTTTCCAGTGAGACCAGTCAATAGGCATGGTTCTGCGATTTTCTTCAGTCATGTTCAACTGCTTAGGTACAGGTGAAGGGTAGGTGGCTAGCAGGATTTAACTAGGATTGGAGTTTTACCAGATAAATACAAGGGAGTTTCCAAATGGAGAGAGGCAAGGAAGATGAGGGTGTTTTTAAGAGACAGATCATAGTAATGAACCATGGAGATTAAGCTCGATAAGGAAGAAGTGGTCACATGTAGAGCATGGAATACGATAACTTATTTGGTGGATAAGGTCCCTATGAGATCAAAGAATATTTGGAAGGAGGGTCCCACAGAAAGTTAATTGGAAGGGTAGGAGGCATCAGTGACTGAGATGCCTGAAATGAGATTATTGGAGGTGCAGGTATTGGTGAGAGCAACATTTAGGGTATGATCATGTAAATCAGTGGGGAAGATAGAGAAAACGTAGCAAGGGATGGGGCCTAACCCCTTTCATATCAAAGATGCTGGAGTTTTTGCAGGAGGAAGAAGTAGTTTGGAAGCACCTCCATGGATCCTGAGATATGTGGGGTGCAAGAGAAAAAAACGCCCTTCACTGTTTTCTTTTCCCTTCATCCTTGCCTGTAGGTTAGGGCTGTCGAGGGGGCAGTATCTTCAGGGGACAGCCAGATGTCAGTAGAGCGAGACAGTGAAGGGATTGCTCAGGCAAGGGTTTCAGGATAGGGGGGCATTGACTGGTGGCAGACTGAGTGCCAGAGGATACAGGGGAAAGGTTTGGGAGGGTGGAGAGAGGCGGGAGACAGGATTAAATTAGAAGCTATGCAGAGTGGTTTGGGGATTCTGGTGTATGGGATTACGGATGATATGGGAAGCTAGGACTTGTGATATGAGGCGTGATGGGGCATGTTCTGACATTGTCATTGAGGAAATATGGGCGGTCAGTCAAAGCTACATACAGTCCAGAGTATTTAGCTGGCAAGTATAAGAAGAAAAAGATGAATGAAATGAACTCTTGTATCCTTGAGATATCCAGTGCTGTGCCAGGCACATGGCATATTCATTGATGAAAACTGCATGCATTTGATGCTCTGGTGACTGTAATAGGAGCAACTCAGAATCCAGAGCACTGCACACAGTAGGTGCTCTGAATCCTGTGGGCGATGCTCATCTCTAAGTATCTTTGATTGCGTAATATGGAAATAGTTTGCACTTTGTCCCTTCTGATGAAAGTCATTCCTGTATTTAGACTGACCAGGGGCTGGAGTGTAGTTGCGTTCTGCCTTAGTTAGCAAGGTGTGGACAGGAGACAGAGGTGGGGATAGGATGGTGACCTGTTCCAAGTTGGAGATTCAGGACATCCCTGTCCCCTAGCCCCTGCCCCAGACTAAAACCCAGCACCATCACTACAGGTCCTTCTCTGGAAACTCAGCGCAGAAGAAAGAGTAGCCACATCCTTCCGTTAGAGTGAAGATGGCCATACCAGCCCTGGGCTTTTGGCATTCCTTCCTTCTCCCTCTAGGTGCTTTTCCTCCAGAATAAATGATTTCTATTTTTTTACTCCTATTTTTCTAGCCTCTCTGATCTCATTTGCCTCCTCTTTGTTTCATTGAGTCTGGGGCCACTATCTCTGTCTTTTCTTCCCCAGAATATCCCACAAAATGCTTCCCTCCTGTCCCAACCCCTCCCCCAATACCACTAGGTATGAGTCCAAAGCTTTTTCTAAGAGGCCTCTAAAGTTCCCACTGATGTTATGCCCCAGTGTCTGAGGTGACCTGGCCTGGTCTCTGTGTGGCGGAGAGAGTGTCTCTTTGTGTTGGTTGATGAATGGCTGCCCTGTCCTGTCCGGGACCTCAATACCTGGAAGGTAACAGGAGAAAGCCCACTCCCCTCCTTAGGCTCTGCACCTGCTGCTCTCAGCTTTCCTCGGGGGCCACAGGGTGGCTGGGCAGGTAGCTCGCTTGCTTGCTAAGCCTTAGATGAGCAACGCTAGGAAGCAGGTCCAGGAGTCCTTCCTGCCCTATCCTCTCTGGACGGAATGGGGCCTGCTGAGAGGCTGCTCAGACTCCATGGCCTTTCCCCCTCATCACCTCTGCTCCATCCCCATCCATCTCATGTTTCTTGCAGGGATTTGGTCTCCCAGTAGAACAATGAGCCTGCTGGGATGCTGCTTCCCTCTCTGACTGAGAGTTTGAACTACAGAATTTCTGGGCTGGAAAATACCTCACCCAGTTAGACATCTTCCCCTTTGCCTATAGACAGAACAGTGTACAAACCTTCAGGCCAGAGTCACTGTTTGAAAGTGACTCTGTGGTTTTCCTTGATAACACATGCCGGTGTTTCACACTGTAAAACTCAATTGAGTTCAACAAATGTGTAGGGAGTGTTGCCTCACATATTATCTCATTAAGATATTTCATTAATCATTTTGGACAGGTAATACACACACAGGGTGCGATATCAAGAACTACTGGAGGGTAAACCATGAAATGTGAGTATCTCTACTTATTCCTGTGCCCCATCCACTCAGATCCACTTCCCAGAAGTGACTACTGTTACCAATGTCTTGTGTATTTTTCTATAGATATTCCACATATATCTAATTTCACTTAACCTTTGCAACAGCCTTCTCGGGTGGGTACTGCGAATCCTCTTTGAAAGATGAGGGCACTGTGGCTCGGAAAGGCTAAGTAAAGTGCACAGGGTGTGTTAGTAACGGTGGCAATTCCACTCAAGGTATGTGTGAGTCCAAAGCCCACACAGTCTCTGTTCTAACATGTTCCCAGTCTGCCGTTTCACCCTTCCCTTCCCTTCGCTTCCCTTCCACAGCCATTCTCTCAGCAGGGTTGGCTCGAGAGCCTGGGTGTGCAGGGCCCTGTCCTAGGTGCTGAAGGCTCTTGTAGAGGCAGGGGATCACTTTAGCCCCTCCCCTCACCAGGCTCATGGAGGAGCTTGAGGAGGCCGACAAATAACCTGAAGCCTAGTCGAAATTTCACAAACGCTGCTTGGCCACGGAATTTCTATATGGCACTTAAGCAGGCCATTCTCCCTTTCTGACTCTCAGTTTCCCTATCTGTCTGACGGGGATAAGCTTAACCGTCCAATAAACTTAACTCAAAGGGCTGTTGTGAGAATCTAGAGGTAATAAATGCAGAAGTTCTCAGAAAGCACACAATCCCAGCCTATGGGAAGGAGTTTAGGGGGCTCCTATGGCCAGCGTGGAGTTGGGTCGACCAAACAGTTCATTCGGGTTTTCCATAAGATAGTGTGGAAAAAGCCAAATGAATGTCTTAGCCAACCAGATACAAGCGGCTGGGATGTGATAAGCGGGAGCAGAGGTGTCACCATCTATGCCCTTTATTCCAGGCTGTCTTTAGCAGGCGCAGAGTTCGTCCAGTTGCAGCAGGCAGTGACTGGAGGTAAAATGGGGGTAGGGTGTGGGGTTGGTCTAGAATGAGAAACAACACACAAGTGAGCCTTTTCCAGAACATTAGCCTGTAGGGTCTGAGTCTTCAGACCCACCTCCCTCTCTGCACGGTGGACGTTTACCTGCCTTCTACAGGGCCTGTTACCGGCAGATCAAGGGCTTTTCTACAAGTTCCTTCTGCCCAGCATTCTTCCGGTGCCCCTCCCAGCCCATCTTAACCTCTTTTTCATCCTTCAGACCTCCACGTAGATCTCATTTCCTCAGAGAAGCCTTTCTGGACTCCCCAGAGTAGATTAAGAGCCCTTGCTATTCACCATCCCCACCCTACCCCCAGTGTCTCCTGATTAACTCACATCACACCAGTCAGTACCCATCTTGTCCACCAGCCTGTCAGCTCCAGGGAAGTGGGCACCAAGCCCATCAGTTCGCCTGTGTATCCCCAATGCCCAGCACAGAGCCTAGCACTTACGACATGCTAAAGTATTGGTTGAATAAATGTCTGAAGTTAGTCACTCCTACCTTTGGGTTCAAAACTTGCCTCTGTCTCGTTATAGCCCCTCTCACACAGTTGTGGTTCTATTTTTTTTACATGACTGTCTCATCTGAATCTTTTCCCTTTATATTCCTGGTGTCTAGCCCACACTGTGGCACAGGGGTGGTCCTGAACATTGCTTGCTTGCTGAAGGAATGAATGAATGAATTCTTGGCAGGGAGCTGCTTTGAACCAGAGGGCATTTCCTTTGCAGTCAGTTAATGAGCTGTCTTCCCAGGTTGGCCAACAGAAGGTCCAGGAAACGGGGAGCAGGATTAGGCAGGAGCTGACGGGGCTGGAGAGAGGAGAAAGCAAACAGCCTGAGTGCCAGCTCCTCCGTGTTATTGTTGCGGTGTGGAGGACAGGAGATGGCCCCAAGGGAGAGGACTTAGTCATCGAAGGGATCCTCTCCAAGCGCTCTCAAAGTCCTCTCTCGTTGAGGTGGGCTTGGCTCAGGTGACTGACCGCAGCTGCCCTCGCCTTTCTCCTTGGGGAGGAGATGAAACGAGCGAAGGGGTAGGGTACTCGGAGATCGCCACCCTCTGGGCTTCTTTTCCCCAGTCTCCCCGTCCCCAAGACACCAGCCAGAACTGGGATGAGAGAGGGGTAGGGCCGAGCCGGGCGGCGGGGGAGGGGCGGCGCGGCCAGCCGGCTGGTGTCCTCTGGCGTCTGGAGCCGAGGCCTGGGGCTCTCGGCGCCCGCGAAGCGAGGCGAGCCGGAGCTGTGCGGTGAATGCAAAGAGCCGGGCGAGCTCCCAGCCCCGCGCCGCCGACGGCGTCCTCAGCCACAGCCCAATGAGAAGAGAGCAGATAATTTATTCTCTAATCCCGGTTCGGGTGCCGGGCGCTGGCGAGTGGCGGGGGCTGGGGAGGGGGGAGTCTCCTCTTCTTCTCTTCCCCTCCCGCCGGCCGCCCCCTCCCCGCCCCTGCCGGCTCCCTGCGCGCACACACACATTTCCTGACAATTAGCGAGCACACCTTGGCCGCGCGGCCTCTGGCGGCGCCGCAGCTTTTGTCTCCCGCCCGCCGGGCTGCGAGGCGCGGGCGCCTGGGCGCGAAGTTGCGGACGCGCTGCTCCGGAATGCCGGCCGCCTGCTGCCGTCGGGGGGCGCGGAGGGCGGGGTGTGTGTGGGGGGTCGAGCACGCCGACCCCGGGGCTGGGGGGCTGCCAAAGAGAGGAGAAGAGAAAGAAAAAAGTAAGGCAGCGCTGCCCCTCTTCCTTTGTTATAACCCTGAGTGTGTGCGGGCGTGAGCGCGCGCGGGAGTGTCTGTGCGCGAGTGTGTGCATCTGTGTGTGCGTGCCTGTGTGCACGCGCGTGTGCAAATGCATGCCTGCGTGTGCGGGTCGGGACCGGCCAGGGGGTGGCGGGACCCGAGGGCGCCAGGCTGCTTTGCCCGAAGGGGAGTTGAATCGCGTCCCGGGTCTTTCTCGCTCTGCCCGGAACTCGGGCGAGCTAGCAGGTAGCCGTCCCGCTCTCGCCAGCTTCTCAAAGGACTGAGCTCGGAGTTTGTTGTTAGACAGGCACTGTGCGGAGGGGCGCGCTGGCCTGGGCCGGGCCCGAGGATGTTGGGGGAGTGGAACCTCCCGCAAAGGATCTGCCCCGACCGCCGGGGGCGCACCAGGGAGTCTCCGGGCACCGAGCGCGGCGCCGACGCCGCTACGTTGCCCCCTGGCCCCGGGGTGGGCGCTCGCGATGGCTACTGCGAGCCCGGGGAAGGGGCGAGGCTGCGAAGGTGGCTCGTGGGGCTATGGAGGGAATGGGAGGCGGCGAGACGAAGTCTGTCTAAATGCCAATTCCCTGAAGTTCAGCGCATCGGTTGTCATTTCATACCTTAATGCATATTTATGCTGCGCCGAAATAGGCTTCATAATTAACTCCCGGAGCATCCGCAGAGGTTAAAGGGACCCCGAAGATTTGTGCATTGATTGGGTACCACGGCGGTGTGTGTATGTGTGTGTGCGCGCGCGCGCGTGTGTGTGCGTGCGCCCCGTGCGAACCCATTGAGAAGAATAATTATTTTTCTCCACTGGAAGCTACAGCAGAGAATCAGACAAGGAGTGAAGAGAGAGAGAAAGAGACTGGAGAGGGAGAGAGAGAGAGAGAGAGAGAGAAAGAGACAAAGGAAGTGAGTGCGAGAGAGGAGACGGCTTAGCATCCGAACTGTGAGTACTGAGCGAAAACAAATAGGCCGAGAGTGCTGCAAACCCCTGGGCCGGGTTGAGGGCCGAGCGGCTGAGGACCCTCCTTTTCGCCGGGGGTGGTTTGGCTGGGAGAGGAGGTGTCCTTGAGCCTTGGGCGGACCCCAGGACGCGGGTTCATGCACTCACCTGAAAGCCAGCTCCGACAAGCCTCAGCCTGCGTCAACCTGCCGCCCCAGGTCCGCCGAAGGGAAGCCCCCCACTCCGACCCCATTGTCTTTGTTCGCTTTAAAGATTTTTGCTGCTGGTGGGATTCAGGGGGGGAGTGTAAGAGGGAGCTAGAGCCCTGGTTCAGGAGGGAGCCGAGTCTCCCTCTCCCGGCTGGGAGAAACCCGCTTTGGGTGACTCCCCGCTTTCCTTTACCCCGTGGTACGGGGTGGGACGGAGAAGGGGCTATAAACGAGGCGGGGATCAGGACTTTGTGACACCTGTGCATTTGTTTGGCACTAAGACGGGAAAAGCAGAGGTGTCCGGTACCCCTGGGGCAGAAGTCCTCAGGAACCAGCTTGGGAGGCTGGAGAAGCCATTTCCTTGGGCAAAACCATCAACTCTTAGCCCTAGGTCCTTCTCCCACCTCCTTCCTCAACCTAGGGCCCTGGCATCCTTAGAGGGGCTGGAGCTGGAGGCGAGCCAGGGAGCAGGAACGCTGGCCTGGGTGGGGGTGGGGAGGCAGCTATGGAGAGGATGGCTGCTCCCTTTCCTGAGAAAGGGTCCGTGACAGGGTGCCCCTAGGGAACCTGGCTGGCCACCAGCCCCTGCCTCTACCAAACTGGTCAGGAGAGGGCGCCCGGGGGCTGGAGGGAGAGCCCTCCCTTCCTGACCGACATTCCACAGCCTTCTTTTGGAAGCACTAGTGTCCTGCTCTTCTCCTCTCAGCCCTCATTGACAAATTCTTCTTCAGGTTGAATTTACTTTTTGCTGGTGGTTTTTCAATGTACCTTCATCTGCCAGTGAACAACCTAGCCCAACTTAAGTAACCCTTAAGCTGACTTCGGAGAGAAATTCGGCTGTTCTGAGGCCGAGATGGGAGCCCCAGGATCAGAAAGCTCTGAATTGATTGTCCTCTAAGAAGCCCCCTTGCGGAGCAGTTTTGGTGGCCTGCAAACCCTGCTTACATCCTCCAGGAGGACACAGCTGGGGCTTGGGGCTGGGAACCGCTTCTGTCTCTGTCACTCAGTTCCAACTCCCGATCGCCCCAAGGGGCCTGATACAGTCAGGAGAAAGCGGAAGATCTACCTCACACACACACACACACACACACACACACACACACACACGCACACACACGCAGAATACCCAGCTGAGGCCACTCTCCTAAAGGCATGAAGAGGAAGGACTGACCATCAAATAGGGGGGAGGGTCAAGTTCAGTTTAACCCCCAAAAGGCATTGTGAAGGTTCTGGTTGGTGGGGAAGACCAGAGGCAGGGCGGTAGGACTGCTCTGAATGCAATCATATACATCCATATCTAGGCCCGTCTTGCCACAGGACTGCCTGCTTGGTGGCCATGCCTTAGTGAGTGCTGTCTCCCAGTGCACGACACAGTGCCTGTCCCATTGTATGTGCTCAGTGCATGTTTGCTAAATGAGGGGCTGCCCAAAGACCTTCTCCCCACCCTTTATCTCTGCTTGCCTCCTCCTTTGAGAGGTACTCCACTGGGGCTTGGAAAAGCCCAGCTGTGTAATTCTTTAGACTGGACCACAGTTGCCCTATGTGAGTTGAGGAGGGCATAGGAGAAAAGGGGTCAAGGGAGGAATAGGGCCTGGGCAAGGCACTGGAACCTTTTGACATTAACAAACGGCTCAGGTTGAAATGAATGAGAGTTTGCCAATGACCCGTGTTATTGTATTTTTCTTTAACAGCTTGACTGCTCTGAGAGGCAAAACTGTGGCGGGGGTCCTGTGCTTGGGGAGGCTGGATTCTGGTGACACAAGCGCTTCCCTGTGTTCTCCCTCTCACAGCCCAGCACTGGAGCTTAGTAGAGATCAGATGCAGGCGCTGGAGGTGTTAAGCCTGTAGGGACCACCTCCTGCCCCCAGGTTCTGCCCAGGCTCTCTCCTTCCCTAGTCTCTCTCTGCCTTCATTGCCTGAGGCTATCACCAGGTCTCCCTTCTCCTCCCTTAAGAGCCCAGGGACCCTGCCGCCAGGCGAGGAGCTCTCTCTGTTTGCCTGAGGAGGCTCAGAACTGAGGCTCCTGAGACAACTAGAAAAAGCCTTTGGGAAAAAGAGAATTCCTGCCTGACCTCTCTGCTTTCTTGCCCAGTAGAGCAGCGCCCCCTGCGCCCCGCCCCCCTCCCAGAGTGGGGCCAGGGCTCCTAAGTCAGTGACTGAGCAGGAACCTGAGCTGATCGTACTTTGAAGTAGAGAGGGAGCTGGGAAACAGGAAATTTGAGCCATGGGGAAGGCTACTACCTAGGGGTCCAGAAATAGGATGGTCATCCTGCTCTTGGTGGCAATCACACCACTGGTCTGGCTCAGGTCTGGAGGACAATATATGGGAGACTTCCAGGTCCATCTGGAACTAGTCTTTTCCTGGGTCAGTTCTGCGCCAGCGACTGCAACAGTCCAATTGCAACTCCAAATCTGGAGGCCTATTTAGGACAGAGGCAGCAGAATCAAACCCCCTATGGCTCCTCTGAAGTTTCAACAGTACTTCGCCCCCCATCCTCTGTGGGCAGAGTCAGATGCCAGGGTGTGTTTCCTACCCACAACCTGCTCCAGTACAAGGACCCTCCTCCCAGAGAGTACAGGTATGAGGGCACTCCAGGCACACACAAAGCCTGAAATATGGGGCAACCTAGATATCTCTTGCCCTTGTTTCCAAGCTTCATCATTCATTCATTCAACAAATCCATAACCATATCATTCAGCCAACATCTTTATAATCGTGGATATGCTTCCGGTTTACTCTCTTCCAGGTGAGAGTGAGTGCCTCCTTTTCAGTACCTGCCTAACATCCCGATTTGTTGCCACTATGGATAAAGAGGCAGGGCTGCTGGGCTCCACGCTGCCTCCCAAAAGTACAGAAGTCTATGAAAAGCTCTGAGAGGCGAAGTCAGCTCCAATGTAGATTCATTGTCTTGGAGTTGACAGGACGTAAGTTTTGCTCTAACTTACTTCAAGGTGCAAAAATCCCTTCCACACTAGTGTTCTATTTCTGAGCACCTGCTGTGTGCCTGGCCTTGGTCTGAGAAGTGGTTGTACACCCTGTGTTTGACATCCTTCAGTGGCAGGGAGCACACTGGGCCGCACTGGAGCAGTTCTAGTTTTCCATTCCTTTCTCAGGCTGAGCCCAGTCTGCACCTCTCGCCCCTTCCTCTGTGGCTTTCTCTCTGGAGAGTGAGTGGCTCACCAGCCCCGTCCCCACTCCTCTCCTTGCAAAAGAGTGCGTCCCCCAGCTGGCTTACCTTCAATTCAGCTTGGAACCATCTCCAGCCCCAGTGCCCTGATGTAGGCTGAGATCCAGGGTGACTGTGTGCCCTCGAAGGGAATGGTGGGACTGGGGGCTTCCAGAACGGGAGCTGCTGCAGCCTATTCCCCAGTGAAACAGGCTTCAGTTTCCAGGCTGGACTTCTGTTCTCCGGCATATGTGGGCATCAAGGAACTTATTAGTGGAGAGGGGACAGCACATCCGCAAGGCCTCAGGATGTCCGCTCTCCAGTCAGGCAGACAACCCTGAGGGGAGGGCAGGAGGTCGGGAATACCTCAGGTCTGCTTTCACGAGCCAACAGCCACCAGCCGGCTCCCCCGTCCCTCTCTGCTTCCTCCTGTTCTGCCTGTTTTCCACTGCAATCCTCCACTTTCCTCGTGGTCAGCATTCTTCCTTTGCCAGCTCTCTCCTTTCTCTCTCTCAGCCTCCTCCTGCCCTCTTCTCTAAGAGCAAAATGCCCACCGAACCTCTGCAAGCCTCAGTTTTCTCATCTACCAAATGGGAATAATAATGATAGTGTTTGCATTCACCTAGTGATTATAAATAACAGGGGCCTAGCATGTGCATGACACATAGTTTTCACTCAATAAAATATTAGTTCCTTTCCCTTTTTCTCCTATATCACTTCCTTTCCTCTTTCATAATTTCTCTAAGCGTCTCTGTTCTGTCTCTCCCACTTGTCTCCTCCCCTCCTCTGTTCTGTCTCCAACCTCCATTTACTCCCTCCTATTTCCACCCCCACCCCCCAATTCCTGCCACAGGCTGGTGGCTGGGCCCAGGCTGTGCTGACAGCAACAGCAGGTCTGGAAGGGCTGTCTCGGCTTCTCATTAGAGGCCCAAGAATGTGTGGAGTCATGAGGGACAATGGGAGCCAGCAGCAGGAAGAATGGGGCCTCTGTCAGGGCAGGAGAAGTTTCCCAAATCCTCAGCTCAGCTGAATGGGAGTACCTGGGGGCCAGGGAGGGGTGGAAACTCCCAGAGGTGGAGGGGTGGCCACAGGTGGTAGGCATGGGGGACCTGGCAGGGCTCTCTGGCGTCACTAGCATGGGAATTCTTAGCATCTGTTGGCTTTTCCAGGGAGAGCTCAGACCTCAGAGGTGACTGTCTCTTTCCCTGGAGTGGCCTCTCCTGGGGAACAGGACCAGGGAAGCCAGAGAGAGGTCATACCGGTGACCCTGTGGGGTGGCCTATATGCACTGCTCCTTGAGCTGCCTGAGCCCCACTCGGTCCTCACCCTCAGCAGAGGTGCGGAAGGCTCAGAGGCAGCCACAGAGGAGACAGGAATTGCGGGGGGGCGGGGGTTGGTCCTAGCTTGAGAGGGTGAATCCTTGGGGTTCTCACCAAGTGGTGGCCTTTCACTAGAAACCAGATTCTCGAGACTGGAGGAAGCAGAAAGGGAGGTGAGGCCTGGTGACCTCTCTCCCTTACTCCACATTCCAAGGAGGTCTCGGACAGGCTAATACCTGAGACTTGAGAGCTCTTCTCGCCCCTCACCCTCCAGTCCTTCTGGCCCCAGGAACATGGTGGAGAGAGGCTGCCCCGCTCTGGAGCTTCCCTGGGCTTGTCGGGTGGGCTGGGGCCGGCAGGCAGGCTGAGCCTTTCCTGTGCTCAGGGCCGGGAAGCCAGGATTGGATCCCAGCTGCGGCCAGGAATCCGAGGGAAGGACCAGACCGACCAGACCGGTCTGAGGATCTTCGAAATAGAAGGCGGGGCCGAGTGCGGGAGCAGAGGATGTGGAGGGACACAGAGTGGGGGGCGGGGGGAGCGTGGAGAGGAGCTAGGCCTGCAGAGATGGGGAGGGGCAGTCAGGCAGAAGAGGGGGCCTCCAGGGAGCCGCCTCAGGTCTCCTGCCAAAAATTAAACCATAAAAACGCTGGAGGGGAGCAGCAGGGGAAGGAAGGAGAGAAAAGAGATGGGGAGGGAGGGAGGAGACAAAACAGCCCCTCCACACCAATAGCCCAGCAGGGGGACGTGAGTAATACATGGCTGGTTCAGAGGGAGTGAGATCAAAAGCGAGTAGATACAAGAGGTTTGTGCTTCACCAACCAGACAGCCACAGGCTTAATGAGACCTTTGTTACCCAGGCCCAAGTCAGGGTTGAAGGAATACCTGACCTCCCCTGCCTGCCCGGCCTGCCCTCACCCACTGGCTACCAGCTGGGGGAGGGGCGGCCAGGTCTTCACTAGTGAGTCAAGTTGAGTCGGGCACAGCTCAGACCAGGCCAGTGGTGGGCGGGAAGAGGGAGGAGGCCTGCCCTCTCAGGGCTGGGCCTGGAGCTTCTGGGGGTAAGTGGAGGAGTGAGTGGCTGCCTGGAAGTCAGGAAGTGGCTCTGCGGGAATGTGAGGGAGACCGCGAGGGAGAGGGGCCCTCGCTGGGCCCACCAGGTGAGCAGGCCCTTGGACCCCCGCCCAGAGCCCAGTGTCCCTTGGGAGGGGACTGTGGTCATTCTGCTTGGAGCCCACGGTTTTTTACAAGTCCTGAGTCTGGGGTTTGGGGACCCATGGGAGAGGAAAGGAAGGAAAACTAAAGGCTTCTGGGGTTGGGGGCCGATGACCCAAAGTTCAGGTGGGAAGTTTGGCCCTAAGTTTGGGCAAGACTGGGGTGTGCTGTGTGGAGTGTGCATGGCCAGGGTCCTGCAGAGATCCAGGGCCTCTGAGCCGTGGGGGGAGGGCTCAGGTGGGGATTGCAGCTGCTCCCTAGCAGAGCCGGGGCCTGATCTGGTCCTAAGGCCTCTTACCGTTCTGTTGGGGGTCCCCGAGAGAGGTGAAGGCCATGCGCAGGGATCTGAATCCCTTGGGGCTTCCCTGAACGCCTTTTCTCCGAGGCTGATGCATGCCCACAACTGACGCATCATAGGAGAGGGAGTGAAGAGACTACTTGTGCTTAGAGCACATCTTTTCCAGGGTCTTGAGACCTTGGTTCACCTCGACTCAGCTCTTCACCCTAGTCCTAGAGGTGCCTGTACCAACCACCATATCCTGCCGATGAGGGAGGCGGAGCGCCAAGAGCCCCCCCCCCCGCCCCCGCCCCCACCGCCCTGGCATTGCCCAGGGATGGCTCCAAAGCTGGCTGCTCTCAGCTGGTGGGGATTTCAAGGTCAGGCCCTTTTCCTGCCTCCACTTAGGTCTGAAGACAGAGATCCTTCAGACCACTCCCGCCCTTGTTGTGTCATGCAAGAATGGGTGCAGTTGGTAGCCACCTGGACTAGTCTAGGAAGTGCAGGCCAGCCCCCAGCCTTGGGGGTGCTCAGAACACTCGTTCACCCCTCTAAGCCCAGGCCTTTCTCGGCCCTCTTTGCTTCCTGTGGCTGGACTAGAAAGGGTTAAGCTTTGTAAGGAGAGAGCCTAATATGGGGCTGGTCTTGGGCACCGGCAGCAGTAGCTTTGAAAAGATCTGGCCTTATTCTCTAGAGGAGGAGGTAGTTAAGGACCCTGGGTGGGGGGCTGGAGGCTAATTAAGGAAATTTGAGGAGGTCCTTTATGGCCAGGAAGCCACCCCTCCTCATACCCCGGAGTGAGGCCCATTGTGCGGGGCTTTTGTAGGGTGAGAACTGGAAACTCATTACTGTGGTGGCTTTAATGCTTCAGGGGCCCCGGCAGGTGGTGGGGGATGGTAAGAGAATGTGACCTGGGGGGCCCGGTACTTCCTGGGAGGCAGTGTGGGTGTGTGGGTGGGGCTGGTGGGAAGGTGAGTGAGGGCTCCCTAGGTACCCCCAGCTCCCTGCGTCCTTTTGAGATTCCTGCCGCTGGACCCCCTCAGCTCTGCTGTGGCCTATGGCTTTTCATTCCTATGTGATTACTGTTCCAAACTCATGTAGGGCTAAAAGCCATGGGCTACAGTGAGGGGCGCGCTCCTACTCCTGCAGCACCTACATCTCCCCCCAGGACCAGGCTAGGAAGCAGCCACAAAGGGGGCTCCGCTTGGGGGCTGTGCATGCAGGGGATCTGGTAACCTGGGATCGAGGCTTAGCTGTGTGACCTTGGCCAAGTCACTTCCCCTCTCTGGACTTGGTCTCTCACTCTGAGATGAAGAGGCAGGATGAGTGATTCCAGAGGGAAATTCCCTTAGGATGGAGGGAAACATTCAGGGGGTGCTGGGATTTCTGAGTTGGTTCCTTTCCCCTTGCCAAGTTACTGAGGCGTGTCTTGTATCAGAGCTTTGGGGGCTGGAGTCGGGGGCATTGGACCACACAGCACAGCACTCAGGCCTTTGCTCGGTGCCTCCCGGACAGCCTCTGCTTCTCGGCCTTGCTCACATCTCTGTGGTCAGCTCGGAATCCTCAACCTTTTTCTGTGTGAGAGAGGCCTCGGGACTTCTCAGTGGCTGAAATGAGAGAGCTCAGGCGACAGAGTGAAACTAGGAAGGCAGCTGCTCCCCCATGGGCTGCAAGTTGGAGCCCAGGGTCCCCAGCCTCTGATCTGCTGCCCAGTCCAGGCATTTGCCTCCCTCCTTCTGGGTCTGTGAATGGTACCTGCTCTCTCTATTCCTTCCTGCCTGCCACTCATCTGGCCGAGCTCCCCATGCCTATTTCTGCTCTCATGTTTAAATCTGCCTAACTCCATCCCAGCCATCCTGGAAGACTCTAGCAGATGAAAATAAGGCAGTCTGGCTAGAGCAGCAGAGGAACAACCCTCGCCTCCCCTTTCCTTCCAGCCCCCGGTCTGCCTAAGACCACTGAAGAATCGGAGGGTACTATATTTGGTATTGAGAATCAGATTTAGAATGTCTCAGAGCTCTTAATTTCCCCTGCCAACATTTACCAGGCATGATTCAATCTATCTCACCTGTACTAACTCATCTAATCCTGGAAACAGCCCGATGAAAAGGATACTATCATTATCCCATTTTACTTATGGGAAATCTGAGGCACAAGGGAGCTAAGAAACTGGCCCAAGTTCACATGGTTAGAAAGAAGCAGGGCTGGAATTCGAATCCGTGCTCTTTCCACATCATGCTGGGTGTTGGGAGAGCCAACAGGCAGATGCATGGGAAAGTGCTGTTCTCACACCAGGGCCTCTTCTCACCAGGTCTCTATTGATGTATGTCCACAAATGGCCCTGTGGTCCAACTCTAATCACCCTTTGTCCATCACAGGTTTTCCTTTTCCAGCAGGAGCAGAGGGGGGAAAATGAAAACAGCAGGACAAGCAAAGAGCCCGAGCCAGCTGGGTTTTTGCTGGGGCTCATCCAAGCCATTTCCCCTCTTGCCCCAGCTTAGATGGTACACGAACAGTGATGAGAATTTGCCAGGGTTTCCCACTTTCCCTCTGGGTTCCCTTGGCCAGAGATCAGAGGTGGCTGGTACCTCCCCCCACCTCCCTCCTTGTCCCGCTCCCCACCCCTGCTCAGAATGAGCCTATCCTATTCCTACAAGGACATCCAGGCACCTGATTTGCTCCCCCTAGCTCCCCATGTCCTAATTGAAAAGTCAGGTTGAAGCAGTGCCCCCTTCCTGCCTACAGCTGAGTCCCTCCCAGGAGTCCTGTTGCACAATTTACCAGGAAGGCCCCGGCACTGGGCTGGGCCTGGGAAGGAGGGGACAGATGACCCCTTCAAGGATTATTATGCCTCTGTGAGGCTCCAGCGAGGCAAGGCTCTCAGTAGGGGTTGCTGGGTAAACGTTTGTTGAATAAATTGTGAACTGGGAGAACAGGTGGGTGGGGTAAAAGCGGTCAGCTGCCGCAAGCAGGGGCACAAGACCAAGCCCACAACTCACCTGAGACAGTCCTACCTTGCTGCGCCTGGGCCTGGGGTGCTTCTGGGGTTAAAAAGTCGCAGCTCCTTTCTCTTCTTTGCCTCTTGGCCACTGCCACTGGGGCAGGCCTAGAGGAGATATGCAGTTATATATTTCACGTAATTGTTGAACTGAATTGAATAGGCAAGCTGTCCTCATGCCCCCTCCCGGAGGATTCACAGATCAGAGGGCTGTGTGTATCCTGTCACCTGCCTGCGGACAGCTGAAACCTAAAATATTCTGAGCCATCTAAGTCTTTTCCACAGTCTTCAGCGATACCCAGCATAAGGCCTCCCTTGGGAGAGTGGCCCCGTGTTTAACACGGCTGTGATTCGAGTGAATCTCTCTGGTTGTATTCGTCCCATGGAAATGGAGTTGGACTGCTAAAACTCTGCTTTCTAAATGCAAAGACTATTGAAAAAAATCTCTCTCCCATCTTTAGAAGGGCACGGCACTAATGTTTGACTTCTGGGGCCCTTATGGCACCGATGGTCTGGACCACCACGTCACCATGTCAAGCTGATGACCCCAGTCATGCTTGTAATGACCCTTGTGATGGGCCAGCCTCAGACAAGCAGGCCTGGAAGACCCTGGAAGCCAGGGTAAAGACATGTCAAGACTTTGAGTGTTTTGACCCCTTGAGCTCCCAAAGCCCCCAAGTCCCCCAGAACCACTGGTAAATGCGAGGCTGCCCTCGTACTTTTGAAAGGTGGGGGCAGTTTCCCTCTTTCTCCATAAGTGGGCAAGCAAGAAAAGCGGGGAGGATTGGCTTAGGCAAGCTGTCAAAGGCAGAGGGGACCTTGGCTCCAGATTCCAGGCACTCAGTAAGCCAGAGGCTGGAACTCAGTCTCAAGCAGGCCAAGAAGGAGTTAATCTCCAAGGAGAACTGGGCTTCTCCCAGACTGGAAGCCTGTGCCCAGTTCTGCTGCTGCCAACCCTGGGAAGAAGGCCTGGGATCTGTAGTTTGTGCCACCACCCACCCCTGGCCTGCCTGTTTATCAACACAGTGCTGGAGACTACAGTTCCCAGAAACCTAACGAGGCCAGGCTTTGGGGAAAAGGGGTGGGGTGTGAGGCTCCGAGGAGGCCCGAGGGAGAGGGAGAGGGGAGGAGGTGGGGAGAGAAAACCCAATTCACTCCCTTTTTAATTCTTTCTCCTGGTGTGTCTGCTCCACCGCCGGAGCTAATCCCCCAAATCCGGTCTCCTAAGCCGCATCTGCTTCCCTTCGCAGTGATGAATGGCTCGGGGAGGGAAGGTGAATTCATATTTTAATTACTGAGGCGCGGTGCTAAGGGGAGCTGGGGAGGGGGCAGGGGCTCAGCATTGTCCTAGAGGCTGAGGGCACCCCTCCTCTCTGGGTCACTTCTCTTTTGCCCTTTACCTGAGGCGGCGGTGGGGCAGAGTGAAGATGGGAGGGCCTTGCAGGAAGCTACTCTGCTTCGGGAGGTGAGGGGATTGGGGTGGGGGGCAGGGGAAGGAATATGTCCCTTTTTTGTCTGTCAGGGAATTCCAGGCTTGTCCCAACACTTGTAAATATCTCCCTATCCTTCCAACCCCTACCGCCGCCCACTTTGATGAAGGACGTTGACAAAATTTGAGACACCTAGGAGTTTGTGGTCTGCGAGCCTGGAGCCCCAGCTTCTTCCTCACCTTAGTTTCTAGCCAGCCCTGACTCCCTTCTTCCTCCTGGTTCTTCCACCATTCAAGCAGTCTCTGACCCACTGCCCCATTTATGCTGAAGGGGCTAGAATCGGAGGACCCTGGAGGGTGTCTGCAGGGTCCTCTAAGAGATGAGAAGTGGGGGTGAGAGGCTTGGGGAGGGGGCAGCAGGGAGGCTGGGGAGACTCCTGGTGGCTGGGGATGATCCTCTGTGGCTTGGCAGCGCTTCTGCTTGGCCTCCACAAAGCTGACCAGCAGAGGGTATTTACTGACCCCGTACCCCACACCGTCTCATCTGGACCTGAGCTGGGGCCAAGCCAGAGAGGAGGATGTGAAAGAAACCAGGGCCAACAGCTTGCAGTCAGATGCAACCAACCGTGGGACAGCAGCCGTTTGTTCAGTGTTCGCCTCCCTTTCCTTCCTATTCTGGGTTTTGGGGGGCTGTTTTTCAAATCCTTAGGCCCTCCTGGGCATGGAAATTAAGGTTAAAGGAGAAAGCTGCAGAGTGGGAGGGGAAGTTTCCATAGCGAGCACGGACCACGGATGAGCGGGGGGCGGGGGGCGAGTGGGGAGTGCCCCCAGTCAGTCTACTGGCTTCACTGAGACTCCCAGACTGTTCATTTCAGACATTCAGACCCCTTTCCCCTCAAGTAGAAACAGTTAGAGGAGGTTCTTCAGGATCTGACTTCTCCAGGGAGCCCCCCCAGCTAGTGTGAAGAGCATAAGGCAGGGGGCCCAGAGCAGAGAGAGGAGCAGAGACCACAGCCCAGGCAAAGGGGGTCCCCAGGTTCCTGCTGGTAGGGCAGAGGGATTCTGAGGGAGAAGGAAGGGGGCTCACAGCAGGCCTGAAAGTGGGATGGGGCTCTCTGCCCCAGGTCTGTCCAGTGCAGGGGCTGACCCGGGGACCTGTGTGCCACCAGGGCTTGAGTCCTGCATCTTGCAGTGAAGACCCTGTCACTCCCGTCACTCCCTGGTAGAGAGTGGGAGGATAGCCAGGCACTTCAGGTCAAAGACCTCAGCTCCCCCGGGTATACCCTCTGCCCTTAGAAACAAGGACCCAGCACTGCCAGTGAGCAGTTGGCTTTCAGATACACCTCGGGAGCCAGGTTGCAGCCCCTAGCCCAGCTTTGAACGGCTTCACTTGACCCTCCTTTCCTCTGATGTGTAGGTCCTGGTTCCTTCTCCCAGCCCCCACTGTCGTCACAGTGAACAGAAAACTCCGCACGTTCTCATCTTTCCCAAAGGATCCCTGGGAGGCACAGTCACTGGCCTGGCAAGGGGGAGGGGAATGTAGGGGGTGTTTTTGTGTACGTTTTGCTGTTTTTAAGAAAGCAGGCATTGGATGGGAAGTAGGGTGGGGACGGAAGACGATCTCTGAACCCTGGGACCAGAGACTGTGAGGGTGGTGAGGGGGGACTGATGGTCACAGCTACCTGCTGGACTTGTTTTAGTTGTGAATTCCTTCCCCAGATCAAATGTGCTGTGCCTACTGATTCCTCCCCAGATACTTTTCCTGTACTTGTGGGAATGCTTTGTCGATAGTACCCTTGATATACCCCACCTCCTGCAGCAAAGGAAGTGTATGCATTGACAGTTACCGATCACAAGGAAACCCATGGCTCTCTCTCCCTTCTTCCTAATCAGGCTAGGATTCCTAGTGCCCTTTCAGCCCCTTAGCTTTGGGGTCTAAGTGTTAAACCTTGATTAATCTCCTGGAACACTGAAATGAGGAAATGAAGGCCCAGAGAGGCACAGTCACTTGCCTAGGGTGACACAGCATGCCGGCGTCAGAGCCAGGAATAGAACCCAGGCCACCTAAGCCCCCATTAAGATCCCGGTCTTTCTCTGGGTTTGTCACGGGAGGGATCCAGAGACAGCTGCGGTGGATAGATCTAGAAATATAGTAGTTGTGTCTTGGCTCTGTCTATATATATCCCGGAGATTGCTCTCTGCTCTCTATATATACTCCAGGAGAGTGGGTGTGTGGATGGTGCTAGAAAGCGGGTATTTAAATAACCAGTCTACCTACCCATGCTGACTCAAGCTGGGCTTCCTGCCCACCCAGCTGGCCATTGGAAACGCATTGCACCTATTACAGTCATTAGCTGGATTACCAGGACACTGCGAGGGGGAGGGAGGGGAGGATCCTGACAGGACCCACTCCACTGTGGGCACTGTGCTTGGTGAGGGCCTACCAGCTGGGCCCTCTGCTCTGCCTGGAGAAACATGAAGGAAGTTTGTCCAAAGGAGCCAGGTTGGCCAGGCCTGTGGAGAGAGCCACCAGCCGGGCCCTGCCAAGTTCCTCAAAGACAATGGAAACACTTTGCAGGCGTGCCTAGCATCTGGGGCATTGGACATTCTATGCAATCTCTATTGTAGGAGGGGCTGGGCCCGGGATATGGCTCATGCTTCCTTATTCCAAACCCCTTCCCCTCGGCATCTGGGCTGTCCCTGGTGTTCTTCCCAGAGAGACAAGTGATCAGACCAGGCCCAGGATGCAGGCATGACCTCAATGCAGTGTGCTTGCTTTTGTCCCGGCTGCCCTGCTGCAGCTGACTTGAATGTATTTCTGCTCCCTCCAGGGCAGGCCCAGGGGCAGAGAAGTGAGCTGGAGGCATCTGTGGATGGCTGAGGCCAAGGAGACCTCAGTGAGTGTTTGGAGAAAGGGATACTTTCACAGATTGAGAGCTGGTCTTCTGAAGCCCCCTCCCATGCCACAGATACCAGAGGGGCCCCTGCTGCCTGTGATGAGGGTCGTGTCAGCCAGAGGTGGGGGACAACATGCCCAGCTGGGGTAAATCCAGCCTCAGCCCCTACCTCAGACTGACTTTTGTGCCAGGGAAGAAAGCATACCCTTACCCTTACATTCTTACCTCCCAAGCCCTTTGCCCAGCATAGGTGCTCAATAAAATAGCCTGTTGGCTGAAAGAACTCTGTGCTATCTGTTCTCTACTGAGGAGGATGGGGATTTGTATTGCCCGGAGTGGTTAAAGGAAGTGCCTTATGTTCCCTATAGATTGCCCTAAGGGTTTCAGACAAATTGGGGCCGTTAGGGAAGGGAGGAATCTGAGACTCAGTTCCAGGTGTCAGGGTAGAGGCTGTGCTGGATGAGGGACTTCCTTCAAGGTCCCCAAAGTCCCACACTTGGATTATCGGACTGTGTGATCTAAAGGATCCAGTGGGAAACCCCCCACCTCTAACCTGTGCAAGGTGACACAAGACAGAGCTTATTTTGAGCTGGCTTGCTTCCTGTTCCCAAGCATAGGTGTGTGGTGACGAGGGGAGGCAGAGGGGCGGGAGGGGGACAAAGGTAGCTGCAGCCGGGGCCTTCTCTTCTCTACCCTGGACTCACCCAGGCTCCAATTTGAGGAATGACATCAACTCCACCGACCGGGAAACACTGAGGTTTCAAAGAGGCCTTTGTTTGGTGGCGCGCCCCATCCGCCAGCGGTGTGAGAGGTCTAGCGGGGCCTGGGCAGCCTCAGGAGGGCTCCAGGATGTTAACCCCAGCTTGCTTCTCTCTCCTGCCTTTCTCCTGCCCCCTCTTCCTCCTCTGCCTTTCCCTGCAGATCTTCTCTGGTGAGCAGCCCCCAGCCTGGCCCAGGGCATGCCCCAGTTCACTTTCGCTTGCTTCTGTGGCCTCCACGGTTTCTGCAAGATGAAGAGGAAGAAGGAGGAAGTTCACAGAGAGCGGGAAACGGCGGTGTGAGCGGAGCCAGGGCCCCTTCTTCAGCCCCCAGCAGGTCCTAGGCCTGAGGCGCCTGCTTCTGTCTGAGGCTTGGAGCAGGAAGTTTCCATCTGGCCAGGGCTCTTCTCAGGCGACCCGACCACCTGACCCCGTCTAACCTGTGAGCATCAGCCTCCTGTGTGCCCTGGCCTCCTCCTGCCCCTGGGTTTCCAATCCTGAGACCTCCCAGAAGAGAGGCCCCAGTCACACCAGGGGAAGCCCAGGACCTGCCGTGTGCCTTCCAGAGACTGAGAAGCCCCAGGGAGGCCCCAGGAACGGAGCTTCTTTCTGTCCTGAGGTCCCGAGGGCTCTGGGACTCTGCTCAGGGTAACCACTCCCATGAGGGACATGCTGCCTTGGGCCAGGGGAGCTGTTGCTAAATGGGAAACTGGCTGCTCTGCCAGAGAAACTCCCAGCAGCCTTGACCATGGGAGAGGCCTCAGGCAGGTAGACGTGTGAGACAGACCTGCTCCAAGCCCAGGATGGAGTCTCTCCTGGGATGCCAGGACCTGAGGCGGGAGCCTCCACAGAGCCCAGAGCCGAGTCCACAGGAATGTGGTCAGGAGATGAGTCCTTTACCGTCTGTCCCCTCCCAGCGTCCCTTTGGGCCAGGCCTGAGGGAGGCCACCTGGCTGTGAGTAGCGTGGCTGTGCAGGGCCGGTGAGAGGCCAGGCAAACGCCTGTCCTCACCTTGCCCCAGCTCACGGCAGGCTCTGTGTCTCCCTCTGCACTGCTCTCTCCCACACTCCAGAAAGCAGCCTTCCCTCCAGCCTGGCCTCTCTGCCCACTCATCTCCACTATGTCTCCTCAGCAGCAGCTTAGATGTGGGCGGCCTCCTTCCCAGGCCCTGACTCCCCTCCTCAGGGACTGCCTTCCGGGACCAGACCGGGTGATCCCTTTCCTGGACTAAACTGAGCCCTCCCTTTGTTCTCCCATCTCCTGCCTCACTCACCTGCCCCTTCCTTCTCTTCTCAGAAGCCCTAGAGGAGGAAATGCTGACATGTGGTGCCTTTAGGGGACACTCTGGGAGGAGGGGGCCCTCTAAGACCTTCCTTGACTTGTCCCCTAATCTCCTTACCTCCAGCAACCTTCAGGGTCAGAATCTGTCTCCACCCGCAGCCTATTTCCAGGAGGTAGGAAGCAAACAAAAAACCATCTCCTTCCTTCGCTTCCTTCCTTGCCTCCCATTTTGATGAAACTCGGCCTTCTGTCACTGTGCCTGGACCTCTCAGGTGCTAGAGGGTCACGCAGCAATGCCAGTGGCAGAGACACTTTAGGCAGATTCTGTAGCTTTAGCAAGTCTGCCCTCTACTTCATCACAGGAACAATTCAGCCCAGGAACAAAGTCACAGCCCCTCTGGCATCCAGGGACAGAATAACCTTTCTGAAACATAACAAGTGACCTGGGTAGAGGAGGTCAGGGCCCTAGGACAGGAAGGGCTGTGTACCCGTCTCCTTGGAATGTGGACCTCTCTGGGTAGTTAGGGAGGACAGGACACCTCCTCCACTGTTTCATGCAGAAGCCTCTGCCTGTCTCCCTCAAGCCCCACACGCAGGGGCATTTCCTGGGCTTTTGGCGGATTTGGTGGTATGCAGGTCCTCTTTGCAAAGCTAGAGCACAGCTTAAGATTTCTCTCCTCCCATCCTCCAACCCCCTCCTTTGCCCTTACTGCCCAGCCCCAACCTTCTGCAATCTGTTATTTCCTTTTATATCCAAAGAATTATAAACAGAAGTCCTTCCCTCGAGGAAGGAGCAGTAAAGGCCAGTGGGGTCACAAGGGACAGAAGAAAAACCCCCTGGTTCTTCAGCCTCTTGGACAGCAGAGGCCTCAGTGAGGCAAAGAGATGGGCAGAAACGCTTTCAAGGGTTCCTTGATGGGCGGGAGAGCCCACCTGGAGGCCAGGTACGTCTCTAGCAGTTGCCTGCGAGGCTGCAGCCCCAGCGAAGTCACTCCTGTGGTGGAGGATGAAATTGTATCCCTGGAGACAGAGGTGTTGGGTGTTCTGTCCTGACCACATGGGCTCACCTGGAGGAAAGGTCAGGAGAGTGGGAAACATAGGCGGGAGGGGTGGCAAACGAGAGCTTTCCCCTGTGCTCTCAGGCTTGGCAGGGATTTCAGCTGCAGGGGTTTGGCAGTGAGCCAGCTCAGAGAGCTGCTTCCCCCAGGGGAACTCCATTGGCTCCTGAGGGATACTGGATATCTTGAGCCCCTGCTGTGGGAACATGGAGAGGTCCCAAGGTCAAGGCCCAGCTGTATCTGCAGACAGCTGCCCTTGGCCTCCAAGCTGTGGCCCCTTTTTCATCCGGGGCTAAGGTTGAGGCCAACACTGCGGCTGAGTAGGAGGCGGCAGCAGCTTCTAGCCAACTCACCCCACAATCTATCGTCCCTCAGTTTCCTTCTCAGGGAAATGGGGACTTGGCCCCTCTCAGCATCTCGAAGGGGAGCCCAGGGGAGAAGTTTAACCCAAAAAGGCAGAAACAGCCCCCGCATCCACAGACCACGTGCCCCAAGCACCTGACTTGTAGCCCAGGCTGTTCTTCCTCCCGTTCCTTTTAGGGGCTGGGGGGGGGTCTGGCTGCCTTGTTTCCTGCCCTGAGTCTCATGCCTTCCCAGAGGTCAGGTTGGACTGTTTTGTCCTCCCTGTTTCTAATTTCCTCCACTCCAATGTTCTCTCCCAGACCCTGCCTTGAGGTGGGGACGAAGAGCTCCAGGGGTGAGGCAGGTGGCAACGTGAGTAGACGATTCCGAGGAGGGGTCGGGCCTCCCGGTCTTGCTGCGTGGCACTGAGTCCTCCTCGCAGACAGGTGAGACGGCTTAGCTTTCCCATCTATAAAAGGGAGAAGCCCGCCGGCTCATTTCCCCTCTAGTTATGTGGGCTGTTGTGTGGCGGGATAAAGAGACGTGAAGGGTGCTTGAGGCTCTTATGACTTGAGTGTTGTCTGGGACCCTGGCCGGAGGGATCCCGAGGAACTTCTTGTCTCAGGTCTTTTTTTATTAGAATGTCATTTCCTTCTCCATTCCCAGAGAAGGGCTTTTTGCATGTAGCATATGGGTCAATGGGAATATATAGGAAGATTGTTATTTTTGGGAAAAAAAAAAAAAAAAAACAGCAATAATTTAACTAACCGAACTATGCACAAAGTAACACAGTGGGATGAAAAGAGCATTGAGCCGGGAACCAGCTCTCCTGGGTTCTAGCCCTGCTTCGTCACTGATGGCGTAACCTTAGGCTAATTATATCCTATTTCTGGGATTCAATTTCCTCAACTATAAAGAAGGGACTGCACTAATGTCCTCTAAGTCCCCTCCAGAGTCCAGGGCTCTGTGGGTCTGGGAAGTTGAACCTCAGTGGGGCTCAAGGCTATGGAACCAGAGGGGTTGCAGGTTTCCTGTGCCCCAGCTGGTGTGCTTTGTGCATGCAGCAAATGTGCGGGGAGGGTGGATGGGAGTGATATGGTAGATCCAGGAAAGGGTGGGAGGAGTGAGAAGGAAAGCCAAGGCACCCAGAGCCTCTCCTGCTAGACTCCTACCCAGCACTCCCTGCTCAGGGAACCAGGATGCCCTGAAGTTCTGTCTCTCCTTCTTGTAGCCAGGACTCCAATTCCAGGCCCTGTTGGGGCCGTGCCAAGTGCCACTTTTGTGCACGGTCTCTCTTATACACACACACACACACACACACACACACACACACCTTGCAGATGGAACTCAAGGACCCGCTCCCTGCCCCAGTTTATGTAACCCTTTTGCACAGCTGCTGGTGAGCCCATCTCCAAGCTGACTGACCCACCCCACCTTATTACCTTGCCTTCTGCAAGGGGAAGTGCCTCAGGCTGCAATCTGCTGTCTACAGACTGAATGTGCATTTTGCCCAGTGGTCTGGGATGTGCCGGGGGTGGGATGGGCTGATGACCGTCTTTGCATAGAGAGCTGCAGCCCCCAGTCTCCCAGAGCTCCCCCATGGCTGACTCCTGACCTCGGCAACCTGCATCCTCTCTCCCAGCCCCTATAAAAGGTGGCGACAAGACCCATTTCCTCCCTACCTCACAGGAAGGCATACATTGCAAGGGTACATTGGATCAGATGTGCCCAGGTGTGGCTTGAACTTTTGGAGACACAAGCGTCTTCCACAACCATGAAGATGCAATGGCACCAGAGAAGAAAATCTCAGGCTGCTGTGTTGGGTGGGCTCCTTGCATGCTGGACCAGAAAACGTGGTGTTCACCCTGAAGGTGGCTGCTGTGTCCAGCTGGTGATGGGGCTGACACCACGAGAACCAAGAGCCAGAAGCTGCTCCCAAAGAGTGAATGCTCCATCCCCGGACACAAAAGCAAGAGCAAGAGATAGCTGTCCCGGCCATAACCCTGTTCCCAATACAAACTGCTCCCTAAGGCCAAGTTGTGAACAATGGAGGAACATGGGAGTTAATCCTCTATCCCTCAGGCCATACTCCCAAGTCAGTGCGCCCTATGCTGGGCTGTTGTGGCCAGTCCTATCTGGGATCAGAACCACAGACCATGAAGACTAAACAGTGACCTTGGCTGTTCACAGGGGAGCCCAGGATGTCAGGACCATGCACCAGGAGGGTGAAGTCTGGGGGGTACCCTGGACATCCCTGGATGAACGTGTTATACTGAGGAAGAAATTCTAAAACCCAGGAGCCCCAAGACTTGGGAGCCCAGGCTCTGGCAGAAGCCTCAGGCTTTGGAGTTTAAGGGTTTCCTAGTGGGTTACTGGTCTGTCTCCTTCCCCTTGGGCAGTCTTCCGCTCTCCCTCAGCTTATTCCTGTGTTCCATCGGAGAGGCGGGAGGAAGGCTGAAGGGGAAGATGGCAGGACCCAGAGATCCTCAGGACTCTCCCAGCCTCCGTTGCCATGGCAACACTGCTATTTTTATCCCATTGTTCATGTTGCTCAAAGGTCTGACTTTCTCTGTTCCGGAGAGGCCAGGCTGGCTTCTGCCCTCATCCTTCAATGCAGTACCTTCTCCCAGAGGCCTGAGAGGGGAAAAGAGTAACGCAGGAGACAGGAACCCGCTGGGTCACCCCTCAACCAGGGGAACTGTCTGACAGCGGTTTGCCTCTGCACTTTTGAGCCTTTGGTTTTCTAGTGGCTTAGGTGCTCAGTTTTATGTTTTTAAGGAGATCAAAACTCCCCATCGTCTTCCTGATAGTCTGCTCCAGAGAAAAAAGGAAGAGCTGCTGCTTGCAATGAGTTTTTCCCACAAAGCTATGACACTGGGGCTGCTGCCCTTCTTGGGAAAACCAGAGCTGGTTCTGAAGAATGTCCTGTTGGTAGAAGCCAACCCCTGGCCCCTTGAAGGGGGCTAGAGAGCTAAGTTTGGTTTATTGGTAATCAGATATACTTAACATCACTAAGGAACCTAAACCGGTACCTCCCTTTCCTTTGCCCCTCCACCAAAGAACTGGGGCAACTGGGCTTCCTTCATGCCTTTGTCCAGTTTTTATGCCCAAAGCCGGTTAGCATACATTCTCCAGGCCGGAGAGCAGACTCATGAGTTTCTCTCCTTCCCTCCCCCCACCCCCCAACAGCTGTTTCTTTCCAGAGGCTTGAGGTCTTAAATTTTGATGATGCTGTTGAAGCAGGGTTTAATGAAAGGATTTCTTAGCCTCCCTCCCTGGCCCAGCCTCTGGTCCTCTCCCTATGCACCACCCACCTCAGTGGCAAGGTACCCCTGAGAGCCAATGGTGCTAACCTTCCCCACCTATATGCTTTGATGGTCAGTGAGATTTGAGCCCAACAGCTGGGGTGGGTGGGTTCGGAGGGAGCATTTCATGCATGTCCTGAAGACCATGACCCTGGAGACAGGTCCAGGTCTTCACCCAGTAAAGTACAATCATATTGTGTCAGGCTCCTGCATTCAGGTGAACTGACTCCTGGATGGCTAATTTTTCTAGGGGGGCTGGGACCCAGTCGCCAAGCCTCTAACTGGTTTCATTTTGGCCCAAGATGCATGGTTTCCGAAATCTATGCACCTGGAGTAAGCGCTTTTCTGGTTGCCTCTGAAAAGCATGCTGGCAAATGCTGCTCTGTTAATTGCTGTAACAAACAGACTTTATTATATCCCTCTGCGGTAAATGAATTATGTTGTCAGAGTAGATGGGGCATCTACCCTAGTGTTTCTTTTGCACTGTGATACACGGCAGCAGCAGAAGCTAAACATTTATTTCCACCAACTCTGTTGTGGAGAAGGGAGACTGGGAGGGAGCAGAGTGTGAACATAAAGTGAGGTGATGGGGCCTAGGAGGTGGCTTCAGGAGATACGCTGAGCCCCTGGGGCTGTGAGCCTCACTTGTGCTATCTAGAAACTGGGGGAAGGCTGGCCTCCTGCCTCTTAGCACCTCAGAGAAATAGTGGGATAAAGCTGGCTGGAGGAGATGAAGTGGAGAACAGGGAAGGTGGTTTAGGACTACAATATAATCACACAGATATAAAGATGCTTTTATTTTTTACAGGAGAATAAAGACCTTTAGTTGTACTTCTCAAGGCTAGTGATGTAACAAATGGGAATTTTCAGACTTAAAGGAGAGACAGATGCTGTAAGACGGCATAATATTAGGAACAAGAATGATTATATCATACAGTACGTGAATTATATATCAATAAAACTATCTTTTTAAAATTTTTTTTACATCTTTATTGGAGTATAATTGCTTTACAATGGTGTGTTAGTTTCTGCTTTATAACAAAGTGAATCAGCTATACATATACATATGTTCCCATATGTCTTCCCTCTTGCATCTCCCTCCCTCCCACCCTCCCTATTCCACCCCTCCAGGCGGTCACAAAGCACTAAGCTGATCTCCCTATGCTATGCGGCTGCTTCCCACTAGCTATCTACCTTACGTTTGTTAGTGTGTACATGTCCATGACTCTCTCTCGCCCTGTCACAGCTCACCCTTCCCCCTCCCCACATCCTCAAGTCCGTTCTCCAGTAGGTCTGTGTCTTTATTCCTGTCTTACCCCTAAAAACTATCTTTTAAAAGAATTATTATATCATAACTCCACTTTGACTGGAGGGCCAGCAGCTCCAAATTATCACTGAAGCAGGAGGCTCTGAGGGGGCCAGAGAGCTAGAGCCATCAGGTTTAACCCCAGAGCCAGCATCCTGTAAGGCATGGAGTAGCTGGGGCAGGATGAGGCTGAAGTGTCACATGCTGCCCCATAGTTTACAGGGTAGATTGACTGCTCCTGGGAGGGGCTGCCCCTTCTCCCGGAGCAGCCACCACAGTGCTAGTACGTAAACACTCAATAGTGGTCGCTGATGGTCTGGGACAAATAAGTGCCCCACACCTTTCAGTCTCCAGGAGTCAGCTGGGGTGCCTGCCCCTGGCCCTTCTGCTGTCAGTATCCCAGTCCTTACCCCTTGTGTGGGGAAATGTGTGCTGTGCACTCCTGTCAATTCAATCCGTCCCATCAATATTGAGTCCTGACTGTGCAGAGCCCTCTGGGAAGAGCTGTAGGAGAAACACAGGGAAATCAGACATTGCCCTGCCCCTTGAGGAACTCACGATTTAATAAAAAGCAACACGCAAAGGCTTGAAGGATGTGACATGCAAGATGTAGAGTACAAGCAAAGTGTCTGGAGAGTGGGGAGGGATCAGGGAAGGTTTCACAGTGAGGTGGAATTTGAGCTGAGACTTGAAGGATGGAGCAGAAGGAATGTTCAAAGCACAGATCCCAGGACCCCTCTCTCCACTTTGCTAACCTCTACGACATTTGCCCTTGGTTGTATGCACATGCAAAGCCAGCAGTCACCTTGCAAACAGGTGCTATACGTAGCCTCTCCTGTCACAGGTGGGCCCTATTGCTCCCAAATTCCTTTCCTCTCCAGGAGTCTGACATTTCAGTAGTGCTTCCTTTCTTTTACTTCAGGATTTGATTCCCTGGGGCTTGTCATCCAGGAGGATGGTGAACACTGGGCAGTTATCAGGCATTTGCCCCACAGCATCAAAGAATACATTGGATTCCCTCCCGGAGCAGGTTTCATTAGGATGGGAGAAAAGCATGGGAGTATCAGTGGGCATCTGGCCCCAGGGCGGCATGGGTTGGTGGGGGGAGAGGGCACCTGGTGGGGAAAAGGGGGCAAAGAAAGGGGTAGCTGGGAGCTCTGACAATGAACTTCCCCTACTTCACAGCTCTGCCTGGCCAGGCTATGCAGTCTATGCCTACTTAAGCTCCTTCACTCGCTAGACCTCCTCCCTCCTTTTCCCTTCCTCCTCTTTTCTTTCTCCAAGTACCTTTTCTCCTACCCTCTTTCAAAAGGATGTCCCATCATGTCCCAGCACACTGCCTGGGTCCAGACTGGGGAGAGAGGCATGGGCTGGCTGTCCTAAAGATGCTGTGTTTCTGTCCTGGATCTGCCCCAGCTAAGATGCTTGTTAGTGGCCAGAAAGACGTGTGACTTCGTCTGTCTAAACTCTGGTTTCCCTCCTTATAGAATGGGTGGATCTCTGCCTCCACCTTCCTTCCTCTCAACTGGCTATGGTGGGGAAGAGCACAGGACATGGGTTCTGATCTCAATTCTCTTCGCTAGCTATGGCAGCCTAGAGAACTCAATCTCCCCAAACCTCTGTTTTCCATATGTAAAATACAGATAATAATGCTCGCCCCATGTTTTTTGAGGATCAAATAAGACAGCATGTGCTAAAATGCTTACTTAGTGCCTGGCACAAAGCAGGAGTTCAATGAGTTAAGTGAAGGGGTTAGTTGAAAGCATTAAAAGTGGCAGGAGATTTTGCGTATCTCACATATCGTACTGACTCTAGCACAGTGGTGTGGTGTGGTGAAAGTCAGCAAGGGTTCCTCTAACTTCTGATTCTCCCCGTCCCCCCAGGGCTGAGCGGTCTAGGACGAGTCACTTCCCTGGCCACGTTTTGGGGAGCATCCTGCAGGCGGCGCTCTCCCATCATTTCCGCCTCAACAGAGTTGGGGCTGCCGTAGGGAACGAGGGGTGAGGGGAAGTGTGAAGGAAAAACAGCCCCACGCATCGCTCACATATTTACATCTGAACTGTCAAAATAGTTATTTTAAGTTGAGTTCCGTCTGCTGCGGGTTTAAAATCAAGCAGGGCGGGGGCGGGGGCGCCCTGCTGGGGAGCGGGGGCGGCGGGCGCGGCGGGCCTAGTGCGCTCGCGCAGAGCGGCTCGGGGTGCTGGGGCTCCCTGGAGATGCTTGTACATGAGGCGGTGCGTGCGTGGGTGCAGCCTCTTCCTTTCGCCACTTTGCACCGAGCTTTGGTAGGCGCGGAAACCCAAATCTGCCATTTCTGCCTCTCCGGAGCTGATGGGAAGGCTCCCCCAGTCTCAAGGGAAACCGCACATCCTATCGTAGCCAAGATGGAGATCTGTCCTGTTCTTACGGTTCAGTGGGAAGGAGATTCCACGGCTTTGCTTGTCCACCCTCCCCAGTCCCTGATAACCTCAGCCTGGAAGTTCTTCTCCCTAGCCTACCATCAGCTCTCCTAGCTACACCTTGGGCCCATTCCAACTCTAAAGCAAGACCTCACGGGCTCCGGATCTCGGTATCATTTTGAGGACCAGTTCCCCCATCCACACACAGCCATCCATACCAGAGCCCTTCCCAGGAAGGAAGGGGCTGGGGCATTCATCAGGACTGGTCAACGTTTGGGTGGGCCTGAAGCTAAGCCCCCCTGGGTCTGCAAGCAGTGGAGAGAATGACTTAGCCTTAAATGTCAGGGAAGGCAAGAATTCATTTTTCTCTGCAAAGTGAAGGGCCTGTGGGTTTGACGCTTGTGATGCTTCTTTCTGGCTCTCGCTCGCTCTCTCAGGGGCAGTGGGATTTGAGACAGACGCTGGCTGGCTCTGCTGCCATCAGTATGTGTCCCAGCCCTGTCCAATGTCTGCTCTGTAATGAGTACTGTTTCGGAATGTCACCTCTGTTAATGGGGAAGCGGCACCTGCACACAGCCGGAGCCACCGCTCTGTCTTCATCAGGCAAGCCGCAGCCTGGCGGCCGGCTGCCCTCGCTGGGTGACAGATGACGGGATGAGGAGTGAGAACAGCGGCCTCCTGCTGTCCAGGATTCGTTCCCAGACAATGACCCCGAATGCCCGTCCCTGCCGGCCCCCTCCCCCAAGAGACAGCTGGGAAAAATGCCCTTCTAGGGCAAGGTGCGGCAAGGATAGATAATAGCTAAAAATCAGGCAAAAGAGAGTGGAGGAGTCATTTCCAGAAACGGACACCTGCCCTAGCCCCTGTGGTCTCCTGTCCAGATTGCATTTTAGGGTCTTCCCCTCCCCCACCCAGCTGTCTTCGCAGGCCACTTTTTATGTCCCTTCTAGTAAATCCATGCACCATGCAAAGTCACAGGGTGTGGGTGTAACACTGTTCTAATTCCAGACTTCCCTCTAGGCAGACCTGTATATTGCCTCCCAGCAAAATCCTGCTCCCTTTAAGCCTCAGCCCTAATATCGTCCTGAGACAGGGGACATTGAAATGAGCCAAGCCTCAAAATGGCATGAGACACTGACATGGCTTCAGAGGACCCCTGCTATTGTGATAAAAACATCACCACGGATACCGTATTTCCCTGGGTGGGCTCAGTGCTCCCCCTTCCCCTGCGGCTGTGTTATATCATCGCTGTGGCGTCTCCTTTACTGGCCAAGCAAGTTAAGCTGGGCTCATAAGCGTCCTTCTGTACTTGTCTGTGTGTTGGAGGGGAAGGTGGGTTGGTCCTGCTTTGGAGGGTGAGGGGTGGAGGTCATGGTCATTCAGAATTGCCCGAGGAACTGTCTCATCCAAAAGTTACACAGCTAGTTGGTTTCTTGACTGGGGCTGGTGGTAGAAGTGGCTTCACTTTGCCAGGCCCTCATTTTGAAAGGCTGTGAGGGGGCCACCTGGGGGTCTGGGCCCTTCCCATTACTCCTTTTCCCTGACTCAGTGAACAGCACCCTTGACCACCTAGATATTCGAGCCAGAAATCATCCTTCAATTCAAGCCAGAGAGTCATCTTGACACCCCCCTCACTCTCCACCCCACATTCGATCCATCACCACATCCTGTTGGCTCTCCCTCCTAAATCTCCCTCAAATCTACTTGCTTCCATCTCCACGGCTACCACCTTAGTCCAAGCTGTCATCCCTTCTCACCTTGCCCTCCGGTCTCATCTCTACCACCCTCTCACTGATGCTGCTCGAGCCACCCTGACTTTCTTGCTGTTCCAGGTACAGATGACCCTCCCTGACCACCCATTCTAAAAATTAGACCCCTCCCTCCCAAGTCCTTCTCTGTCCCATGTCAGTCTCATTATCACACTCTGAAATTCTCTTGTTCACTTCATTTGCTTGTCTGTGTGCTTTCCCCTTAAGAGGCATAAGCTCTAGCAGGGCAGGAACCCCTTCTGCTTTATTTACCCTTAAATCCACAGCACCAAGAACTGTGCCAGGCACATGGTAGGACTCAGGAAATATTCGTTGAAGGAATGAATGAGTAAATGAATGAATGGGTTGCCACAACCTAATGGTACCCTGTCCCTGCGCCACTCCTGTCATTCTCTCCATCGCATCTAGAGGCATCTTCCTCAAACAGATGTCCTCATGCCACTCCCCGGCTCAGGGCCTTTGGTGACAGGCAAAATGTTGGCAACTGTTGAAGCAGAGTGAAGGGTATGTGTGGATTTCATTATACTTTCACTCTACTTGCTTGTAATTTATTTCTGCTGGAAACCGTTTAAAATAAATTGAATTTGAAAACTATGGAAGCAAAAACACATCATAAAACCTTCAGTGGCTTCCACTGTCCTCAGGGTAAAGCCTTGGAGGTCCTTCTTCTCGTGCCCTTCACTCACCAGCCCCTGAGTCTTCCAGCCTCACCCTTTGCCGGTTTGCTTTGCCGGTTTGCTTTGCCCCATTGCTTTGCACACTGAGAGGATCCCCGTGAAACATCCACACTTCTTTTTTTTTTGGCCATGCCCCGCGGCATGTGGGATCCTTGTTCCCCGACCAGGGATCAAACCCGCGCCCCCTGCAGTGGAAGCGCGGAGTCTTAACCACTGGGCCGCCAAGGAAGTCCCCATCCACACTTCTTAGCACCAGGAACAGTTAGAATTCTCCGGAGCAGTAGTTTTGTTTTCATTTATGAGTAGAGAATTGTAGATTTGTGTGCATGTGGCTGCTGGAAAGCTGGGTCAGCTTGGAGCTCCTCCTGCAAGGACAGTAAATGTACACTTAGGCCATTGGAGTTTCCATCCCTCTTAGCCTCGTTCTTGGCTCCATTTTATGCTCCTGCTTGTTCTTTCTTCTTCTGCTTCTACCTTGATTATCTTTCTGTGCCTGTCTTCAAACCCTTGCTGGCACAGACTCTCCTTTAAGCTATGGGAATTCACTTCTCCTGGGTTTTAAGGGCAGAAATGGATGTCCCACCATGCCCTCTCCATCTTGGTTTGTCATCTTTTATTAAATTTGACTATTCTTTTGTGGGTTGTTCTCTTCCTGCAGTGTGAGCCCATTCCCTCCAGTGCATTCTCTGTCTCTCACATGTCCTTAGAGGAAAAGCAGATCCCTGACTGGTCTTTATAGGAGGACAAGCTATATACTTTCAGCTTCCCCTAGTTCACAGGGAAAGGTAGGCTATGATACTAAATAAGGTTGAGAGATGCCCTATCACACCTGTGTCCCCTCCCCACCAAGAACCCTGGGATAGGACACTGGCGCCCCGGCAGAATAATGGGGTTTTACTCACAGCCCGCACTTTTGAGGCCTTACTATGGGCACTACTGAAAATAGCGTATAAAGCACTTGAGGTGCATTAACTCAGTCCTCAGTCATTCTATGAAGAGTACACTATTATTATATTTCCATTTCACAGATGTGAAAGCCAAGGCCCAGGGTAACAGAGCTTATAGTAAGTGGCAGGTCCAGGATAGGGACAGAGGCAGTCTGGCCCCAGAGTCTGCACTGAACCACTCTGCATTTGCCTCTGAGGTCCTCTGGAGGGTCCTGAGCTCCTCGTTGAGACTCTGGCAGTCCGCAGCCTCCCTGAATTCCTTCTACTACTGCTTATTATCATTCCATGGGGAGACTAGGGTGAAGGACCCCCGCGTCTCGCTCCCTACTGGCCTCTCTTCCCCTGCAGTGCATCTTGCCCTGCACTGTCAGATTAGTCTTTCTGATGGCCCTGCTGTCATCACTGAGCACCCTGTCAGAGGCCTCTAGGGGCAACCCATCATTGGCATCAGAGGGCCCCAGAATGGGAGGATCCTGGAGGCATAAGGGACCTGGGGCCCTACACCCTGGTAGGAAATCCTAGGCCTCATCTGGGCCAAGCGTGTCCATCCACTCATGTAAAGCGAATCCTTTGCTGAAGCTAGACTGCTCTCATCCCCATCACTACTCCAGGTCTTTGTTCATGATGTGTCTGTCCTTGCCTGTAATGCCCATCCTCCTACTTCTGCGTATCCAGACTTTACTTGTTCGGTATGTGCCACTCCGAGTTCCACCTCCTCCAGGAAGCTCTCCCTGAACACCTCCCACCCCTAACCAGGGGTGATTTTTTTTCTCTGCTTCTGAACTTCTACAGCGTTTATGGGTACTGTGTTGGTATCTGATTATGAACTTTGACTTCTTACCTTTTATCTTACGTGTTTTTTGTTTGTTTCTCCATTTAGAACGTAATCCCTTTGAGAACAAAAACCACATTTTAGATGTCTTTCTATTGTCCACAGATTATCCAAAGTTTCTCCCACTTGGGTTATGCAAATAAATCTCCCTGTACAGGACCCATAGGATACCAGAAAGGGAGCCCTCAAGATAAGAATTTGTCAGCATCTAAGGGTTGGTTTGTCTTCATAACAGGACTAGAAGATAGATCCATTTTGGTTTTAAGAAGAAGCACAGAGAACAGGGTAGATGGGTAGCTTCGTAACTTTGAGTAGCAGTGAAATTCTGCCTTTTAAGGCAATCCTCGTAGGAGCCCAATATGTAAAGCTGGCACGGGTGGAGTAGTTCTGGCTGCCCTGGAGTGGGGCTGTCCTGTGCCCCCCCACCCCTCCATGGCAGGCTAGAGGAAATCTTGGGGCTGGAGTATCATGGCTTGAAAACCACTAGGGAAGATGATGTCTTATTGTACTTCACATAAGCAGCATTTACTAATTTGGGTGCTGAAAGAAGAAACTGTGTGCACTCGATCTTATTGAAAGCATATTTGCTGTTGTGTTTATAAAATGGCAATTAAGCGACTTTCTTCTCTTTGTTTCACACAAATCTGGTTTTGTTTTTTTTCCATTAACCTTCTTCATGCCTTAGTCTCTTGAGAAGATGCTTCTGCCAGAGCCCTCACTGCATTTGATTAAACAATCCGTTCACTCCTCTGTTGTCCCCATTAACCAGGCGGCTCCTTGAAAGCAGACACTCTGCTCTATCCAACTGCTCATCTTCAGTCTTAGCAGGGTGCCGGGTGTGTAGTAGGTGCTCAGTCACCGAACTCCCAAGGGATCTGACTCTCTAGTTACACAGCCACCTCCCAATGAGCCAGGCCCAGCTTGTGGCCCCCGTGGAAGATCCACGTGGGATCTTAGTGTGGCGTGGCTTTCTCCTGCTGCTCAGCCTGAGACTGTGGAGCTGAGCCATGCTACCCTCCCCTCCCCTGCTCCCCTCTTCCCCTGCCCGACTGTCACGGGCTCTGAGAATATTAGTTAATTTTAATATTAGCCTAAGAAAGATTAATTAGGAAGGCAAATTTGCTCTTAAAAGTGTAATTAATTCCAAAGCCAAAGAGAAGAGAGCTATGGATTATCTGCAGTGCTGCTGCCTTAAAGTAGTGTGGAGAATCAAGGGCTGACTAAATGAGCACAGAATAATTTTTTAAGTGTCAGTGCTATGTCGACTAAACTCCAGGTAGTTCCTTGTGAAGTGGGCTCATGGCTGAGACAAAAGATTTAGACTGAGGTGGTGCCTGGGCGAGTGAGACAAAGAGGAAACCTCCAATCAGACATCCTGTCTGGGCTGTTCCAGCTCCTAAATCATTCACGAATCATGTGTCTTCCTCTCTTGTCCTCCCACAGACTGGCCTGGTCCAGGTCTGAGTCAACTCTTTTCTGGACTATTGCAATAACTCCCCCAAGTAGCCTCCAGACTCTGCCCTACCAACTCATTCTCCACTCAGAATCAAACTGAAATTGTATCAAATGCATGAACACATCGTCCTCTACCTAGTGTCAAACATAAATTTGGTCATGCCATGTGCCACTTACAAACTTCCAAATGTGCCTAGAGGTGATTAAGTCCTTAGCCTGGCCCACAGAACTCTTCATAAAGTGGCCAGACCTGTCCACCTGGTTGACTTCCCTCTCGATCACCACATCCTAGAATGACTGTCCCCAGCCCCCTTGTTACAGGGCAAACTACTGTTCATTCTAGAAGTCTAAGCCCAAATGAAACTTTCAACCCTTAGAACCCTCCAATTCTGGGTTCCTGGAGCACTACAGCTTATTTTCTTGTAGTTATTTGCTTTCTTTTCTCTTTAAGGAAATGAGCTCCTTAAAAGAAGGACTGTAGCTTTTGTGTCTTTGTATTCTCTTCTTTCTCCCCTAATTTAGGCCAAGCATAAAGTCTGTCCCATAGGAGATGATCAATAAATATTTGTTGAAATAAATTGGTCAGTTGATGGTTTCAACAATGATGCCAACTGGATTAGCTCACTGAAACTCAAACTTCCTTCTTTCTCCCCCAGTCAATAGTAAGTCCAGCTTGAAATATCTGGGGAAATGCCTCAGTTCTCCATTTCCTTGTACCTGTCCAGCTGAGGTTCAGAGGTCCCGGTGGATTCGGGAGGAAAGTTGCAGGAGGCTCTGCAAGCGATGCAGACTTCAGCCTGACAGCTGCTGGTCTTTGCTTTAGTTGATTTCCCCATTTGCAAATGGTTATTCGCAATTGAAACTGCAAATCTACTATCTGCTCCCCTATGTAAATTGCATTTACATTTAAATTGTTCATTCTTCCAAAGGATGGGGTTAGTAAATAACAGCAGATTAAACTTGAGGAGAGGAAATTGTGCCCCATGTCAAACTTGAGACTGAAGTGACATCTGGCTTTTACTATTTCCGTTATTTCAGTTTAATAACAGCATGTGGCATTAAGGGAAAAGAAACTGGATCTACATTTTAATGAAAGGAGGAAGCTCTCAGGGTTTAGATACCTTATCATGTTGAATACCTAGTCAATTGGCAATTAAAACTTGTTTCCCTGGAGAAATGGAATAAAACATCTTTGCAGCCGTGGAGAGGATAAAACAAAAAACAAGCTAATGACCAGGACTTCACAGATAAAACCAAGGGAAACGGGTGCTATAAACATCAAAACCAAGTATTTCAGGACACTGCAGAGTACAGGAATTCTTAAACAGAATAACACTGAGAATAGAATCATGGATATGCCAGTGGGATCCTCAAGAGAATAACTTCAGATAGAATGGTTTGCAAACAATAGGGGGCTCAACCCAATCAGATCGTCTGATTGAATCCTTTGTCAGCCTAGCTTGGTTTTAAACCCCACAGCCCTGACCAAGAAAATATTTTAGAAATGCCAGTTTCATCCCAATAGTCTGTTTAAATGGAAGCAGTCCCACCTGCCGGCTGCTTTTTTGTTGAAAGCAGTTCTGGGAAATGTGGATAAAACGCTTGTGCATCCTAATAACCCAAGCCTATCATTTGTTTGCTTTGATTGAAACAAATGTGGCAATTTTCAAAGTCTTTGTTTGGTAAATCCAGTGTTCAGATGTTGGCAAATGTTCGCGTTGCATGTTTGTTTGGAAACTGATGCTCTATTCAGAAGCTCTAGAGCCATAGCCCTTGGAACCACAGCCTGGGATCACCCAATGAGCCTCCCTGACTGTGCATGCAAAGATGGTCAGTCCTTTCCCAGTATCTGGAAAGTGTTGAAATGATAGACTCCCATGGGCAAGGGTAAATGGGATGGAGCCTCCCAAGAAACAGACTGGATGTAGAATTTTTCTGAGGGTAGGGCTCATGAAAAATTAGAACAACGGAAAACATCTATATAGTACTTACTATGTGCCAAGCACTTTATGTGTATTATAACTCAGTGAATCCACATAACAGCCCTGTGAGATAGGTACAGTTTTCATCCCCATTACAGACGAAGTAAAGGAGACACAGTGAGGTTAGTAACTTACCCCACCCAATGTCACCCAGCCGGTAAGAGACAGAGCTGGGATTTGACTCTAGCCAGGCTGGCTCCACTGTCCCCTTAACCCCTTCCCGTGATTTCCTCCTATCTCTGGTATTTAATGAAAGCATTGTGTTTTCACAAAGTTATATTGTCTTGCATAATTGTTTTTAAAGTCTTAGCAGTCTCTTTTGAAATACCCAAGCTAATTGTCTGAGGGATTTTCCTTAAACAAAATAAAGCAACAATAACAGAAACTAGCCTCTGCAATATGGATAATAATATCTGTGCTGGAGGTCTTAAGGAGTGTGCAGAGGATGAAATGAGAAGATACGAGAGTGCTTTGAAAAGGCCAAAGCCATCAAAATTCTGCGACATATTATTATTTATCTATAGTCTATACTGATTCTTATTCCTACATGAGCAGTTCCTTAACAAGTTAATATGGGTTTCTGCCACTTTCTTTTGTCCCCTAGAGTAATATGGCCAAATTACCCAACTGCTACTGTAAGTCTTTTGATAATGGCCTAGTCACTTGAGTCTGTTTGATTTCTCCTTTATCTTCCCAGTTTCTTGGCACCATTTGGTTTGGTAGCAGCTCCTTCTTACTCCCTGTGCATAATGATAACTTCTCTGTGTCTCTTGACATTTTACCATGGCAGTCTGCCTGTGAAGTCGACCAGTGCCTCCTTCTGTTTGAACTCAGGTTAAATTAATCATCTGACTTTCACATCAGTCTGTTGCCATGGGGCTTCTGATGTCACACTGTCGGTATTATGATTACCATAATACCTAACAGGCAAAAAGGGATTGGTTGTTAGTGGAAACCCTTGGGTGAAACTCACACTGTTTTAGTAACCAACCCAACTGCATAGACTTTAGACAACCATGTAAATGGGTAAATGGATTAATCATTCAGTTGCATTCCATTTGAATATTTTTCTTCCATATGTGTGTTCCCTTTAAGCAATCGTCTAGTGTCACTTGAAACTGATGAGGGCTCTTTTGGAGGTTATTTTTGGGAAGGTGGTGAAACAACAGACAGCTGTTCTTGGGAACAAGTGTCATAGGATCTGCCCAAGCTAGCTCCCAGTTAAAAAAAAAGTCTGAGGTGCATTGTCCTTTTCCTTCATAACGTTAGGTTGTTTACTAGTGGCCTGAAAGTGTCAGTTCAGCTTCCTAAACACATAGGAAAGAAGGAAACTTACATTTACTAAGAACCTACTGTGTGCCAGAATGTGACTCTGGTCAAAGTATAGCTTTAAGGTGGAGAACTGGTAAGCTAGGTGTTCTTGAACAACCCTGTTATACACGACAATTCGCAGCTCTTTCCAGCTTGTATACAATGTTCTTCCTAATCGGACATTGACTGACCACCAATAAAGGCCAAGTCAGCACTTAAAATTGGTCCAGATCCTCCTATGCTGAGTAATTGTCCTGCAGTCATTTTCACTGCAGTATTAAAAGACTGGAAACATAATAGAAACGAGGTACAATAAATAAACTGAATTAAAAGGTTTGTTAAAAGGTTTGACAAATGCGTCTGTCTTTTTTAGGATCTTGTTAAGTAGGTGGAGGGGTCACTTTTAGGGGATAAAGGGATCAACGGAATAAAACTGAACTTGAGGCTGTGCAGATTTGGAAAGCCATATCAAGACTTGCCTAAATCTATATAAATCAATTTGTGTGCCAGAGAATGAAGAGCTGACTTTTTTCAAATGCCAATTCAGCAATTACAAAGTCTGCTGGTGGTTAATTAAAAACTACCATCTCATTATGTTCAGAGTTAAATTACAAGTGTGAAAAGACTACTGTTTGCAATAACTGAATGCTCTGTACTCTCTGTGCTCTCATCATAAAGGAGGGCAGGGATAAATAACTTTTATTTAACTCACTGAAAAATCTCTCTCAGCTCTTTCATGTTTAATTAACTTCTTCCCAGAGCTTGGGTCTTAACATAGAGTTCCTAAGCAGTAATGGAAATATTTGTTCATTTTGTGCAGAAGACTTTTCTTCCATTAGTTGAGTAGAAAAGTTAGAAATAATTGAACCCCAAAGACGCTGGGAAAAATGACACCCATCCAAAGATTTTCATTGAGGCCACTAAATCCAGAAGAGATTTATGACAGAAAAATGGCAGGAAATGGTGATTTTTGCTTTACTGCTTGTGTGCCTCCAAGATTGGGGAGCTGGGGTCGTAAACACTTCTGTGGACTGGTCAAGTTTTAGTTCTCATTTGTAAGTCTGTCTTAAGGAAGTTAATGTTTTGCTATTTCAAGGATTCCACTGTCAGAAAAGAGACCAAACTTTTATCACCATGGTGGATGTGAAGTGTCTGAGTGACGATGAATTATAGAACGAACTTGACAAGTTTGGATTTTCACCTGGCCCAATACTACGTATGTATGTATGCAGCAAGTATTAGAGGGTACTCAATGATTACCTGTAAGCTACCTCCAAAGATTGAGAATTATTTACAGTGGAAGGAACCCATGCAATAAAAACCATTAAAATAGAAATAGGAAAAAAATTTTAAACCCAGCTCTTACTCACACATTAGTAAATTTGGTGCCAAAGAGGAAGGATTGATTTTTTACAGTAGTGAAACACCAGTTACTCTTGATTATATCACCCTGGGCTCTTTTTGCATTTCTAGTATGTGCGCTGTGTTAACTGGTTATGTACTTACTGTCCATATTTCCCGCACATAGGATGTACAACTTCGTCCATCTTGTTCCCCGCTGTACCCGATGCCTGACTCCGTGGCCAATCCACAGAGGCCCCACCTTAAGTGATGGTGGAAGGAAAGGAGTGAGTTGAGTAGTTGTGGGGTCTACCTTATTGTAAAAGCCATAATTAGCCAATAATGTAAGATACAAGAATAAGGACCTGAACTGTGAAATATTTTGAATCCAGTGAGATCACATACACAAACAGAGCAACTTAACTGCTCTCCACATTCCTCCTCAGCTTCCACCAGAAAAGTGAAGGAAAAGAAGTTAGTGCAATTGTTGGTCTCAACTCCCTGTGCATCACCGGAGATGAACGGACCCAGAGAGCTGGACAGAGCTCAGGACTATGATGACAGTGAAGGTACCGTCAGAAGCTGTACTGTAGATAGCAGCTGTGCGCTTACTCATACCTTGTCCGGCATGATTTATGCAGCTTTAAATGGTAGGCAGGGTCACCTGTGAAATATCCCTACGGGCTCTTTGCACACAGAGCCTGGAAAATAGGCCCTTGGGCTGCAAAAGGAATCTGTTAACTCCATGTCTACATTCATGCCGGTGCCTCAGTGGGGTAGACCGTCAGGGGAAGGACTGGTCATTCTGCACGTTCTCTTACTAAACAGAGCCAACTCTGTGTTTGATTTCTAAAACCGGAAGTTCCTACAGGTGATTTCCAGGTCTCTTTTGAGGTCTCAACCTCTGCTTTGCCTCAATCAATAAATTTGACAATTATTTTCTTCAGATTAAACGATTGCACATCCATTAAGAAATATGAACTAGGGACTTCCCTGGTGGTGCAGTGGTTAAGAATCCGCCTGCCAATGCAGGGGACACGGGTTTGAGCCCTGGTCCGGGAAGATCCCACGTGCCGCGGAGCAACTAAGCCTGTGCGCCACAACAAATGAGCCTGCGCTCTAGAGCCCGCGAGCCGCAACTACTGAGCCCACGTACCACAACTACTGAAGCCTGCGCGCCTAAAGCCCGTGCTCCACAACAAGAGAAGCCACCGCACTGAGTAGCCCGCGCACTGCAACGAAGAGCAGCCCCCGCTCGCCGCAACTAGGGAAAGCTCGCACACAGCAACAAAGACCCAACACAGCTAAAAATAAAATATAAATAAATTTTTTAAAAAAATTTTTAAAAAATGAAATATGAACTAGGTTGCACCTCCCCAAACTCCTCCTGTGCCTACTGCCTTCCAGATTTAATGGGGGCTGACCACAGCTGGTCTCTTCCAAGTCCCAGGGAGGGCGGGAGTGGTGAACTCTGGGATCCGTGGGTTTCCCTTTAAGTGGCCCCTGCCCCAGGTGCACCGTTCTCCTGCAGGGGTGTCCAGTTTGGGCTCTTAGGGGTGGGCTTGAAGATTCCCACAATGCATTCTGAGGCTCTTTCATCCAATAAATATTTATTAGGAGTCCTATGTGAGCCACAGTAAAATAACAGAAACTATCACTTATTGAAAGCCATCAGTGCATTTCTGGCCTAACAGGCATTATCTCATTTAACCTTCACGATACTTAGCTGAAGTTCAGACAGGCCAGGTGACTTCCATTAGAATGTGCCATGAAGAGTAAGGCCCGTCTGTCTTCATTACCACCACGTGTCCAGGTCCTAGAACAGTACTAGGCACATAGCAGGAATTCGCATATATTGAATATACTGTGACAGAACTGAGATTTGAACCTGGGTCTGGCTGTCATAGTTGTGCTCTTTCTACCACATACTCTACACTTTCTCATAATTTCTATTATGAGGATGAACAGATGACATTTTTGTCCATGTCTGGACAAAAAATGGCGGTTTCATATAGTTCAAACTAAGAGCTCAACAAACAATGTAAGTGCCTGGGGCCCTCTGAAAAGTCCCCTGTATCGCCTGGTATTGGTGGTGGCGCAGGCACGGAGCTTTCCCCGAGAGTCTGGCATGGCCTCATTTGGAAATGGCAGCAGAGTTTGGGGACAGATCCCACTGGCCCCTGAGCAGAACAGTTAGCATGGGGGTACCTCAAGGCAAGTGGCGACCCCAGACCCTTTCTGGATGTGGGATGCCTTCAAAGTCTTGACCCAGACCTGGGGCTGCCTCTGTTCCCTGCCAAAGATACGAGCTGAGGGGACTAGACCAGCCCTCTGATGAAAAGCAGTGTCAGACTAGAAGATTCCAGAGAGGAAGGCTTGTACACTCAACTGCTCACGACTGCCCAGGACTGCAGGTCAGACCTGCACAAGCAAGCTGTTGTGGTCTCAAGCCATCCTGGTTCCCAGCATGTAGCCCTCCAAAGAGGTGCATTTATGCGAGGGCTAGGAGAAAGCTGGTCCTTCGGTTTGCTTTAGACTGTCTACCTGATGCTAGCCAACTGCGGGCAGTCAGGTCAGAGGGGGAAGCTCTGGTTCAGTCCTACTCTTGTAATGCTATTCTGCAACGTCAATGGCTGGTGGTTAATACAAACAGAAAACCTGCTTGTCAAGGTCAGGTCTAAATTGGATGTTTGAATCTGCTAGTTGAGGACCCTCAATAAGACCCTAGTGCCATTAGAATGGAGGGGTTGTCATGGAACTCATGGGATCTTGTGGAATTCAGCCTTGGGCATTTCACAGAGACATCCAGGCCTGGAGTGGGGTTGTGGTGGAGGGGCAGGGCAGTTCCAGACCTGAGGCTGAGCATTAGGTCATCCAAACAATGGGTGGATTCGAGTTTTCTCATTTTCACTCATTGTTTTTTCACTAGGTGGACATAGCGTTAATGATCTCACCTCTTTTCAAACTTCCCAAATATCTGTGACATGGAGAACTCATTTAAAATCCCCTGCATTTAGGGCTTCTCTGGTGGCGCAGTGGTTGGGAATCCGCCTGCCAATGCAGGAGACATGGGTTCGAGTCCTGGTCCGGGAGGATCCCACATGCTGCGGAGCAGCTAGGTCCGTGCGCCACAAGTGCTGAGCCTGCGCTCCAGAGCCCACGTGCCACAACTACTGAGCACGCGTGCCATAATAACTGAAGCCCACGTGCCTAGAGCCCGTGCTCTGCAACAGGAGAAGCCACCGCAATGAGAGGCCTGTGCACCGCAAGGAACAGTGACCCCCTGCTCGCCGCAACCGGAGAAAGCCTATGCACAGCAAAGAGGATCCAATGCAGCAAAAAATAAATTAATTAATAAAATCCCCTGCATTAAAACCTCTGCTGAATGTCCAACAGCACACAACTGCTCCAAGTTTATCAAAATGCTTCTTCACAGACTGAAGCCGAGGGTTGATTAACAACCTTTTCTGCTCCTGGCGGTTCCCCTGATTTTAAAGCCTTTTTGCACAGGTTTGGCCTTCCCTCCCCTGGATGCTTCTTGGGATACAGAAGAAATCCTCCTTCCCTGTCTTGACAATCAGGGATGCATGAGGCTTACAGCTGTTTTGAAGGGGCAATGACTAGACTAAAAACGCGCCCAGATGAGCAGCCAGCTCAGGCTCTGCAATGTATTTCTCTCAGAGGCGTACAAATGTGACAGCCTCCCTGGTAGAAGCCCTCCCTGTGCTCCCAGGGGAAGGCCTGTGTGTTCCACAAAGGCCACTGCAGAAATGCTCTTTTCCCTCAGAAAGGCAAAGTGAATTTTCTTCCCCTCACAAAAATCTTTTGCCCTACAGTTGAGAGAATTCACTCCTACCATTGGTGTGTATTCCCTTTGCTAGCTCATATGTTCTCATGGTCTATTTTCCTTTTGTTTCCCATGATCCAGAGCTTAATGCCACTATCATTTCAAAAGGAAATATCATATTCTCATCAGAAAAAAACAAGGGACCCAAAAAAGTATGTACAATTCTAATGCATGAATACTTTTACACATATATTAAATGTAGAAAATAGCACTTTTCATGTGTATTAAGAAGGGAAACAGTCACTACATTCTGTTACAATGGTAAAATCCTAGTTTAAAACAGCTCATTTTAATGAAGGTTTCTGTTTTCTGAAACTATCTCCACGTTCTGGCATAGGACCCAGAGTCACAGGGTCCTCCTGCGCCATCTCCTCACCCTGAGATAGCCACCCTCTCTCCCCTCCAGCTGTTGTCCCCTCTCTCTCCTTTTGCTGCCCGTGGTCTCGTATAGACCCACAGTGAGCATGGAATAACTATGAGTTCCTGTTCCCGTCTCTCTCTCTCTCTCTCTCTCTCTCTCTCTCTCTCTCCTGGACACTGCGGTCATTGAAGCACAAGGCCAGGTGTGTGAGAGTAACAGGTTCGGGTAAGCCCAGCTGGCTTAGGGATCCTGCCCTTCCACTTGTTAGTTGTGCGACCTTAACAGATCTAAGCCTCCCCTAGTGCAGCGCTTAATAGCAGCGCCCGCTTGCAGGGTGGCTGGGAAGGGAAAGGCCGGTAACGCTCTTAGCCCTGGACCTGGCACATCATTAGCTCACATAATGAACTCCAGGTCATCAACTCTAGGGACCCTTTCTCAGTCTTCTGACCACTGTCCCTCCTTATTTAGAGACACCTGCTTTCTTCGATTTGGGCAGCTCTGTGCTCTCTTGGTTCTTGGTTCTACCCTCTTCCTGTTCTGTGCTGAGTCTTTGTCTTTTGGCCCCTAAAGAAGCTTGTGCCTGAGGTCTGTCTTCAGCCCTCTTCCCTTCCGCTCTGCATCGTTTCCCTTGCTCTCTCCTCACTTCCCGCCTCTATGTCGTGACTCCACATAGAACCTCCACACAGGACACCCCTCCTAGGCTTAGGCCTGCATATCCAGTTGCTTTCTGTCCTGGAGAACTCCTGCCTTCTCCTTCTCGTCCCCTCCTGCTTTCCCTCCTTCCCGCATTCACCCAACAAATGTTTGTCATCATGAACATTTCAAAGATTAGATATATGTATTTATACTTCCCCCTGTGGTTATACTCCAGCACCTCACGTTCCGGGTATCCAGGATCAAGCTCATTTTCACTCACCCCAACCTGCATTTGTGACCTCTGTTTATCCTGATGGCTTTACTGCCTTCCCACTGTCCAGGCTCAAAGCCTCCTAGTTGTCTTGGGATGCCACGCCCCTCAGCTCCTTAGGTATAAACAATCGCCAAGTCCCATGGATTAGAATTATGAGTTTTAAAAAAATTATCCCCCTTTCTCTTCCCACTGCTGCTATCTTAGCTTGCATTCAGCTACTTAAAAACAATTGCAAAATCCTCCTAACTGGCCTCTTCCTCCAACTTTTCCCAATTCAGGTCCAAATCTATCAGCAGAGATTAAATCACATTATTAATTTGCCTGGAGACTTTACAACAAGAGGCAAACTTACTATGCACCATGAGGAGACACCAATGTCTCCGGTAACTTTATCTCCCTCATTGTCGGATCCAAACCATAATTACTTGTTTCTGCACCTCTCACACTTTCTTCCCACGTGCCTTTGCCTCAACTGTTCTTTATGGCTGGAATTCCTTTCATTTTCCCACCCCCTCCCCATTTTTCTTCCTGTTAAAATACTGTGATCATTTAAGGAATGTCTCAAAGGCCATTCCTGTGCATCCATTTACAGTTGCCTTTTATTCCCTTCATTGGCTGTCACGGGCTCTTGCACATAGTAGGGTCCCAAAGCTCACCTCATCAAACACTCTAGTGACAAATAGGTTAAGTTTACCAATGTGATCTAGTATTTAAACTACCTGCTGAGTTTAAATACCAAATGAAAAGGAGCCCCCAAGTAAACACTCCTGCAGTACGCTCTAGCTTTAACTTCCCGTTTAAACATAATTCAAATTAGATGAAGGAATTCAGATATCTTATACATTTTCTAAAAGGTTTTTTAAAATCTTCTAAATGGCTCATTAAAGGAATCCTTTCCATTCATTAAACCTCGTTTCCACAGAAAACCCTTTTGTATAGTTCCTGCAAAGACATTTACAGGAGAAACAGCAGCCTGAGTATTTAAAAATGCATCAGGTGGGACCAGTGCCCTTCAGTCTTTGCTTTACATAAACCCGAAATAAAACCACATCAATATTTTGAATTGGCAATAGAATTTAATAGAAAGTTTGTGATGGCCATAAAATGTTTTGATCTGAAGGATTTACATAAGCCATTTTGATTCTCAGAAGGGCCCCAGGACATCTGTTCAACTTTAAATCTGAAAGTAAATGTAAATAAGCACTTAAATTTCCATGTAAAAGGTGGTAGAACATGTGTTTATTGAGACACTTGTCGAACACCATAGACTTTAATTACTTAAAAGCAGTGGTCTGTACCTAACAGTCCTCTAAGTACCTGCAAAGGTAGTATTTGCATTTCTTCGAAACACCAATGAACACACATTTTCCTTTCATTTTAGTAGGTTTCTAGTGGAATACAAACCACATTGAGATTTGGATTATGTCGATTTCTGGACACTTTTTCATACTCTGTGTGTTTTATCAAGTCACATATATGGCCCATTTGATTTGGTGATTAAGACCACCAGAAAGCCAGGTCATTATTTTTTTTAATTGTTTTTTTTTTTTCATCAGGTAGACTCTAGACACAGCTTATGTTTCCACTGATGGAGGAGGGAGTTAAGCCAATGTGTATAACTCAGGCTCTAAGTCCCCTTCCCCCAAAGAGGAAAAAAATAGGGTTTGGGGGCAGTAGGGAGGCAAAATAATCTACAACATCGAGATTGCACAAAGTGGGGTTTAAGTAGGGTGACCATATAATTTATCATCCCAAAGGGGATGCTTTTGAGAATGAAAGGGGAGACTAACCAGAAGGGACTCTGGAATAACAGAAGTGAAACAGTACTGAACTGGGGAAACAGGGCATATTGTCACCCCGGGTTTGGGAGTGGTTCCAAAGGGTGAAGTGTTTGGACGTGCATGCTGGTTGCGGAGGACTGATGCAGGCAGCACCCAGAGGGCAGCTGACCCGGGCAGGTGTGTGCTCCTGGCCCCATCTGGGTGTTTCCTTATTCTCTCCCAGACAGAGCATGCTGTTTCCTGCCAGAATCTCTGTTCATTCTGTTCTCCCATCCTGGAATGCCTTCTTCTCATCTTGCCACCTGTCCTATACTACATTCCACTAGGAGTTTCTCAAAATGGATTCTGTGGGTCTGGTTCTAGGAATCTGCCTTTTCAATCAACCCCTACTTCCACCCTCTGCCCAGGAGCTTTTGCTCTAGGCTGTAAACTTTTGAGGGTGAAAACCTATGTCTGAATCCTCTGTTTAATTCAACATATCGGGGGAGAGGGAGTTACTCAGTCCCTGTTGGCCAAACTGAAAGGAAACTTTACCCTACACTGATGTTGAAGAGCTCGCTTTCTGACTTCCTAGTCTGTGGCATCTCCTGGACATACCTTGATGTATTCTCTTGAGAGACAATGCTTAGGTCATCACAAATTGATGACCATCCAGGGAATGGTTGTAGCAGAGCTTCCACTCCTGGATCTCAGCCTGTGAGTTAACAACTATTTATTGTGTACAGGGTATCGTGCTAGACCTTCTTCAGGAAGAAAATAGGAGCAAAAGGAGCCGTAGTTTCTGTCCTGAAGAAATTTAAATAGAGCTCTGGAAACAAAGAATACGTGTACCAAAAATATGGACTCTAGAGTCTGACTGCCTGGGTTCAAATCCCAGTTCTGCCACTAACTTTGACAAGACACTTGGCCTCTCTGTGTCTTAGTTTCGTCATCTATAAATATGGATAATAATAGTCTCAACTTCATAGGGTGTTGTGAGGATTCAGTAGAAATATGTAAAATAGAGTAGTGATGACATATAATAAGAGTTATATAAGTGCAATAAGTATTATTCTATCATTAATATTATTATTATATAAAAAGCATGATCTTTAATTATCTGCAATACAAAGCAATATAATTAGTGAAAAATAATATAATGGAAACCGAATCTTTAGTATTGAACTCCCGAGTACCATAGAATGTGATTTACAGGTGCCCACAGATATGTTTATATAGTTAAATATACAGACATAACTAAAGATTGTTCTCTGTGAGAGCCGTGTGTTGAATGAGGGAGACCAAGCATTTAAAAAAAGTCATGTGTGCCCTCCCAGTATATAGGATTCCGTCTTCTCAATCTTAGGTTTAAATCCTTCCCGTGCCCCTTTAAACATTTTTTTGAACAATTTATTTTGAGATAAGTTCAAACTTAGGGAAAGTTGCCAGAATAAGTTCAAACTTAGGGAAAGTTGCCAGAATAGTACATAGAATTCCCATAGCCCAGATAATCTAATTTTTACCTTTTACCACACTTTTTTTTAATTGAACTATAGTTGATTTACAATGTTGTGTTAGTTTCAGGTGTACAGCACAGTGATTCAGTTATACATACATATATATATATATATATTCTTTTTCAGCTTCTTTTCCCTTATAGGTTATTACAAAATATTGAGTATCGTTCCCTGTGCTATACAGTAGGTCCTTAGTGTGTGTGTGTGTGTGTGTGCATGCAGGTACCTTACCATTATGTCTTTCTGAACCACTGAGAGCAAACTGTAGACATGAAGCCCCTCCGCCTTCCAGCATGTATTCTGCTACCCCCAAAGGATACTTTCCCACATAACCACCGTATAACACTCCAAATAATGAAATTTACATTGATTCAATGCTAACATCCAATATTCAGACCCCATTCAGATTTCATCAACTGTTCCAATAATATCTTTTGCTTTCTGGTCCAAGGCCAGTCCAGGAACATGTGTTGCCTTTAGTTGTCAGGTCTTTTCAGCCTCCTTCAGTCTGGAACAACAGTGCCTCAGTCTTTCCCTGTCAAATGCCCTTGACTGTTTTAAAGAGCATAGGTCTTTCATTCTGCAGGTGATTTCTCTGATTTTTCTTTTGACTATTCATAGAGGCCATGTATCCAGGCAGGAATTCTTCAGAAATTATGCTGTGCTCTTCTAATTCTGTTTCACTGCTGGTAATGCCAGCCTTAATCACCTGGAAAAGTTGGTGTCTCTCAGATTCCTCCATAAAGCCATCATTTTCCCCTTTGGAACTGAACAGTATTTTGTGGGGAGATATTCTGAAATGACACCTCATCAAACCTTATCCATTAGCCCAGTACCCGTAAGTGACTGCCTAATTCAACTTCCATCATCATCATGGCCCATTGGAAGTTTCTATTTCTATTATTTCTTATAAATTTATTAGTTGGTATTCTATTGTGAGGAAGACTTTCCCTTCACCCTCATTTATTTATTTATTTGTTGGTTGATTGGTTGGTTGGTTTGTCCATATGTCCATTCATTCATTCATTCATTCATACTAGTATGAGTTCATTGACTCTTCACTTCAGTGGCTGTATCTGTTGATATGATTATTTATCCTAATGCTCAATTTGTCCCAGATTTGGCTAGTGGGAACCCTGGCAGTCCAGTGGTGAAGACTCCACGCTTCCACTGAAGGGGGCGTGGGTTCAATCCCTGGTCAGGGAACTAAGATGCCACATGCCATGCGGCAAAGAAAAAAAAGATGGATACTGTGTCCTTTTGACATGTCCTCATCATTCCTTGAGCATTTCCTTAGTTTCTGGCCCAACAAGATGTTTCAGACCCATCTTGTGCTTTTTCTGCCACAGGAAAACTGGTTCCTTTTACTGCAGGATATCAATTCAGAAACCAAGATCTAGGCCTTCAGTGAGCTCCTGGTTGCTGGAGAGTTGTTGCTTCTAGGCCCTCTCAGTGGACAGAGCTAGAAAATAAATGTTTGTATATATGTACACATACACACATGCATCTATCACTATTTTTATATATCTCTCTCTATGTATTTTTAAACCATGAGTCCCTATTGACCTCCAATTACAACCCAGCACTGCAGTGTTCTTTCTAACCTTTCCCCTTTCTGTGTTTGTAAGTCACTTCTCTGATAGTGAGAAGCCTGCCTTCCATTAGCCTCAATATGTTTACATTTTTGCTCAATTTTCTAATTTTCTCAGTGTAACTAATCTCACAATCATAGCAGCCTGCTCCTCCTCTGCATGGTCCCCATCATCACTTCCGTGACCCCTGGACATGTCAGCACCTCTATGTGGCCCTCCCCTTACCGTCCTCCTTGGACACAGGGCGCACTAAAGCCTCCATGCGGTCCCCTCCCCTACTGCTCTTGTTCTTCAACCACCAGGCACCCCAAAGTCCCCTCCATATCCATAGCTCCCTACCCCATTTCATTGTCCTCCAGGCATGCTGACACTCTGAGTCCCTGTCCCCTCTGCCACGCTTCCAGTGCAGGACACACTGACATTCCAGGGAAGGAAAAGGAAGAGAAAGAAAGCTTCATGTCTCTTTTTCGTTTCCAGTTCTGAGGTCTGTTTCATTGTCTTTGTGTCAGGACTTTAATAGGATTTTTACTCTCTGTGTCTCAGTTGCTATTGTTGCTGATAATATACCTTGTGGGCCTATAATTATCATGTGCAGGGCCT